>NW_027526460.1:2523279-2890757 GCF_048455015.1 Haemaphysalis longicornis
GGTATAGCCCCGGGGGGCCTCAGGTCGTCGTGATATTAAGATTGTTTAAAAACGTATTATTTTTTTTCCGCGGCTGCATGTGTGTCCATTCTCAGATTTCTTTGAATGCGCGTGTTGTTCCCGATAGAGGCGTTCAGTTTTTGAGAAATATTTTAGGAGCGAGTTCTTCCGCATATTTTTATATACACGAAGGCAACTGTGCCTTCTTTTCTTCTGTTCCTTCGGCCAGGGCAAGAAGTCGCATGTGCGGGCTATAGATTGAGCGTATTTTAAAAACAACAATGATGCACGAGTAAATTAGCTATAGTAACTTCATGCCTTATTTGTGTGTGTGTGTGTGTGTGTGTGTGTGTGTGTGTGTGTGTGTGTGTGTGTGTGTGTGTGTGTGTGTGTGTGTGTGTGTGTGTGTGTGTGTGTGTGTGTGTGTGTGTGTGTGTGTGTGTGTGTGTGTGTGTGTGTGTGTGTGTGTGTGTGTGTGTGTGTGTGTGTGTGTGTGTGTGTGTGTGTGTGTGTGTGTGTGTGTGTGTGTGTGTGTGTGTGTGTGTGTGTGTGTGTGTGTGTGTGTGTGTGTGTGTGTGTGTGTGTGTGTGTGTGTGTGTGTGTGTGTGTGTGTGTGTGTGTGTGTGTGTGTGTGTGTGTGTGTGTGTGTGTGTGTGTGTGTGTGTGTGTGTGTGTGTGTGTGTGTGTGTGTGTGTGTGTGTGTGTGTGTGTGTGTGTGTGTGTGTGTGTGTGTGTGTGTGTGTGTGTGTGTGTGTGTGTGTGTGTGTGTGTGTGTGTGTGTGTGTGTGTGTGTGTGTGTGTGTGTGTGTGTGTGTGTGTGTGTGTGTGTGTGTGTGTGTGTGTGTGTGTGTGTGTGTGTGTGTGTGTGTGTGTGTGTGTGTGTGTGTGTGTGTGTGTGTGTGTGTGTGTGTGTGTGTGTGTGTGTGTGTGTGTGTGTGTGTGTGTGTGTGTGTGTGTGTGTGTGTGTGTGTGTGTGTGTGTGTGTGTGTGTGTGTGTGTGTGTGTGTGTGTGTGTGTGTGTGTGTGTGTGTGTGTGTGTGTGTGTGTGTGTGTGTGTGTGTGTGTGTGTGTGTGTGTGTGTGTGTGTGTGTGTGTGTGTGTGTGTGTGTGTGTGTGTGTGTGTGTGTGTGTGTGTGTGTGTGTGTGTGTGTGTGTGTGTGTGTGTGTGTGTGTGTGTGTGTGTGTGTGTGTGTGTGTGTGTGTGTGTGTGTGTGTGTGTGTGTGTGTGTGTGTGTGTGTGTGTGTGTGTGTGTGTGTGTGTGTGTGTGTGTGTGTGTGTGTGTGTGTGTGTGTGTGTGTGTGTGTGTGTGTGTGTGTGTGTGTGTGTGTGTGTGTGTGTGTGTGTGTGTGTGTGTGTGTGTGTGTGTGTGTGTGTGTGTGTGTGTGTGTGTGTGTGTGTGTGTGTGTGTGTGTGTGTGTGTGTGTGTGTGTGTGTGTGCGCGCGCGCGCGTCCGTCCGTCCGTCCGTCCGTCCGTCCGTCCGTCCGTCCGTCCGTCCGTCCGTCCGTCCGTCCGTCCGTCCGTCCGTCCGTCCGTCCGTCCGTCCGTCCGTCCGTCCGTCCCTCCCTCCCTCCCTCCCTCCCTCCCTCCCTCCCTCCCTCCCTCCCTCCCTCCCTCCCTCCCTTGCAAACAAATTTGATTTCGTTCTCCTGAGCCGATAACGTGATAGACACCTTGACGAGAACAGCAACAGCACCGGGTGGACAGCACCTTGTCATGCCATATTTCCGCTTTATTGTACATTTGTGTCTACGGCGCTTTTTCATCTTGTATTTAGCCATGGAATGACATTTGTTCTTTGATGGCAGTCATACGGTAAAAAATGTGCGGCGCTCCGTGATGTGTGTTCAGCCTTCCACCGCGTTAAGTGCACTCAAAACATTAGGTGCCCTCAAACAGTGCACTCGACGCGCGCGCGGAGCGAGCTACTGCGTGAAGCCTGCACAGCCCAAGCGGCAAAGGCGGGCAGGGGGCGGCGGGTGTGCGGGTAGGGCCGGGTCAACGTGGCAACGGGAAACACCAGCGCCACGTCACATCCTCACTGGTTAAGCGTCTGTACGGAGCGCATGGGCGCATTTCTTTTTTATTTCGCTGTGTCTCGTATGGCTGGCTACAACACAAAATTTGCCCGACCGCCCTTTATAACTACGCACTCGCGAGCCGTGCACCTAACAGCGCGCCGGGGCAGTGTATCCGTTCTGCGCACTCGTACATGACGAAAATTTCACGTGATGTCACATACGTATTTCCGTGTGTGTGCAAGGGAACATGTTAAGAAATAAGTTAGAGGGGCGTGCGTGTCCTCCTGTGGCTTTTCGCAAATGAAAATAACGTGTAAAAGATCACCTTCAATATATCTCGTTGACTCTTTTTTGAATCCACATTACTTCTCCCCCTTCTTTGGACGCCTGTACGGACCAGCGTGTTTGTACACTGGCGCTTTTGCAGTTCACCGCCTAAAAGAGGCCGATATCGCGACCTGCGTCCTCCTGAGGCGAGAAACAGAGATTCGCAAAGGCTGGCGGCAGAGACGAGGCCGTGTCGTCTCTGTTTTCTACTTTTTGTCCCGGTGGTGCGAGCGCTTCCACCTTCAAGATGAAGGAGGAAAATTTTTTTGAGGAGGAGCCAATCATAGAGTAAATACGCGCTGGATACGGACTAGGGGAACTACGAATTCCGGAAGGCAGAAGACGCTCGGCTTTCCATCGCACGCAGCGTGCACCGGATTTCTTCCCATCAAAAGACGAAGCGTATGGGGTGGGCACGGCACGAATCACGATGGGCGTTTTTCATTTTGGTCGAGGTTTAAGTAACGTCATCTAATACCATCCATGACGTCTAATGCTGCCACAGAAACCGTGCCGGGGAGGTTATGCTCACGCCTTAGGCTTATGCCGAGCACTTGGCCTGGCCGGCTCCCGTGTCCAGGCTGGTCCACCGCTGCCTGCGCGATTCCTACGGCCAATGGGGCCCATAAAAGAGGGCGCGAGAACTCTGCGGCGACGGCAGAGTGTGCGCAGGGTTCAGCCCGCGCACGCAATACGACTCTACATCCTCGCGCGAGAATCTCCGCCGCCCAGCGGGCGAGCTGGCCACTCCGCGCCCGCGGCTATCGCGCATCGCGAGATATTTATTGCGCTCAATTTTCTCCGACGTCTCGAGCTCCTCTTTCCTTCCCCCCGAAGTGGTTCGCCCTGCAGCGGCCTCGGACATGCCACCGAGATTGTCAACACGGATGCCTCCCCCTTCTTCCCGGTGGCGCGTCCGCCACCTCCTGGCCGGCTTCTCCTCCCGTCGTCGAATACGGCTGCTCGCCTTATTACGATGCGTCGACGAGCCGATGTGTGCTGCGATGCGCCGGCTCGGAAGCGGGGCACCCGGCTGAAATTTATGCCTGATAGTTGTCTCCGTTATCCCGCACTTCTTTCACCCTGGCGCTTTGTACCCGGCGCCGGCCTCGAGGTGAAGGTTGGGCTATGGGGATGCATCGGATGCGCTCCCCTGCAGTGCGGCGTCGGGGGAGAAGGCGACTTATTTACGTTTCCTGCTGCGCCCGACAGGGCTTCGGCCCTTCGGAGAACGCACGTTTGATGAAACCGAGCCTTGAACCCCGGAGAAGAAGGAACATATCTCGGCCACGCGCGTGCGCGGACAATGTCCAGGGTTGCGCCAAGCGCTGCTCGTAAAAGCTGCTCCTGACGTATTCGATCGGATATGGATTGAGCGAGCGAGCGTCGGCTGCTTTATGGCCGAGTGTACTCCCTCGATAAAGCTGCTTCTCCTCTCTATCTTTCTCTAAATCCCTCCCCCTTCCCCCGATATTTTATTTTCCCGGTTGGTATCGGGAGTCACAATGAGCGCTTTTGTCGACAAACATAACCTCCGGTTCTCGCGATGTTATACGCTCGGTTTGTGTCTTGTTGTACAAACCGGGCAAAGATGGTTTCAATCTCTGGGCTGCTTTCGATTCATAGTATCCGGCTTAGTTTTGTATGTGTGCGCTACGCGCCTTAAAATTTAAGGCTGGTGATTTGCGCTTCCTTGGCGCTCCTGATTTCGCCACATAAGTTTATTTATGCCCATCCTTGGTTTAAGTTTGTTGCAGACCACAAATTCGAAGGGGCGGAAAAAATGAGCCTTCGTACAACAGCAGCTGTTTGGGCAACAAGGACAAAATTCATTTCGGGGCTGTGTAACAACGCGCTCACAAGCATCCTAAATACGACCCAGCTTCGAGTCTAATTTTACTAAAGCTCCTTGAAAAGCCTGATTTTCGTTTGCTCGTTGCAAGAGGAAGCAGCCGGTGGAAATTGTCGCAGAGAAGTTGCGGAAGCCCCGGAGCGCATCGCCATCTTCTAGCCACGCGGGCTTCCCTGCTGCCTCCTTCCCGTTGCTTCTCCCTTTCTTTCTCACACATTTCTTTTCCGTCAAAAGGGTCCTCGCTATGTAGAATGGACCGTATAACTCCGGTCGCCAAATTAGCTCCTTTCGAACTGAATATCATGCGTAATAATTTGCGTAATGCACTTATAGCAACACGCGAATGCTGCAATCGAATGCAGCGATAGGTTTGCTTGGTCGACAAAAAAAGTTTGTCAGGAAAAGTTGTTCACTTGGGCTTATTCGCTCAGTAATTACCGTCACGTTAGGGGCTCTGTTTTTTCGTCGTTCTGTGTTGCCTCTCTCCCGATGTACCGCACGCCATTGAGTGGCTGCTTTTGCACGACGCCAACCTTTTTTTTCAGCTATTCATACGCCGCACGATAGAAATCTTTAATAACAGATACCCTGGAACACAACATGCCGCTGAACTAATAGCGCAACGGCTTCCTTTTAGAAGCGTGACAACCGCGTAAGCGCTCGCTGGCTGCGACAAATTGCGTTCCTCCCGGCTTTAAACGACTTCCGCGAAGACACATGAATAGAGCACGCGTGCTGAGCTACGGCTTCCTCCCTCGAATGCCCCGTGTAGGCCTCAAAGAGTGAGTAGCTGTACGTTTGCTAAGAACAGCCGCCAATATATGTGCTCACAATGTGTAGGCAGTATTTAGTAGAGTCGACTATTTGTTCGACGCCTAGCAGTGACTTGCATTTTTTTGCCCTTTTAAAGGCGTAGATGTATAATTTACAGGGGAACAAATATAGGTCTTCCAGTGCCATTAGGTTCCTGTGTACGGTAACGATCGCTAGGCTAAATCAGTTGCAATCCCAACTATCCACGGCCGTCCAGCTTTGGTTGTTTCAGTCATATGCGCGCCATGTTCAAATTAGTTCACGTGGCGGTTTCCCGTCTGATCTGCCGCCTTGCAGCGGGCGTTCCCGGCCGATACGCGCTAGAAGATGCTCAGGGAATCGTCAAATAGGCGAAATCGACCAGTGGACACTCATTCTGCGTTCCCGCTGCGGGGGCGTGCGCCTAGTGTTGGTTACACGTGGTATGCTGGCCGGATATTGCCCCATGCGCGGATGCTTCCCTACACAGTACAGCTGTGCGACTGCAGCGTGGTGGGCGCACTGGCCGGCATTTCAAGGCACAGGCACGTCGCGCACGGCACTTGTGATTCCCCAATTACGTAAAAAGCAAGCTGGTATGCGCTTAACAAACAGAGTGCCGTCTCTTGTACAAGTTTTGCAGCATACAGGCGTGAGTTCTAAACAGGAACGTTTACTGTAGCGAGTACTGGCTGCACCTGCAATGCCTCTCACGAGACGCTTGCTTGTGAAAGACACGCGCTCTTCACTGGTCCACTCTTGGGCATACACCACAAGCGGGCGCCCCGAAGCGCTCATTAGCACACCGCACTGTTTGCTCGCGTGTGCTGTCACGGCGCCGATCCCAGCGGGACTTTGGCGCAGACACGGAGATGAGCCCCTTGCCGAAAGACGCGTCCCAACAATCTTTCGAGCACGGCGCATAACACGCACGCTCCAGCGCATGTGGCACAATCGCGAGCGCGTTGACGAGCCGCTCCGAAGGGCCGACGAGACCCGGTCAAACACATATTGTTCCTGTGCGTTGGGCGAGAGGGGCACGATATTGCAGCCTCGCGATCAAGGCCTTCAGAATATACGCTCGGCGCTTTGTTGTAGAACGCGGCGAGCCTTGGGCGATACCTCAAAGGGAGTGGTCGCCCAGCGCGCTCGTATTAGACCGCGCACAAAGGAGCGCGCACGCTGCCGGACTTTCGAGAAAGTTTGCGCCGCGATTTCAATCGTCACGCTTTCGGGCTGCCGTCGCAACCATAGACGGGGGCACGCGCTCGTCGAGAATGATCCATTCTGTGTCGCTCTGAATACATTATGTCGACTAACCGATCGACGCAGTTCGTCGGAGTCGTTAGAGAAGGCGGCACACTGGGGGCACTCTCACCGGAGCTTTGCATGCGGTGCCCCGTAGAGGCCTCCCGCCCCAGCTTAATTGGGCCCAGGTCGTTTCGTTTGCCGTACAGGTTTGCCGTCCACGTTTGCCGAAGCGTGTTGGATGGTGGAAGCCGGATGTCGTGTTGTTCTGTCGCGCAGTGAACTTACTGCAATGTGTTCAACTTATTGCAAATATGCCTGGCTAACGAGAACGCGGCGCGCTTGCGCGATGCATATTTGCTCAAGATGCGGCAGGGAATCTTTTGGGGAGTGCGAATTCAGGTTGAGACTACATAACACGGATTTGGAGCGCACCTACTTGGACGGGTAACTATCTCTGCGGCGACCCATCAACTTCTCTTTAATATACTCAAACAGGTCGGGACTATTCTACGTTCGTACTGAAAACAAAAAAAAAAAAACAATTCTTCGGGAATACACC
This sequence comes from Haemaphysalis longicornis, assembly GCF_048455015.1. Lineage (NCBI taxonomy): Eukaryota > Metazoa > Arthropoda > Arachnida > Ixodida > Ixodidae > Haemaphysalis > Haemaphysalis longicornis. Next base: position 2,530,081 of record NW_027526460.1, read on the forward strand.
ACTCCGTTTGATATCCCTCCCTCGATAACTCGGCACAGCGACAAAATAGTGCAGATAATATCCTCCTTTTCAAGTATGTCTGTATATGTATAGTGAAGCCATTGAACTGCAAAGACAATTTAGGCAGTACAATTAATGGCGCATAAGAGGCACGGGCAAGAGAAAGAAGAGACGCACACAGACCAAGCTTGCCACTGAATTTACGGCTGTGCCACTGGGCGGAATTTCATGCTCAACTAGCATTGACTGCGCGAGTTAAAAAAAATAATATCCAGAAGATGGCGTTCCAAAAAAGACAATCCTCTGGCGGTGACGGCCAGCGAAAAGGTAATAACACTTTAGCCAGTCTTGAAGCCGCCTCGGCCTCCGTTATTTCGCTAATCAGACGAATTTCGGCAATGTGATTGAAGAGGTCGGTTTAAGGCCTACTGCGGGATGTGCTGCGTGGTGTCCCGAGTTCTGCGTGGCTTCTTCCAGTTATCAGACTTGCCGGCGTGCAGCCTCGGGTACGGAAAGCGAGCCTCCGCGGCGGTCGTCGGCAGCGAGGAAGTGCGGAAGGTTGCACCGGCGTGGTCCCTCCCGCTCCGAAAGAAAAACAGCCTGATTGAGTTGAGCGCACCTGGCGCTCTAGCCGGCTCCCCGACGTACTCGCCAAATGCGCCGCGTCGTTATCGTGCGGAAGCGACGGCCCCGTTGGCGGGTTTGCATCGCACGAGAAGGCTGCGCGGAACGCACGCGATGAACGCGCCGATCTCCAGTACAGGAGTCAGGTGCGCGATGCGCGACATGCGTGCTATTCAATTTGAAAGACTCTCTGGGAAGTTTGCAAACTCGGCTGACTTCAGCGGGATAGCGTGCAAGTTCGCATACAACTTCGGGCGTGAGGGGAAATTGATCACCTGTACACAGACTGCAATCTCTTGAGCTTACTAAACAAGGGCAACGAGCGGCGATAGGTGAAATTGAAGCTATTATAGCCATTTGTGTCAGTCGTCGTTGCACGATGGTTTTATTCTGCTCTCTCTCTCTCTCTCTCTCTCTCTCTCTCTCTCTCTCTCTCTCTCTCTCTCTCTCTCTCTCTCTCTCTCTCTCTCTCTCTCTCTCTCTCTCTCTCTCTCTCTCTCTCTAAGGTAGTTGGTTACGGATGCTGGGTGCATTGTACTAGCTCTAAGGAAGAAACACAGAAGGAAGAAAAACACAAGACAAACGCTGTACTTCAACTGAGATTTCTACTAAACACACATACACGCTAAGTCGTCGGCGCATGAGCGAGAAAGAAGCAAAAGAAAAAAATTAATGCCCTTCCACTCATTGAAAAAAGATGACATGGAAGCTGGACGCAGTCCACTGAGTACACGAAACAAAAAGGCGTTTGTTTGTTATTTGCAATTGAGCATACTTAGTAGCCAATTAGCTGAACGAAACTTGTAAGCTAGGACTCGAGCTCTTCTAGTCAGCGAACGTCGAGCTGTCCTTTTACCTGCAGCTTCGTGGGCACCTTGCCGTTTCCGTAATACGCCAACCCAATAAGCTCGGCGACTGAGCACACCGGACAGGTCGCGCCGGTACGTTTGACTTCCATGTTTAAGCCTCCCGCAAACCTAACGGACATGTCATCAAGGGCTGGGCGTCGATCAAAAACTTTAATCCGATTAGTCGGATGCCTTTAATCGGTTAATTAATCGATTAATCGGATGTGTTCATTCAGATGAATAAGGCTTAAAAGACAAAGAATGTTCAACTTTTTCTGATGGTTGTTTTTATTTTCACGCTGTCGATGTTAGTTTCTACAAATCGTTTTATACAATTAATGATAATCTATCCAGCTGCGGAGGCAAACAAGCTTTATCATTTTCAGGCAGCAGAGAGTTTCTTTTCTTGCTGACAGTCATCCCGGCTGTGCTGAACACACGCTCGCATGGCGTTGAGGCTACCGGGACACACAGCAGAATTTTTACAACGGATGCTAGTTTTGGAAGGAGGGAGCTCTGCACCTTCCAGCATTCCAAGGGATCCAGATCGTCGTCGGCTACTTCTTCCACACTCTAAGAAATCGGGGGAGCAGTTGAAGAGTCCAACCGTCATTGTACTCTTGCAAGCGTTGGTGGACTCCCCTCGAAAGCTGCGGGGAGTTGGATGCAATGCTCGCTCCCCATGAGGAAGAGAGCAAAACTGACCGCGTACTCTTCTCGTGCGCGGCGGAGTGCAGCCCCAGTTCTGCTCCCGCACCAGTGAAGAGTAAACCTGCGCATCGTCTCCCATCTCCAGTACGAAGAGTAGAATTGCAATTTCATTCTTGTCCAGTGCGGGAGTAAGCATGGAGATGCACTCCTGCCATCTGCGCACACCAACTCATCAGCGATGTTTTATTTGCATACGAATATATTATATAAAGCGGTTGTGTAAAAAGCGCCCGATTACTTCTGCCGCGCATTCTAAACGTGCAAGAATATGAATTCGTGTAACGATTGCTCGCAGCGTTCAGTGGCGGCAGGCGGCAAACCGAAGGAACTAATCTACGGACCGCTGCAGACGGTCGCTTTGAAAGAGTTTGATAGACGTACGCTTGTCCCGCGCCTAGTCGAGCTAAAAAAAACGGATTGCAAATCTGAGATCGATTGAGAAAAATGATGCTGCAAGAAGTGAAGTCCGCGCTCGTCTGATAGCTCAAGCTGCAAGCGCAACACGAACCCGACCCAACAACCGTGGCTAGTGTCGCCGAGATAGGCATGTAGTACATACGATAGCTTTTATTAGGTTAAATAAAGAAAATCCGTATACATAACTGGTATTAACAGCAATATGGGGCCTATCTGCAAGATCGGAGTGTGAGGAACAGGCGATACCACTGCGAGGGCATCTCAAAAACACCCTCTACGGTGAAAACTATCTCGTCGGCTGACGAGCGACGATAAAAGCGTACACACCGATCGGTTGCTGGAACTCAAGCGCCTTTGTTAAGCAAAGAAAAATGATGACCCCCCCCCCCCTCCCCCCCCCCCCCCGCGGCGGCGCAGGCGTGGATCACGATACGTAACGCGTCGTACATCCGGGGGATCAGGTAACGCGAACCGCCCGAGCAAGCGTGATTTGAAAGGCACCTTCAGCGAGCCACGAAGTGCGCGTGTTCTGCAAAAACCTACACAGGCGGTGAACCCGCCAAGGCCGGACGGGCGACTTACAGGCCGCGCCAGACCGTGATGTCAATGTGCTACGAACGAAGTGGGCTTTCAAGCAGACGCTTCGTGCAACATGGGAAGTTGGACCTGCCCTTATCGTCATACTTGCTTCGACACAGTACGACGCGTGTTGGCTAACTGCTGGCCGCTTGTGCGTCAGTGCGACATCATGCACACGCGAGCAAGTCGTATATTCGTTCATTCGTGCGTGCGTGCGTGCGTGGTACTAGTTTTTCTTTCGGACGAACATCGCAGCGGCGACAGCGCTGAGGCCGATTTCGGAACTATGCGCACTGTGTAGCGATGCGCGCGCTATGGCCGGACTGTATCCGCTGCCGTCGCAGGCTTCGCGCCTTGAGCTTGGGATCTTTCGCAGCTATTAGGACCTTGGATTTATCTACCGGACGAAGAACCGCTGGCGGGAAGTAGAGGTAAGCCATTAGTTACTCGTATTCTTGTCTTGTGTATTTAACGAAGCAGAGTTACTCTCGGTACTTCGGTCCGCGGAAGCGGTTAGTCCTAACGTTTTCGTGACTGATTTTGACCGTTGCTTAGTTTTGAAGGGCGGCTTTTGTACCCGTGTGCAAACAGCGTCGATTCTTGCACCGTTTAAATCCCTTTGGTTCGTGAAGTGTTGGTATCCTTGCGGAATGTTTTCGCAGGTAGGAAGCATGGTCGCGCGAGTAGTCGCAGTGCTACGCTGTACTCTTAGCTCGGCGGCTAGGGTTAGAGTGGCGGCCGTGCAGTACCTGTGGCTACCTGCGCGGCTCCAAAGAATTGCGTACAATAGGCTGAGTGATAGGAGCGCGTCTAGCGCGTGGTAGTCACTAAATTACAATAATTTTAGTGACCGCCGCGCGTACAGCAGCAGACTGAAATGCTGTTCAGACAAGTTTTTTTTACGTTTTGCTTGAGGGCAGGATGGACGGAAATGGGACTTTTCGGGGCGTACTCACCGCACTGTTAAGGGGTAATTACATGCGTCTAAGGCGATGAGCGACGCGAGAAACCTCACTCAGTGTGTACGGCAAACAGGTATTGTGTGCGACACAGACAAGCGAAAATTTTTTACACAGGCCGCTGACGGCGGCGACAGCGGCATGCGACGGGCCGTCGCCGTCGCGGGTTTATTCCCGGACAGAAGCAGCCCACAAGCGAGCGGCAGCAACGACGACGAAGGGCATTGCCAGCAATGCATTACTTTTTTTCGTTTGTCGCTGTCGCTCACACTGTTTGTTGTACCCATTACATTACTTTTTTCGCGTCGGTTGTCGCCGTCGCTCGAGCGTTCGAGCATTCTGATCGTTCAATAACGAGCCTATTGGTTCTCATCAAATGTTGCGATCTGCAGCGTGCATGCAACGAAGCGTACTAGAGAATGGAGTCTATATGACCCATTAGCAACTTTTCCACGCTAGTCTTGTGAACGTATAATTGGCCCTACGTTGCAGTCGGCTGAGGACAAAATCCAATGCAAATTATTCAGGGATTATAACCTTACAAAAAGAGTTATGTTTCCTTAAATTTTGTGCAATGTTTTTATATCGGGAACGATAGCGGGGTAAACAGTTGAAGCTACGGACACGTAAGCACTAATGGGTTTGGGGCGCAGTGCGTAGGCAGACAGCTGTAGGGCGCGCTGTCTGACATGACATTGGCCAAGTGGTACAATGAGCGTGGTGGCATCCAAGGTCACCACATCCGCATCTAGACTGGTTACTGCGCCAAGCAGTATGGCATTCCAATACGGGTTAAGTGCGTGCTCTCGGCGCAAAAACTAATCTATCACCCAATAAACTTCATTTAACGTTGTCAAACTCATTAATATTTTTTTCGATGTAGAACTTATCTTTGCTGCCCCCCTCTTTCTGTCTATGTAGGAACCACGGGAAGACGCTACTTGCCCGAAGATTTTTTTTTTTTTTTTTTTTGCGGGAGAGGGAGAGATCCCGAGGCGTCAGCAGCAGTGGCCATCGCATTCAAGACACTTCTCCTCACACCCTTGGACATCGTGGATGGGTTCCCATTGCTGCTGTCTGTGTTTTGGCCGTTCATTGTGTAATACGCTTCAAAGGCGAAGCGCACCTTCTTGCTTCTGTAGACGTTACTTTGGCTCAAGCGCGGTGCCCTGGTCGGTACTGTTCTGAAGGCCGCCACCAACATTATGAAGCAGTCAGCTCGAACGTGTTTGTTTTTAATACCAAGTTATGCCTTTTTAAATCTTACTAGCGCATCCTCATTTGAGAACCACCCGCCTAAAAAACCCACTGGGAATGTTTCCTGCGGTTTCCTATTGTACCACCAAAATATATCTGTTGCAAAGTTGCCGTGTCAATGGCTTTGTATCTTTGTGTTGATTGCACCTTGTAATGCGTTAATAGTAATCCACGTTGAATTGTTTTAGTCCCAGATTTTTCTTTCGCAAAATTTATTTGTAAATATTTTTTGTGTGTGCTAAATAAGAGCTGGCTTTTCCAGTCCATGTGAAGCACTCACTGATGTACTAAGGCCATTTTGTTTTATGTTAATACTGTTAACTATTCTCCCACTGCTGTATTTCTACTGACGCTTTTCGTGCTAATGCCAGTACCTTTTTATTTGCGGATGTTAATGTCATTTTTATTGTCATAATTTAATGTTTGTATTTCAGTGTTTTCAATTGCTTTGCTGCATTTTTATTTGTGAATTTTTCTTGGATGTATCCTAAATAGGCGCTACGTCTCCTGTGTCCATGTGGAGTAGGAACCGTTTTTATGCCGTGATATTTTAATTCCCAATAAATTGCATTTTGTGTTAAATTGCAGAATGAACCGATTGTTGTGGTATTTTGAAAAATAAAGTCTGAGCTTGTTTTTTCTTCTTTTCCATGTTTCAAAATAGCTTGTCCTGTTTTGTTTGCTTGTAACTGCCTATAGTACCATCGTTGGGGAGGGGGGGGGGGGTCTACTAGCAGGCGGAGCGAAAGCACGCTGCCTCGCGGGGAATAGCAGAACGCTCTTGAGGCGTAACGAGATGCTTTCCAAGAGAGAGTAGTAGTACCCGTCTGCAGTATCCGGGAACGCCGCCAATAGAGCTTATTTACGCCTAAGGGAGTGACCGAACGCTGCCTTGGAGATGGCATTGCAATTCCCACACAGGGTTCAAGTACTCCGCTTCGAAAGCAGCAAGTAAATCCCACGGGGAGTGTTTCGCCTCTCGTTCGGCCGCCACGCGCTACTCCTCGGAAGAGTCGCCCAATGCTTCCAAAGGGAGTGAAATATGGGACAAAAGTTTTTACTCCTAGACGGAGTGCCCAGCACTCCTCGATTTCTTAGAGTGCATAGAGCGGTATAACGGTGCCTGGCAAGGTGTGTTTTTCTCTTCATTTACCGCCACAAAATGGCACTTTCGGTTTTGCTGGGAGTATTTTCAGTGGGCGTGGCGGACGACTTAACGGCCAGCTGAGAACGCCTTTCCCACACATGTTTGCGGCGATCTCTGTCGAATGAGAGGGTTAGCGCGAAAAAGACGAGGACGGTGGCAGACGAGACAGGCGGTCTTTTTGGGAAAACATCTTTGTACGCAGGGTTCGTTGGCCAGCGTACAATGGTGCTGTCAGTACAATCTGCTTAATGACTTTAAGGGTGTAAATTCTCCAAACACCCGCCGCCGATCGCTTCCGCTGAAAGGGGGGGGGGGGGGGGGGGGTCCGCGATGCGGAAGCATGTTTCGGTTAAAACGAACCCCCACGAGCACTTTCTGCTCAGAGCTGCGCGGCGTGAACAGCACAACGTTCCCCCTTCGCCTGCGGAACTGACAGCGACGATCTGGACAAAACCAACGTGGTAGTTGAGGGTGGTGGCCGCAAATAGAAAGGCGAAGGCTGGTACGTAGAACGTAACAAATGCGAAAACAAAAACTCTGAGTCGCACGCAGGGTTGAAGACGGCAGGCCTTTCTCTCGTGGCGCACTACACTTCAACCGATTAACCGATTAAAATCGTTAATCGCGATTAAAGCATTAATCGATTAATCGGAAAGCTAATCGACCAATCGCCCACCCCTAAATTCAATGAAGGCATGTGACCAATAGCTGCGTGTACACGCCTTTCCACCCCCACCCCCTCCCTCGACTACCGTTACGTTCTGGCAGTCTTGGTGCCATAGGGAGCTTAAAAGGGTTCAACGTTGGTCGACCACTCTCGACATGTTGTAGACACTCGAGTCATGGCCCGGGGGTCAAAAGAAGATCCCCTTCACCCCGAGTAGTCCGAGTGGCGCTGGCTACCACCCCCAAGAGCAGGAAACAAAAATACCTTAACATAATTACCCCACAAAGTGGAGGGGAAACTGGCCCCGCCGGTAGCGTAGTGGTCATCGCACCAGACGCGTATTGCGCTCGTCCCGTCCTTCCTGTGTGTGTTGTCTTTTTCGCGCAAAACCCGTGTTTATTCACCGAGATGCACCAACTCGACCAAAAACAACAAGTTCTTCTAGACGCGTATTCTGGAGGTCGTGGGTTCGGATTCCACCCGGCGGGAATTTTAGATGCAAAGCATCTCTTGCTCAGCTCCGTCGTCCGCCGTCCGTCGTCCATTCATCCGCCGGCCCAGGGAGACACCGGCAACACTGCCGCTCCAGGAGCCCTTTAAGGAGAAGCGTGCTCGTCTCGTGCCCGCCCAGGAAGACACCGGCAACGCTGTGGCTCCAGCATCTATGATCGGGGTTATGTCCATCCCTTGTGGCGCCGTCCACACCCCCACTGCGCATGCTCGGGTCATCTTGGGCCGGCCCACGAAGACAGCGGTAACACTGTCGCTCCAGGAGCCATTAAAGGGTAAGACACCACCGGGCGTTCAGCAAGCCGAGCATGCGCAGTGGGGGTGTGGACGGCGCAACATTGACAAGGGAGGGACATAGCCCCGTCGCATTTAATAAAATTGCACCATCTTCCCGTAGGGGAACCCTGAGTAGTATGCGAAACAGCCATGGGCTCAACGCAATTTCCCATTTCGTAGTTCCGGTAAGTGAAAAGTGTGGTAATTACCATGGAAACCAAACTGTAAATATAACGGTGGCTACGTACCTCAACCTAACGGAAACGATGAACTTAAAACTAATGGGCACTTGAATCGACCCCATGGCTGCTTTGCATACTACTCAGGATTCCCCTAGGGGAAGATGGTGTCATTTTTCCTCCAGTTTCTTTCTGTCCTTCCAAATTCTTTATCAGTTTCTATGACCTACCACATTCTCTCTGTCTCTCTCTCTCCCTATATATATACATACATATACAAGAAAAGAAAACTTCGAACAAGGTAGAAGCACGATTGTTGCCAATGTTTCAGCAAGGAGACTTGCCTTAGCCAGTTTTCTTTTTACTGCTCCCTAGTACTGCTAAGTTTTACTGCTCCCTATATATATATATATATATATATATATATATATATATATATATATATATATATATATATATATATATACAGAAAGAAATGCCGGCAGTCTACAACGCCAAAGGCGGCATAGGGGAACGATTAGACTATTTTTTACCGTTAGTGACGTTACATATTTTTTTATTATTAATTACGTAAGAAAGAAAGAAAGAAAAACACGCGCCCAGAGTGGGGACCGAACCCACGCCTTTCGATTAGATCTCGAATGCCTTACCAATTCGGCTATCTGGGTGACTGTGTTCTCCTTCACATTCTGGGGTATTTATATTTACTACAACTGTATCTGACGCTTGAGGGTGGTAGCCAGCGCCACTCAGACTACACGGGGAGAAGGGGACCTTCTTTTCAACCCCCGGGGCGTGACGCGAAAGTCTACAGCCTGTCATAAGCGGGTAACTGGCGGGAAACCCTCTTATGCTACCTTGGCATCAAGGCTGCCAGAACCGAGGCCCTCGCTAAGCTTTCGCACGATAAACGGGTTGGAAAATGAGGGGCTCGTTAGGAAATACAGAAAGAAATGCCGGCAGTCTACAACGCCAAAGGCGGCATAGGGGAACGATTAGACTATTTTTTACCGTTAGTGACGTTACATATTTTTTTTATTATTATTAATTACGTAAGAAAGAAAGAAAGAAAAACACGCGCCCAGAGTGGGGACCGAACCCACGCCTTTCGATTAGATCTCGAATGCCTTACCAATTCGGCTATCTGGGCGACTGTGTTCTCCTTCACATTCTGGGGTATTTATATTTACTACAACTGTATCTGACGCTTGAGGGTGGCAGCCAGCGTCACTCAGACTACATATATATATATATATATATATATATATATATATATATATATATATATATATATATATATATATATATATATATATATATATGCATGCGTAGGAAGAAGTTACGATGGGACCCCTAAAAAGTAAACATGTACTGTAAACGAGAACACTAACGGGGAACGAACGAAGGTTTATTAACGTTGCGGATTGGGGCAAGCCTTCGTCATGCATTCTGACGAAGGCTTCCCCAAGCCGAAACGTGGATAAACTTTCGTTCGTTACCCGTTAGTCTTCTCGATGACAGTATATATATATATATATATATATATATATATATATATATAGGGAGCAGTTGAACTTTTGAAGATAGTAGAGAACACAAGAAAAGAAAACTTTGAACAAGGTAAAAGCACGATTGTTCCCAACGTTTCAGCAAAGAGACTCGCTTTTTCTATATATATATATATATATATATATATATATATATATATATATATATATATATATATATATATGTGTGTGTATATATACGTAGAAGATCGCAATGGAAACTAACAGTATTTATTGACTCGACGTTTCGGACGGGGTCCATCCATAATAAAGAGTAATATCTTACAGAATGGAAGTGATTTATATACAGTTCAAGCACTTGAGGTTCCGGGGGCGGTGACATATGCTTAAGATTGGAAGCGAGGAGGAAGAGAGAAAAGCGCATTGAAACATGAGAGAGAAAGCCAGCAATAAGGAAGCACAAACTAGAATAGCATAAACGAGAGAGGGTGATGGGAAGAGGAGAGTAAGGGAGAACTAAATTGAGAGAGAAAGGCAGCGGTGGGGACAGAAACTAAAAAGCTATAATGAACCGAGAGGACACGACTGCAGACAGAAGCTGAGGAGCGATAGGGGACACATAATTGCATGGTCGGCGGGGGTGGCGAGTTGTAAACGGCCGCGGTCAGCGGCGGCGAACAATATCCGAGGGGTGTCATACGTGAGCGCGCTTCGAAGACGCCCGGGGGGCGTTTTTGTCGGCCTCAAAGAAGTCTCCACCCTCCTATATATATATGTATATATATATATATATATATATATATATATATATATATATATATATATATATATATATATATATATATATATATATATATAGTTGAGAAAATGGTTGACTCTAAACGTCAGTAAACCACTGTTTTTGTTTTTAATAGTGAGTCAACCATTTGCTCAACTATTTCTTCTGGCTCCTCGAGAAGTTTCTTCTACTGCTTATATATATATATATATATAAATACGTGTGTGTGTGTGTGTGCGCGCGTGCGTGCGTGTGAGTGTGTGGGCGTGTGCGTGCGTGGGCGTGTGTGGGTGTGTGTGGGGGGGTGCGCGTGCGTGCGTGCATGCGTGCATGCACACGTGTGCGTGATGGGACTTTCTAACATGAAAATGATATGCTCGCTGTTCTTCACGTAGCTCACATTTACATGTATGCGAAAAAAAGGCTCGCATAGAAAATTCTGGGTCCTCCTTGTAATCTTGCACTTTCTTCCTGCTTGTAGCAACGGAAGCAAAGGCCTCTGACATTACTGTCACGCGGAATTCACGATGCGTAAATGAGCACAGCCTTAGCACAGTTACTTTTTTCTACCCATTTTAAGAGAACTATCCAAACCTTCTCACGCTCATGGTTTATTCGCACCTTGAGAGGAAAGATTAACGAATCCGATTAGTGACATCCTGAAGGGCGACCTCTTGCGTGCTGGCTCTAAGAGAATGAACGCTATCCCGGGAGCTCGAAAGATTAAACGAAGCCGCATAAATAATGAACTAAGACATTAATCTTTCCTTCAAGAGCCTCCCGTACGAAAGAAGCCCGCTAAATGTTCGAACCCTTAGAGTTCCTTTCAAGTATTAAGAGTAGATGCGGGACGGAAATCCAAAGAAAACGCAGGGATGAAAGAAAAAAAAATCTCATGATGACGTTCAAACAAAGAAATAAACAGAGCAAGGAATCTTTAATGAAGGTGGCATTATCCTAGAGAATAATAAATTGAAAACGAAAAATTAATTGTTCCCTCGCGGAGTGCTCTAATAAAATACCGCCAGCAGCGATATTTCGAAAACCCATTATGGAATTAATATGCTGCACAGTAATACCTTAGTGGATATCCTCTGTTAATTTATAGGCGTGCAAAGCGTGCACCCCTGAGGCGAGTTTGCTTAAACAGTTTAAGTTTCCCGAGAAATTTCTGCGTGCTGCATCAAAAATTATATATATATATATATATATATATATATATATATATATATATATATATATATATATATATATATATATATACCCACGGAACCGCGAAGCGTACTCGCTTACTGAACCTGAAGTTTGACACCACTCGCAGCTGTGTTCTAGTTTGCCTCTTTTTGTGTGTGCGTGTGTTATCGGCACGGCATGCAGGGAGCATCGTCTTTTCGTCACTGTGTCATTTGCATCTGTCAGTATTCGCCCTCGCATGATTGTTTTAACAATGATTCGTTTCTTTAGAGATCCTCCACCCCGTGAACTTAATGCTAATTTTTACAAGAGGAGGATCATATTCAATGAGTGTGAGGGGAAACCCGTTTCTCGCACCAATTAACGCGCTTATTGAACAGAGCGATGAAGGCAAATACTTCTTGAAGCTATCCACAATTTTTATCCCCCGCTGCGGAGCCAAAGGTGGTGGTGCTGGCGAGTGATTTATTGAAATAGAAAGTGGAAAAGAAGTGGATTGGGGATATTTCAAACTCATTTGGGTGTTCACCGGCATCCAACCCAGTCCGACGGAAGGGGAGAGGGGGAATGAAAGGGGATAGGTGAGAACAAATGGGGACAGGGAAAGAGGGAGAGAAAGAAAGAGATAAGGAATGCGTAAGGCTGGCCGGCAGGCATTGGGTTACAGCCGTTTGGTAAGGTCGGTCTCCTCGAGGAAGGCCAGGACAAGCCGGAAGGCTACCCGCCGGATGGAGTTGGGGCCCGTCGGGAAAAGCAGGCTTATCATGGTGTGGCTGGGCAGCCAGAGACACTGGAGTGCGGCCCGATGCTGCGCTCGCGGGGCATCGTGCTGGCGGCAAGAGCAGAGCAGGTGCTCCAGGGTATCGTGCTCTGGTCAGTCAGCACATATGGGCGACGACCGGCAGCCTTGTCGGTGCAAGCGGGCTGCCACGTTGCAGCAATCGAGCCGCATGCGGAGGAGTATGGAGCGAGCGTCTGTGCTGATGCTGCCAAGCAGGACCTGTGGAGCTTGGCCGCTGATGACTCATTGGTCCCTGTGCATCGTCTCTACCTCCCGCGCCAGGATGGGTTGTGCGGCGTCGAAGGGCCTCAGGTCGCAGGAGGCAGGGACCCCCTCCTGGTGAGCAGCACCTCTGGCCATGGCGTCAGCCCCCTCCTTGCCGGTGACTCGGACATGGGATGGCAACCAGTGCAACTGAAGGTCACAATAGCGGGACTCTACCAGTTGAAGCTTCGCCGCCAGCGACCGTTCCACGTCGCCGCTGGAGCACGATGATTGGTCCGCCGCTCGCAGTCGCAAGAAGCGGGTCGGTAGTCGGTGAAGATGACGGCCCCTTGAATCTGGTTGCCCTTCTCCAGGAGCAGGTCTGCAGCAAGGTGCAGCCTGGCCAGCTCTGCATGGGTGGAGGTGGCGGGGTAGGGCAGACAGCACGCTCGGCTGGTGCCAAGCTTCATGGCCGTGCAGGCAGCTCCAGCTCGGCCCATGGACGGTTGCACGGAGCCGTCTGTGTAGAGCTGCAGGAGGCCGGCCGTCTCGTCCTGCAGCAGGGCAGCAGCCTCCTGATGGATAGCCTGGGTTGGTGTTGACCGGTTGCTACGAATCCCCGGGAGCGCGGTGCTGATGCGGAGAGCTCGCCCGGTGCCAGGTGGTGGTGCGGTCTCGAAGCGGGGACGCTCCGGCAGCTCAATGTGACTTTCGTAGATGGACGCCAGCATGCCCATCTGCGAGTAGGGGGGAGAGGGAGGCAGCGGTTGGGCTGCAGGAGGGCTGCCCCATTCGATGTGCCATGGAGCCGGTGGATGTGGTGCAGCCCCGCCTGCAGGGCCCAGCTACGCAAAAAAAAAAAAAAACGGCATTTTCGTTCTTCCCTTTTTCTTCTTGTTTTTTTTTAGTTATTTCTCTTCAAGAGACGGATAACTTTTCCAACTCAAGGGAAGCTATAATAAATAACTTCAAAAGTTATCCTAGGGGACATACGCCTCCCCCCCCCCTTCATTTTTTCTTCTTCTTATACTGACGGGCTCCCGCCAAAAAGAAAAAAAAACGAGGAGGGTTGAGAGGGGGACGGGGGTGTTCTGGACATACGGTTCACTCTTCGTGGACATAGCGTTTGCTGCTTTCAAAGACGTGTTCTGATTATTGAAAGCGCAATTAAAGTTGTGCAGGGCGAGAAATATCATAAATGAGAGCATAAATATCGAAGGCGATGTGAACAACGAGGTTTTCAATATTTTCAATTTCTTTATTTACACCATAAAGATGCGGGTTGACTCAGGCGAAAAGTGAAAAGAGTTTCACTTGAAAGAACCCGAGCCACCCTTGTGCAAGGTATAAAATAAGAGCAAGTACAGCACTTAATCACAACATATGTTGTACATAAGCGAACATTTCGAGTATCATATTCGCATTCTTCCTCTTCCTCCTCTTCTTTTTTCATTTTTCTCACCGTCACTTTCGTTCTCCTTTTTGTACTTTTATTCTTCCCATTCTTTATCAATCAATCAATCAATCAATCAATCAATCAATCAATCGATCAAGCAATCAATCAATCAATCAATCAATCAATCAATCAATCAATCAATCAATCAATCAATCAATCAATCAATCAATCAATCAATCAATCAATCAATCAATCAATCAATCAATCTGTTATTGTGGGTTGCTGGGCGATCACTCTGCCAATAAAGTTTCATCTGTCGGTATATTATTGCGCCCCGGAACAACCAGGTGGCTATGGTACAGGCGCGCTTTTCCAGGTAACAAAGTGCCACAACAAACAGAGTATAACACAAGCCAGAAACACAAAATCAAAGAAACAGACGAATGGTATGGGAAATAAAACGTTGCAGAGTAGAGTTAACATTGTGAAACGTGAAGAAGTAAATCATGAAATGAGCCTAAAAGCAAACAAAGCGAATTAAAAGGTTTCGCACCGAAAAAAAAAACTCTGGAAAATGGCGTGTTACAATCACGTTCATATAAAGGCAATGAGCCTAGATAAAAGCGCAAGAGAGTTATAGAATGTAATAACCTTACACCAATGCAAATACTCTACCGACGGAAACGGTAGAGTGTACAGTACAGTATGCTTAAGGCTGATTTGATTTGATTGATTGTGGGGTTTAACGCGCCGACGCAACGCAGGCGATGAGGCGCGCCGTAGTGGAGGGCTCCGGATTAATTTTGACCACCTGGGGATCTTTATCGTGCGCCGAAATCTCGTACACACGGGCGTTTTTGCTTTTCGCCTCCATCAGAAAAGCGGCCGCCGCGGCCGGGAATTGAACCCGCGACCTTGTGCTCAGCAGCGCTATGCTTAAGGCTGAGCAAATTTATTATATCAATGAAGTTATGCACAAAGAAAATCTCCATGGCAAACATAACGACAATAGCAGTATACACTCTTTTAGGTGTGTCAGAATACATACACCGAAATTGCGAACAAACTACGACAGGCAGTCTTTTCTGTTTCAACGCTCCGACATACTCAACAAAGTTGGAGACCACATTGATTTGAAATGCCGTAGAAACATATTTAAAACACAGACGAAAGAATACCTGTTAAACCAGAATATCTGCTTCAATGGCCAGAACTGTCGATGTTGTTTAGACTTGTTTAATGCGCAGGTTTTGTAGTTGCGTCTATATTTAAAAGTCAATCATAGTTCTACCCTGATCGGCCACTCGTACGTTGTTTTACTTTACTCTTTTGTAGTCTAATGTACTTTACGGTACCTTTCCCATATTGTTCTTTAATGTCTTGTGCTCTACATGTTGCTTGTATTTTTATAGCTTGTCTAATTTTGACAGACAGACAGACAGACAGACAGCCAGCCAGACAGACAGACAGACAGACAGACGGACGGACGGACGGATGGATGGACGGACGGACGGGCAGACGGATGGACGGGCGAACAGACGGACGGGCGAACAGACGGGCAGACAGACGGACGGACGGACAGACGGACGGACAGACGGACGGGCGAACAGACGGACAGACAGACGGACGGACAGACAGACGGACGGACAGACGGACAGACGGACCGACGGACAGACAGACAGACGGACAGACAGACGGACAGACGGACAGACAGACAGACGGACAGACCAAAAAAACTATCGTCTTTAAAAAACACCGGGACACTCGTTTCCGCCTCGCGCTGGAACGCTTCGTAACGCGTATTAAAAAAACACCGGGACACTCGTCTACGCCTTGCACTAGAGAGCTTCGGGCTTCAAAGACAACGACTTTTACAGCAAATCTGTATACCTCTATCACCCAACGGTTTCACTTCCGTGGGGAAAAACGCCAAGGTGCCAAGAATACACTTGTACACTGCATGCTGTTACGAATCGGCCAACGCCGCCGTATTTTCCCGCATCAGCCACCACGTGGGAATCCACCACGTGCGCCCGCGTGTCGGTGAATCGTACTTTCGTGTCTCGCCATGCCGGGTCAGACATCTCGCTTTGCAACGCGCCTCCGGCGGTTGCCAGTGGAACGCCCAGGCATTCTTCACGGACGTGCGCCCCTCCTTCGTCAGGTGCCAGCGCGTCGGTGAGTCACGCCTTGACATGTCTGGCTCAGACGTTTCGCTATCGGCACGATCAACATTCGATAGCGCGCCCCGGCACGTTTCAAGGACACTCTCTCCCCTCTCTCGGACGCCACGTGCGGCGAAGCCATGAATGACTCACGAACTATGGAAAGAGCGTTGTGTGTGTCTGTGATGTTCGTGGCGTGTGGCTACTTGTTCGCGTTTGACCCTTTTTGCTTTTGGGTATAAATAGAAGCAGCCCAAACGCTGAAATTCATTCCTGTCTGAGCAGCGAATCCATGCGGTCGCTCTGCTCGAGTCCTGTATTGTAACCTCGCCCGTCGAGGCATTGTATGTTTTTTTGGCTTCGGCTCACCTCTCGCTATGAAGTAAACAGTTACGTTGTTAGCCTACGGCTTCTGGACTTCTTCGGCTGGAACAGCGGCTGGCCGCTCGCGTCGTACGCGCTACCACTCGTATGTCGGAGGCCACGGAGATCGGATCGGATGCCCCCGCCCGGTCGCAACAATGCTTCGCCCCTCCCCAGGTTTCACGTTTGTCAAGATGGCTGGGGATTTTTTTTTTCCTGCACCAGCACAAAAGTCCCCTGGCTGTCCTTGGGGACGCTATTGATTGATTGATTGATTCATTGATGCGTGATAAATACTAATTAGAGATCAAGAAGTTTGTGGGGATAAATTTTTCGCAGTTAGCACAGGACCGGGGTAATTGGAGATTAATGGGAGAGGCCTTTGCCCTGCAGTGGGCTTAGATAGGCTGGTGATGGTGATGATGATGATGATGATGATTGTGAAATACATTAGAGCAACTGAGGTTACAAGTGTGCCCCAAAATAATCAGAAAAATCTGGAACTTCTCAATGAAGACGGAGGCCCGGTCCATTCTTCCGAAATTATCGCTGTCGCTTCAAACAGCTCGTCGGTTGAGAGCGCCATGTCACTCTCACAGGCGTATCTTATCTGCAAGAGCGTGACAAACGTGGAGACCTGGTTGCGTACGAGAAATAATTGCTGACTTTTGCATGTCGGGCTCACGTTCAGCATAAAGCGCCTCTGCACAGTTAGAAGCCCTAACTGTCTGTCCACCGCTCTACAGCAATAAGCAAGCTACAAGGAAAGAGCGAGATACGGAGGAGGTGGTTTGGGAAAGGCAGCTGTTCATAAACAGTGGCGCCCGTGATACAGGATTCCAAGGTAGCAGTTCATAGGAGCGGGGCTAATTGCTTTACAGGCAGCACATCTTTCGCCTCTTTCGAAACAGCTTTCTGGGAAGCCAAGCGGAATTTCACGAGAACCATCACGGCTGTCAGCAAGATTATGGCACCAGAAGGAACCGCGCCAAGAAACGCCGTCATGTGTTACTCCTGGGATAACCTTCCGCAGTGACGACAGCTACATTGCGAATAAATTTACTTCGTGTATCTGTTATCACTGAAAATTCAGTGACACGTGCTTTCTGTGCCCCATATTTTGCCTCCGAGAGGGGTTAGACTGTGTTGAAAGTTCTGTCGTGGCATCAAGCCACACTTGCAAATTGAAACATCTCCGTGCCTGATGAATTATCGTGCAATACTTTTCTCTTATTCATCTTAATAGTCACAGGAGAAGGCATATTGCGCTTTGCGAGGAAGAGTACGGACATGGATGCGAGAACGTGCTCGTAACGGCAGTATTGACAGACTTGCAGAGTTTACAACACCCCCCCCCCCCCCACCCCTCAAGAACGGTACGTAGGTCCTACCACTAAGTGTGGAACCGTTACTAGTCTAGACCGTGCACTTAGTAACTGCTACTGGTCTGATACTAACATTCACTGAAGTAAAAAATTCTATGAATTATTGAACATAATAACTACAGCTCTTTTTCCACACCAAATCACTATTAAAAAGTGTTGGCAAATCCACATGCTGTCTTGTATGTGCTCAGATTAAAATGCATAATTCTAAAATTATCGCTAAAATGTTTGATTTTTACGACAAGCCCACAGACTCTCTCAGGGGACTTTCCGCTGCTAGCTATAAAAGCAAGAAGAGCAGGCGTATTTCTAAGGCAACTAAGTAATACTCGCTGTACTCGTGCATCCCGTTGGCTTTCTTGGTCACTTCAGTTGTCGACTGTCCACGTGTGATGTGTGCGTGATGAATGCGTCTATGTCGCGCTGCGCACTCAG
Organism: Haemaphysalis longicornis; assembly: GCF_048455015.1. Taxonomy (NCBI): domain Eukaryota; kingdom Metazoa; phylum Arthropoda; class Arachnida; order Ixodida; family Ixodidae; genus Haemaphysalis; species Haemaphysalis longicornis. Next base: position 2,548,464 of record NW_027526460.1, read on the forward strand.
CAGATCCACATTGTTGCGCGTATCTTTTTACTAGGTCATGCATGACCAGTTAGTAAAAGCAACTAAGTACCTAGTCAATACTGGGACAAGTAACTGGTTAGTGTTCTGTTAGTAAGTGCGCCAATCTCTTTTTTAATAGTGTGCGTATATACAGTCATGTATCGTTAATATGGAAACCCCGCAATATGGACGAAATGTTCGGCAACCGGTCTCTCGCCATGCAATTCTGCCCCGCTAATACAGAAACCCGCAGTCCGGAATATATGGCCGGCTATTTTGGGGACAAAACCGGTAAATACACGCATTTTTGTCTCGTTATTATGGACAACGGTCCACAAAGCAAGAATAAAAAAAAAATGACGGCTCACCCCCAGAGGCCCCAGCGCGTACCGGGAACTCACTGTTGGCCGAAGCATACAAAGCCGATGCGTGCATTTATCTCGGAACGCTCTTCCTCCCAGTACTGTCGAATTAGATAGGCAGCGTTTGGGATCAGGGAACAACACGTTAGGGTAGTGAACGACAGGGTGACATCCTTTTCCTATCAAACAAGATTGCCCGGTGCGGCGTACTCCGGAACGAGCAAGTCCTGAGGCCCAGAATAAGAGGGCGATATAAGTTCGCGCCAATATTTGATTCCCATAAAAGACAAGGCTATACGCTTCTCTGGTCAGTTCGGCGGAGGCAATAGCTGATGTTAAGAAAACGGACCGAGGTTTCGGCTCAGCTGAAAAAGGAAATATGCCACTTTAAAAGTCAGACGTCCTCAGCATGTGTTCCTTAAAGTTTTTGTTTCTGACCTTGATTCGTTATTATTGATAACTTACATTATGGACGATTTTGGGGGGGAACGGAGGCGTCCATATTAACGAGACATGACTTGAGCGGCTCGTTGAGTTAAGACAGAAATAAGGATTGACAGTCAAGAAAACCTCGGAAAGCAAAGGGGAGAATGTGGTAGGTCATAAAAACAGATAAAGAATTTGGAAGGAAAGAAAGTTGAGAAAAAATGCCCGCCGGGTGGGATCCGAACCCACGACCTGGCGCGATTACCCGCCGGTAGCGTAGTGGTCATCGCACCAGACCGGTATTCTGGAGGTCGTGAGTTCGGATCCCACCCGGCGGGCATTTTTTCTCAACTTTCTTTCTTTCCAAATACTTTATCTGTTTTTATGACCTACCACATTCTACCCTTTGCTTTCCGAGGTTTTCTTGACTGCGAAACCAATTTTTTCTGTCTATATATATATATATATATATATATCGAGATATACACATGGTGTCCCAGCTATCATGCACCAAGATTTAAAAAAAGAGAAATGGCGTTACTCGAAGAAAATCTAGTGCACAATGTTTGCAGTACTGTGGAGAAGCGGACAGTAATTCTTTCGTTAATGAGACTTAACGAATTAATTGTAATTAATTACCTAACTCTAGAATTAGTCCTAATCACTGAAATGTCAATGAGGAACTTCTAGATACCCACGAGGGGCATCTAACTGCGGTATTTTCGGCGACGAACTAATTACCTACTCATTTATTCTGACTGATAAAGAAAACCCGCGAAATGTGAAAAATACCACGTGCCGGCGCTTCCGCGCGCATTGTAAAGTAGCGTCCCCAAATAAGCTGATTGAAAGCAACTGCTTCCCCTGTCACCCGCCTGAAAAGACAGTACATCACCTTGATAATGGCATGCATGGAAGGAGCAGCAACGGCAAGATTCGCGGGGCGCGTGTGCAGATAAGGTACAAACTCGGTCGCGATTTCTTCTGTCTTTCATTTGTTCATTTCATTCTGGCTAACTCAGAGGCAGCCTGTTTGAGGGCGTTGCTTTACGATGCGCGCGGAGGCGCCGTCATGCGGTATCTTTCATATTTCGCGGGTTTTCTTTATCAGTCAAAATAAATGAGTACGCAATTAGTTCATCGCTGAAAATACCGCAGTTAGATGCCCCTCGCAGGTACCTACAAGTGCCTCATTGACACTTTAGTGATTAGGACAGTACTTCTCGAGTTAGATAATTAATTACAATTAATTTTTTAAGTCTCATTTACGAAAAAATGCTGCCCGCTTCTCCACAGTACCGCAAACATTATGCGCTAGGTTTTCTTTGAGTTACGCCTTTACTCTTTTTTTAAATCTTTGTGCATGATAGCTGGGACACCCTGTATATATATATATATAGTGTGAGCGCTTACTGGTGTACTCGTGGACTCGAAGGCATCGTGGAACTGTCAAGTGGAACTGACTGTGCCTATCCACCGTCCACCAGTGTGGCCTGAAGGAAATACAGAAATATATGTTGGCAGTCCACAATGGGCCAAATGAGGCATAGGGGTATGGTTAGGCTTTTTCACTGCGGTTTTACCACCCTCAAACGTCAGATACACTCGTAGTAGATATAAATACCCCGGAAAGTGAAGGAGAGCACAGTCGCCCAGATAGCCGAATTGGTAAGGCATTCGAGATCAAATCGAAAGGCGTGGGTTCGGTCCCCACTCTGGACGCGGGTTTTTCTTCCTTCCTTTCCCACGTCAATTTAAAAATGTTAACTTCACTAACAGTAGTAAAAAAAGCCTAACCATCCCCCTTTGCCTCCTTTGGCACATTGTAGACTGGCGACATATATTTCTGCAGTGTATTTCCTCAACCAGCCCCTCATTTCCTAACCATATATATATATATATATATATATATATATATATATATATATATATATATATATATATAAGGTAAACGATTAGGCTAGTGAAGGTTAAATAGTAAAAAGGGGCGCAATAAAAAACATAACAAGTTTACTTCGAAAACATAACTTTACATCGACGTTTCGGACGGGGACCGTCCTTTATCAAACGCTTGATAAAGGACGGTCCCCGTCCGAAACGTCGATGTAAAGTTATGTTTTCGAAGTAAACTTGTTATGTTTTTTATTGCGCCCCTTTTTACTATATATATATATATATATATATATATATATATATATATATATAGGAAGCTAGCGTAAAAGTAGGTGATGCAAGCAGCGCACTAGTATATGACATTTTCGCGAACTGGAAGGGAAAAGAGAAAACAGGTGCGCGTGTACGCACGAAAAGAGATTCCAACAAATGGTTCTCGGCTCCGACGATATAAAAAGTTGTTTTTTTTATAGGTCTAATTGAGGTTGCATCAAGTTTACATCGTGGCAGTTGTACTAACGTTCAGCTTGTATGTACGCCGGAATTATCAGATCTGCTTCCCGCTCTTCCATTGCGATAGCAACGCTAGCATTTCTTAATCACCCCGAAAGTAACATGGTCGGCTATATTAATTATGTGCAGTACTTGGCACTGTATGTAAACGTTCCTCGCTTAATATCTTTTTTTTTTCAATTTAAGTTAGATGTACTACCACTTAGTGTTGCCTTTCCCAATCCTCTTCTCCATTCCCTACCCACAGGGCTTTATAGCCTCCTCTCTGCAATAAAGTCATTCATTCATTCATTCAAATTGATTACACGTTTTTGGATCGCTATTGATCTATTTTTATGTTGTGGTTCCTTTAAGCCGGAAAACGATCATTTTGAAACCGCGGGGTAGTTGACCCCGGATTGAAGTATCGTAAAAAAATTTGCGCCAATCCACCCTGTGAAGTGGTTGGAAAGCAAAGCTGTACATGGTGCACCCACAACTCTTACCATGCGACGTCACTTAAATTCACTCACGTCGCTCTACAAATAGTGAAACCAGAGAGAAGTGAAATGCACTTAACCACACCCTAGATTACTTCAAAGAGATATTCTCGGTAAGGTTAAATTAATGCATAATGCATGAACGATGGTTGGTTGAGTTGTATTGGTGTAGCACATGAGTGGAAACGCTTTTTTATAAAACTAAAGCTCAAACCCGGTGTTAGACGATCTCATTTCTCAGTCTCTGCCGTCGCGGACGGGGGTGACGAGATCGGCGGCATAGACGTAGGAGGAGCTGGAGGAGGGGCAGGAGGAGAAGGAGTAAATACTTCTATTAAGATTTCTGAACGGCCCAGAGTGCGGCCCAGGGGAGTGGTTCCTTCTTCACTGTAGCCCATATTGTGTCCGCGCCGCCTGTGCTCTGTCCACCAGCTGAAGCTGGGTAGGCAGAGAGGGGCTGGTCAGTAGCATCTCCCATTGCTCTTGTTCGGTAGTTGACGGAAAGATAGGAGGGTGCTCAGGGCTAAAGTCGCACAGCCCGATTATGTGGCAGTGTTCCTACTTCTGAGCAAAATTTACATCCAGCGTCGTAGCGATTCGGGTGCATCAAGTGAAGACGCGTCGGGTATGGGAAGGAGCCGGATTGTATGAGCCGTAGGGTAGTTTGTTGTTCTGTGGACAGGTCGGGGTAAGGCGAGGGTAGGGTCGGTGTCAGAAGGAGACAGTGCTGGGTTATGCCCCTGAACGAGGCAAGCGGGTGACTTTCCTTGTGCAGCTTCATAGCACGGGGGGTAAAAGTGCAGGCTTGGTGGGCGTATTCGTTGCCCTCCATGGAAGCATGTGTGGGTGTCCAGATGAGCTGAATGGAACCATTTGTGGAGTGGTTTTTTAGCACCCGCAGTGCAGTCGGGAGACCAAACCCGACTGTTAATTCCGGTAGGCTTGTTGGGAATCGGTGACTACCTTAGGGACCCCTGGTTGAGTGAGAGCCAAGGCGGTGGCTGCCTCTTCTGCTGCCGTCAGTCATGTCTTCGGTCTTGAGGGAGGCGCAAGCAAGGAGGTTGGTTCTGGAGGTAGCCACAATGATGGCGTATTGCTGCCCTCGATATTGGGAGGCGTCTGTGTAGATAACTGCATGATCCCCACCGATGGTGGTGTTCGACGCTTGAGCCCATGCTTGTCGGCGACCCTCGTCGTGTTAGCGGGTTCATATTTCTAAGCAAAGGGACCATCTTGAGTTCTTGTGGGCAAAAGTCCAGCAGTACATCAAGCGGAGTGACATTCTGTGCGGCCCAGCCAATCTGGTGAAGGATACGGCGACCCGCCGCAGTTCTGTTTATTCAGAGCTTCTGGATAGAAAGATGGCCCTCTATCGCCTCTTTCATCGTGTTGTAGAGCCTCGTGCTAAGCAGCCTCTATGTGGACGCATTCATGGGAAGACTAATGGCTTGCTCAACCGCCTTTTTAATCAATATACAAAGCGTCTTTACGCCCTCTTTGCCGAGAAGACAGGGGGTTGACGTAAGTTATTCTCGAGAGGGCAAAAGCTTGAACTAATCGAAAGGTATCCGATTCCTTGAGGCCTCGCTTCTTGGTGGCAATTCCCTGATCCTGTGTATGATTTTATTCATGTTGTGTTTGAGGCGCTGCAAGAGTACGTCACTGTTGGTGTTGTCCTGAAGATGTAGGCCCAGGATCTTGATGCTGGGGCTTGGAGTGATGGCCAGGCCATCAAGGAGTATTTGAATGTGTTCGTTGATGTGTCGTTTGGCGTGAGTGCGGACGACAAGGAGCTGAGATTTTTTTACGTGAACACTGGAAGCCACAGGAGTTAGCATATTGGCGTACTAGAATTGAGATGCCATGGGTTGGTGTGAGCGTGGCATTCAGCGAGAATGTAGGGGTTAAACACGTAGATGTGCTTGGTGAGTGCACCACTTGTCTTCCCAGTCTCAGCATGGGCTCGTAGCTACATCGGTTAGGCAGCGGGCTCTGGTTTTCTTACTGTAATAGTTCCTGGTTGGATTCCTGACGGTGCGAGTAAATTCTTTTATTTGTTCGCTGGAGTTTTCTGTTGATACCAACGGTCGCGAAAGAACCCTTGGGGGTAGAGGGAAAAAGCTTTGCTTTAAAAACTGCTTTACCGCGTGAAGAGAGGGAAACAGTATTCCGATCATAAGACGTAACGCACGTATTGTAAGCGCTTCACGGAAGGCGGAAATATCCGGGCTTAGCGGGAAGCGATTAAAGGCCTCTGGTGACGCATGCGCATACAGCAGGCCTGTTGTGTGACGGACCGACCTTATCCCCGGATCGCGAAGGCAAGCTGCCTGCGCGGAATAGCGGCACGCCCCCCACCCCCCACCAGTCAGTCGCGCGATCCGTTCCGCCACGCCGCGTGCATTCGAGGAAAAGCATCGTGCGGTTTCACTACTCTTCCGCCCTAATTGCACTCCACGTGGGTCGAGGGCGGAGAAAGCAAGAACTCTTGCACGCGGAATAGAAAGCGCCAGTTGCATGCGCGCGATGTCTCTCATTCCCGGTTAATGCAACGTCTGCTCCGCCTCGTTTGCCAGTTAGCGCGTGAACAAAGGATAATGGCGTCGTTTCCCAGACTGGACAAGTTGCGCGAGGAATTGGCAGTTGCCGTCCGCTTGCCGTCATAACGGGCTGAACTCCCATTTTAAGTTATTCATCTGCCTTTGCACCGCGCACGTGCCTACAACAGTGCATTTGGGTGGAAATCGCCCAAACGTTTCGGGCGAAGATCTTTTGTCGGTTTTTACTACGTGGAGGGCAGAAAAAAAATACTTGACCTGACGGCCAGCGCACGACACGCTAGCCGTCATTTAGGGCGCAACTGCCATGCGGTAGAGAACGCCTCATGAGAAAAGAGAGAAAAAAGAAAGAAAAAAAATCGCCATTAATGCCTGTAGGTTGTGGTGATGAGTGTCGGGACTCGTGTTCGTCCGCTGCCTATGATACACAACTAGAATCAGCCTCCACTGGCTGCCCTGAGTGTAGCCTCAAAGTGGGGAGGTTAATGCGTATGACGCTACGTGTTGCACTAGTGCAAGCAGTGTGTGTAAAAGAACATAGCTGCACTGTTTCGCATGAGGAGCGGCATCGCGATTCCGCTGCTTCTTCCGCTCCACGTGACCAGCGTAGCATGAGTATGGTGATCATTTTGCCTGCATCACCATTCCCCCTTAGGCAACTGCCCCATTCTTACTCCGCAAGTTTATTCCTTAAGTCATTCGTTAAACACCGGAGGAGAGAAAAAGAAGGTGGCCTCGCGATGACGTCCCGCTGGTTTGCAGTGCAGCTTGCCCCCATCCCACTCTTCTAAATTTCTCTTTTCACCTATGTAACGGCTGATACACATCCTTTGCCTGTTTCAACACAGTTTACGTGGGCTGAACGCCCTCGCAATTCCCTCGGCTCCATCGTACTGGTATACCACGCTTACTATAGTAAGCGTGGCCCCGCAGTCTATGGGCGAGACGCCTGGCTCCAAATGGCGGCACAACTGGACGCAGTGCTCTCTCGATAGCATGCGTGTAGATCGGGGGAACTCGGGTAATTACCGACACGCACTGCACTTTGAGCTGATAAAGATAAAGCCCCCTCGAAGGAATAAACCCAGAATATCCGCAATACATAATCCGACTGTGATAAACGCAGTTCTGCCCTGGACTGGATGAAATTTTCCCGTTCGTCCATGCGTAACGTGCGTCGCTGACCAGCGCGCCTGCAACTCGCACCGGCAGCCGCTCATTGTCGACCGTGCAGGGTGCACAGGCAGGCGCATCATGACACGAGTCACGTGACCGGCAAGGCGGAAGAAGCGGCCGCAGGAAGCTGCAGCAGCGGGCGGGGAAGAGCGAGAGGCGGCGGCCGAGCACCGTTCCTCATCCGAGATTTTTTCCCGAGAATTCGGCGCCGCATCGAGAGCGGCCCAGTTCCTGGAAGACGACGGCCCGGGTGGGGGAGGGATGGTGTATTGCCGCTGCTGAACGAGCGGCGAGAGTGGGGAGCCCGAGCGGGAAGCCAGCGTTAAAATCGTTAGATGGGTTCTCGGAAGCCCGGGGTTCTCGCGGGGGAGGGGCTTCCTCCCAGCACGCGACCAGGCCGATCAGCAGCGCGCGGGGCCTTCCCGGGGCAGCTTCCTCAATCTACTGGTCCGGAGAAGCAAACACACTACACAGAGCGGAACGCATAACCGGGCAGGCTTTCGCGGCCGTTTGTATGTCAACGCGCCAGTCGGCTTTATCTTGGAGCACGCCGCAGCAGCAGCAGCACCAGGGGTAGAGCGACCTTGTTCTTCGGGCTGCACCAGGCCGGCGCGGCCGTTCGAGGACTGCGCCTTTAGGACCCGCTAGCGATCGGCTTCGTGTTCCGGCTGCTCGGCGATACGCACGCTGCGCTGCTGAGGAGTTGAAACACTATTCCCTGCGGCAAAGTTGCGCGTGTTTCTTGCACCCGGACGGGTGATGCAACTCGAGACGCGTGCGAATCTTTATCCGCGTCTTTCTCGCTGTGTGGCTGCGCTGTCGGCTGTCAGCGCGAATAGCGCCGCTCTATCTGGTTGGCACAGCCTTCTGTATCGTAGCCTGGCTGTTGAAAACCGCGACGTCATCTTCATAGCGAGGTTTACTGGAATGGCGAAAGTGACCCTTTCCGGGGGTATGGGAACGGGTTTCTGACGAATCCCCATTCGTAGGAACTTCGTTAAATGAATTGTACACACACAGCAAGTGTCCTCGCAACGGTTTGTTCTTTGCTAAGCCGTAGCGACAGCTCCCTCTGGGAGTTGAGCAATGTGTATCGACCGCATTCGGCAACAGTTTTGGATGCTAACCACAGGACGAATTCTATAAGCGGCGAAAGTTTGCGGGACGCACGGAACATTCACAAATAGTTTGGCGCAGCACAAACAGGTTGCGCTTGTGGGCTCTTGACGTTTGCATCGGGTCATTTTAAGAGACATATAAAACTAAGCCAGAAGCTTGGTGACTGCTCGTCAGCGCGGAAGATTACAGGGCGTCGCGTTGCGTTCAGTATTCGTGCACCATAAACATTTATTGATGTGCCTTCAAATCTTGGAAACCCGTATTAAAACTTGCATCGGTCTATAGTCTGGGCTTTCAGCATAGCCCTATGCCGCTCCGACGCTGCTGGACGCACAGACTGGTGAAGTTTGCAGCGATATTTCGCAAAACAAAGACCCGACAATGTCCCGGCGTCGTGGTACAATTCTCCCGTCCCCTTAAAAGAAGATTTACTGCCTCTCAGTGTGTGCCTCCCTGTGGCAGCTGAGCCGTGCATTCCTATCCGCAAGATGTAATTTCGTTCCCAGAGAACAGCCTACACCCGCCCCGGGCCGCAGGTTTAGATAAAAGTGCCCCGTTGTGCGCTGCGGGCTCCACGTCAAAAAGAAAGCGGACAAAGACGGTGCTCGTCGATTCGAAGGCCAGGCGTTCAGGATGCTGACTTGCTTCGTCTATGCGGAAGCGAGCCGACCCACTTTTATGGCTCCGGGGACGCGCCTGCATAAATCCTGCGGCCTGTCGTGAAGCGCTACTCTCAGCAACGGGCTTGTGCACGCGCTCCCTTCGGCAAGTATACATTCCTTTAAAGGGACAAACCCAATTCTTTGTCGAGCTGACTGCGCGCAATTGCTGCGAGCGTAAACATTGACAAAGTTGCCGCTCGCGACTGAATGGGCAAAGTTGGACTGTCTTTTTATGGAGTCATCAATAGCCTTCTTGCCCTCACCCCCCCCCCCCCCCCGTCCTTCTTCCGAGGAGTGCACAGACGCGCCCAACACACTGTTAGTGCGACGACTTTGCTAATAATGCTTTGCGGCATGCGCGTAAGGTGTATAGACGAAAGTGGTGAGGGTTTATTAGTAAGTTGAGCTTCAAGTGCTTAGTCACAAAGAATTTTTAGTTTCTTTTTTTAGGTGTTAATGGTATACCTCAGTCAGAATATTTCTAGACCGCAGACGAAATAATGATACCCTCCTCCTGAATCCGCCATTGCTGGTTCCATGATGGTCGGCTTGGCGGCCTAGGATATAAAGCTATGACCATCACTTATGATGTCGCATGTGCCCGCGCAGTAAATTGAACAACAAACCGCATGTGTTTAACTTGCATCAGCACGGACCTTATCCACTGCGGGATTGGTGAATAATGCATGGTCAACCAATACCGGAAGTGGCCCCCACCACCGCAGTACCAACGCTGGCATCGAGATGGTGCGTGTCCGAAAAACGGATTTCGCAAAGAGCTCGAACTGGACATGAGAGCTTAAGAAGAGTGATAACATCAAGACGACTAAACATTTAGCTAGAGCTCAGCACGTTACTCTCCTCCCAGGTTTTGCCGGCTTGTGTCGAACTTCTTTCTTTATGTCACAGGCTGCACAGCTTGGTTCTTGTTTAAAACTATCATATACAAACGAGGGTTTTCGAAAAAGGGGGGGGGGGGTAAGAAGTGCTCCAAATCCCCCCCCTCTCCCCCCAGGTCTTGGCACGATTAGAAAATTAAGGCTCTAAAACAAGCGGACAAACAATACACTCCCTGGAGTGGCCCAAAGCGCCAGGCTCAATTCTACTGAGTCATTTAGCCAGAACGTCCGGCCCGCCTGCCAAGGCTAATCGGTACTCAATTCCCGATTCCCCTTATTTCTTTTCTTGTAACTGCTGCTCACACATCACGGTCAGGGGAGTTTTGATGTTCCTGTAAGGAGAAGCAAATGGTATCCTTCCCATAATATTATTCCCGACGTCGATGGTATCACACGCGAAGGGGCTTGCAAGTGCATTGTGCCACGAACCGAACAGATGATATTCTTATTTATTCGTTACGTAGCTAGGGTGTTTGAACTGGGTAAAGCGCCGTTACTGAATATAAGTAGTGTTCCATTCAAGATCCTCTCTAAATGACAGGGCCGACCTCTGTGAATACATTTTTTCAGGTACAGAAAAAAAAAAACGCACTTTGGTTTCCAAAACCACAAAATCATAATATGCTACACCACCGATTGGCTTGAGCCCCGCCACCTTCAAAATACTTTCGCAGCCTCTGTTTACAAACATATATCCACGATGTACCCGAGGCCCGACAGAGAACAGCAGTTCAAGATTTTGATATGCTGGATTTCAACGGTTTCGGGAATAACTGAGCAGGAAAGGGGCATAAGGCTAAATACAGCGAAGAAACTATCAGAATAGCTCTTCGTGGGAACTGCGAAACGTACAAAATGCTGCACGTTACCCATTCCATGTTCTGTTATGAAAAATACAGAACAAAAACACGGAATACCTGTGTATGCGTGAATAAAAAAAAGACGGCGCAATTTTTCCATAAAGCAACAAGAGCAACAGCGTTCAATTCTGGGCCGGACACAACAATCCCGAGCCTTTAAATTTCCCCGTTGGCACGCGAACGCACGCATTGACGCCGAGCTGGATCCCATGAAGGATGTCCGGACGGTATCGCATCCAGGGCGGAGCAATCGAATGCGAGCCCCGAGAGATGGTGCATATGCGCGATGCGTCGTCGCGTCCGTACACCACCCGCGGGGAGCTGTAAAGCAGACCGATCGGGCGTCCCCGGAGAGCGCGACGAAGGCTGGGAAGAAACGAACGCGCCTATCGAACACCTCGCGCCAAACACAACACTTCGCGGATTCGGTCACCTATACACGCGAAACATGCCGATGCGGGGGAATAGAAACTGTAGTAGAAGCGTGGGGGAGACATTTCTCTGTTTACACCTCTCTCTCTCTCTCTCTATGGGCGCGCGCGCGCGCGCGCGCGCGCGTGTGTGTGTGTGTGTGTGTGTGTGTGTGTGTGTGTGCGCGCGCGCGCGTGTGCGAGGGAAAGTGAGGGTGAGAGTGAGTGAGAAGACACGAAATATGCGCCCAATTCTCATGTCGGAGACTGGGCGATGGTTTCTAATTATCTTGCTCCGGCATTGGATCAAGCGTTCAACGGACTAAAAGATATTTGTGACAAAATGCCCATCCCGACCATTTTGCTAGCGTAAGACACCTCTCTCAGCTGTGGCCTTTCGGACGCAACTGACGTTGGCGCATGCGCTGAATCAAGTCTTAGGCATAAGCGGTTGCTTACAACACTGGTGACGAAGAGGAGATCAGGTTAATAATTATGCACCTTTTTGTCGTTAATGCTGGTGGTTTCGCTGTTGCTAGTGGTGGATGTAACGATTTCGTATACATGGTGGACAGAGTTCTGCGCTTACTTAAGCAACATATTTCTGGTGGTTTCGGCACGTCAGCTTCTTTGTACGCAGTCCTATGTGGCTGCATTTAATTTGGCGGGTAATAGATCTTATTTTTCAAAAACTTTATCCACCTAGCGAGCTTCTTCCGAAATATCTGGCTCATGCCTGTCTCTCGCTTCACTTTGCCGAACAATTACTTCGCTCTCGACCAACGAGCGGGTGTTTCAGTGCAAAGTTTGGGTGAGACGAAGACACGCTGTTTAGCATAAAAACTCGCAGCAAATTTAATAGAGGTGTTAGAAAATGATGCTACTTTTCTCCTCGAGGCGCGCAGTCACAACAATCTTCGTCCAGTTAACTCCGGCAGAAGGGTGCGACAAAATCAGGCACACGACGCGGAGGGGCGTCCGAAAGTTTCGTCGCGTTAAACTTTCGCTCACCAACTCCTTTTGTGGATACATAGTCTTACGTACGCCCGAAGCCCTAAAACTCGCCGGAAACCCGTAAGGCAGGCTTCAGATTGCGACTCCATGCGAGTTCTCCAGTGCTACGCACCGCTCAAAAGTTCTGAAGCCTGGGCAAATCGCTGGAGAGTACGAAACGACAGGGAGGCGAGAGATATGCAAATTTCGTGCCACGACGACGGGCTGAAGCCAGCCAGGGGCGGCTTCCCTGCCATACACTGGATCCCCTCGACAGGAGACAAGGTAAGCGGAGGTTCCGCGGCACTACGGTCGTCGCCCGTCAGAGCAACTGGCGCACTAATCTCGAGCAGGAAACGCAGTGGCTTGTGCAGATGACCCGGCCGGCGCAGCGTTCTAGACGCTGATAATCTTCCCCGCTTCTGTGTCGTTAAAGCGAGCTCTCGTGCTTTCGCTTGGGCTTCTTTTGGGAGCTAAATTGTGGCGAAGAGTCTGTTGAAGTCGATGTAGTTTGCTTGTAAGATGCGGCGTTTCACGAGTGCTTCTATTTCGACGGAGAAAGAAAATCACCGAATGTTTGCACAACTCTACTTGTTACTCCTTTGACACTGAATGGTTTGGACAGCTCTCGGCAAACAACCTCGTTCTATTCGTTTTGTACGCTTAATAAGCCATCATATGCATTCCAGCAGTGTCCCCCCCCCCCATTTTATTTATTTGTTTCTTTTCAAGTCTTTTTAGTTGCCGTGAACATAGCAAGCAATATTCGCGTCGCGCTTGCTGGTGACGGGGAGTGCCATAAAACTGGTTCCTTAGGGCGGAGCTTTAGCGCAGGTGAGACGACCCATTCAGAAGAAAAGGTCGTTGCCAGTCTTAACGGGAACGATACAACGTATTGTAGATGTCCCGTATCTGGAACATAGCTGTACGATATGCGCTGAACCCCGTATGTACTAACCGAAAGCAACACTTAGCGATATATGTACCAAACCAGATCTGAGATTGCAATTTTTGTGGAATAGAAGAGCTTTAATTATTGCCTGTGCTTTTAGAAACTCGGGACTAGCTTGGTCATAGTGCTCCTTATTGCTGCTTATTAAGACCGACGGAAGCATGCTGTCCAATGATGACATCAGAAGACTACCTTACAAGAAAAAAAAGTGGTTTTCATTGTAACATTACACAATGGAAGTATGAAACGTAGGTTATCGCCACCTGTTTGCTTCTTCTGGGAAGTTGAAGCCAAGTGTATTGGCTCTCGTGTTCTTGGTTACAAAGAAGGGAAGCGAGCCAAGAGCTAAAAGCTACCACGTGGCAGATGTTCTTGCACCACTCACTATGCGCTTGGCTCATTATTCTTCCTAAAAATGGCTCAGAAAAAACGCATCAGTCATTCCGCTTGCTGCGTGGCAGAGCGAAAGAAAAAATTTATATATAGTGTGCGCATGCCTCGAATTTCTCAACTTAAAAATCAGGTCTAGAGCCGCCAACTAAAATTTAACAAATAAGCCATTCATAGTTAGTCACCTGATCACTGCACGGCAGAAAGGAGGTATATGGCTGTGCGTGCGGGAGCTTGAGTGCATGGTCTACGCAAAGTCTCAACTGATGAGGCGTGATGTAGTTGAGAGTGGCTGTCGACTGCGTGTGAAGGGTTGTTGGGATACACAAACTTCTAAAAAACACAGTAGTCTTGTTTCGTTAGTAAAATTCCTGTGACGAGGAGTTAATAAGTGCATTAGAGAAGACACAGATGAGCTCAACCAAATAACAGTGGAATGTCATGAAAAATAGGGGAGAGGGATGGAAGGTCAGGATGACACGCAACCCTCAGTTTGGATTTGCATTGAGCCGCCTGTGCGCTGCTTTTATTTTAAAGCGGAGCTTTAGTTTTGTCCCTTCCGGCGTCTGCACCTCGAAATCAGCGTGCGGGAAAGCCAGCTTTCTGTTATCATGATGATGATGAATGATCGTGGGTGGAGTGAAAGGAAAAAGCTTCCCGTTTTGCCGTTGTTGTCGTTAGACAGGAGGGTCGTTGATTTTTTAGGGGAGAAGGCCCTTAGGGACTTGGGCTGTTGGCGTCTTTTGTTGTCGTTGTCCTCGTCGTCGTAATCGTCGTTCGTCTCATGTAGTCACGGCACTAAAACACTGGGAAACTCGCTTACGCCTCGCGCTAGACCGTAACGCGTACTAAAAATGGCCGCGTATCTGCTCCTTTCGTTGCTAATGTCGCCGAAAGACGATAGTCGACTGGCGCCCCTGCCAAGTAAGACCTCCCTTGTCTATCCCGCTCACTTCTCACGCTGTTCCTTTCCCGTCTCGTTGCTCCCCAGATAACTGGCTAGAGGTTTGCTGAAATCAATTTAAACTTACCGCGTTCCAGTGCTCCAAGTCGGGTATTTAGATGCCAGCGCTGCCGTACGGCGGAGCCGCGCGTGAATTGAGGCAGCCTACTACCACGTTTATAGAACCACGTTGCCCTACTCCACGAGCGTTCCAAGCGCAACGTGGATCTCACCTAGTGGAACCTTTCGTTGATATTGCCGTTTGATTTTTTAAATGCCGCCAGGAGGTAGCGCTGGCAACAGCAGGCGACAGTTTTCTGCCATTGATGTAGTATTTCATTTGCTATCGCAAAAACCAAGCATTTATGAATTTTTAAATAAAGGAACACTGCACCTATCACCTATGTATTAATTTGGTGCCTTATATTTGCGTAATGTCTTGCTCTTGTTCAACAATGTTGACAAGTATGAACACTGACACCGGTCTTACACGTTTAGATTCGGCTGTGAGTATATAAGACTATTGCGCAGCCTTCGTTTCACTATGGCTGGGTGGCTGAATCGAGTCCCAGACAGACATACAGAAAGACCAAAATGTCTGCGTTTAAGTAGCCGAAGAAAGACTACAGTCCTTAAAAAACACCGGGACACTCGTTTACGCCTCGCGCTAAAGAGCTTCGTGCTTCAAAGACAATAGACTTTTACAGCAAATCTGTATACCTCTACCCCCCAAAAGGTTTCACCTCCGTTGGCAAGAACACAAAGGCGCCAAGAATGCACTTGTACACTGCATGCTTCGCTCCTCCCCAGGGTACACGTTAGAAGAGGTGGCGCGGGATTTTTCTTTTCTCGTGTTATAGCGCTCTGTGATATACAGGGTGTCCCAGCTATCATGCACCAAGTTTTAAAAAAAGAGTAATGGCGTAACTCGAAGAAAACCTATTGGATAAAGTTTGCAGTACTGTGAAGGAAGCGGTGACTAATTTTTTCGATAATGAGACTCAACTAATTATTTCTAATTAATTATCCAACTCGATAATTACTGTCCTAATCACTGAAGTGTCACTGAGGCATTTTTAGGTATCGACGAGGGGCATCTAACTGCGGTATTTTCAGCGACGAACTAATTGCGTACTCATTTATTCTGACTGATAAAGAAAACCCGCAAAATATGAAAAATACCACGTGACGGCGCATCCGCGCGCATTGTAAATCAGCGTCCCCAAATAAGCTGATTGAAAGCAACTGCTTCCGGTGTTACCCACCCGAAGAGACAGCGCATCACCTTGATAAGGCGCGTGTGCAGATAAGGCACAAACTCGGTGGCGATTTCTTCTTTCTTTCTTTTGTTTATTTCATTCTGGCTAACTCAGAGGCAGCCTGTTTGAGGGCGTTGCTTTACGATGCGCGCGGACGCGCCGTCACGTGGTATTTTTCATATTTCGCGGGTTTTCTTTATCAGTCAAAATAAATGTGTACGTAATTAGTTCGTCGCTGAAAATACCGCATTTAGATGCCCCTCGTGGGTACCTACAAGTGCCTCATTGACACTTTCGTGATTAGGAGAGTACTTCGCGAGTTAGATAATTAATTACAATTAATTAATTAAGTCTCATTAACGAAAAAAATGCTGTCCGCTTCTCCACAGTACTGCAAACATTATCCACTAGGTTTTCTTCGAGTTACGCCATTACTCTTTTTTTAAATCTTGGTGCATGATAGCTGGGACACCCTGTATATAGGGCGGAAGCAAAACTTGGCGATTCCTTGACACCAACGACAAAAAAAAAAAAAACTGGGGTGGGGACCTAACATAGACAAGACCTAACATGCACAAGCAACTTGTTTTTGTCAGGAACTGACGAAGACAAGTCCCATGTCGAAGCGTTGGCACCAGGCAGAGGCTCCACGTTGTTGAGAATTTATTTTTCCGCGAATCGATAAAACTTCGAAAGCTCTGAAAAAAAAATGTCGCGTTTGGAAGGGGGGGGGGGGGGGACCGGTGTACTTTCCCCTGCACTTTCAGTACCACAACGCATTTCGGCATCAATGAATGAATAAAAGCAATTTTGACGCCTTGCGCTCCGTAATTGGGCAGCTTCCCTAAGACGTTCCGACGGAATTATGCCGTTAAACAAACACCTCCCATTGTTTTTCCCCAATGCAGCTCGCGTCGACTAGTTCTGCGCGCAAGCTATAGTTCATACCATAAGCTAGCTGCAGCACTGTGGATGATACATTGTTGTCCCCCTCAGGGCGCCTAACTGACCGCGAAGGAAGCGACAAAAGGCGCCTGGGCCTTGCGGTGCCAGTTGCCGAGAGGGGAGAAGGGAATGTGCTTTCAGGACCCCCTTCACGGCGAGTTAGGCGCCCTCAGTGGGCGCATTATTGATAACAATGTAGCCTCCACAGTGCTGACGCTAGCTTGTGGTATGAACTATAGTTTCTTGCGAAAGTTATTTTCAATCGACGCGGTAAAAGTATATATCTATTCAAATTGAAGCTCTGTGCTTGAATGAATATTTATAGAACAAGTTATACATCCAGCGAAAACAGGCCATTAGATCTAAAACTTACTTCAACGCCAAGTCGCATAACATTCCCAAGTAAAAAAAGGGCCGCGCATAGAGAAAATGTGGAGAAATTGTTGTGCCAATCAAAAAACAAATACCGGGGAAGAATGAAGGGCTAAGATATAAACCCGGTCGTCAGCTCGCCCAGAGAAAAGAGCGAAGAATGAAAGGGCGCAATGGTAGGGCTTGCGCGGACAAGGCTGGTGGAGGGGGAAACAGCAGTAGAGACTATAGGGGGACGCCCTTCTCCATATCGGATCCAGCGCCAAATCAATCGTCGCGCGTCGTAAGCGGCAGATTTCTGGGAAACGAGGCTCTCCCCCGCCGTTCGCCCTTCTCCGCAATTGCTTCGCTCCTTCCTCTACCCACTCCTCCCGCCTCATCGTCGCCCCCATTTGCACGCGCTATTCTCTCTGCCCTCCTCTTCCTTTCTCTCCTCTCATCCTCATGCGCCGGCTTCCGCGTGCATTCTGCGCGGATGAACACTGAACCACCCGAAGCGTGTGGGCCGCAGTATGACTCCCCCGTTTCTCCCTCGGATCACACCCCCTGTCCGTGCGTTCGTTCCTGACGGCCTGTATCGAATTAGTGTTCCCCGCTGGGAGCTCCTAGCCGCAGTGATGTCGTCGAGACAAAGTGCCGAATCTGCGGGGAAGAGACACACGCGGCGGCCGTTTCACCCGCGTGGATCTCTTCTATACTCTTTCCTTTGTGAACGATATATATATATATATATATATATATATATATATATATATATATATATATATATATATATATATATATATATATATATATATATATATATATATATATATATATATATTACGGATGCCTTCTCTTAGCGCAGAGGTTTTGTTCCTTGTTTTTTCTTTACTTCCTGCCCTTTCCGCAGCCCAGCGCTCCGTGCGTGCTGTATATGAATGTTGTAACCCGGAGGTGTGGTTTGGGAACGTGGAAGTGGCACATCCCACCCCTTCTTTTCTGAATAGCTCCGAGGAGAACGACGCTGATGACCGCACCCGGAAGGGGCATAGCACCCGATCACGCAAGTTGGGGTTAAGAGAGCAGGTGTTAATCTCTCGCTGCGCTGCTCCGGGGCAACGTACTCGTATGTGCAAACAGAGCAAGTGAATCGATCGCCAAGGGGTTTCGTTCTCGTCCGGTGCTGCTGTGTTCCTTTACACATCTGAGCCATCCACGCGGCTGCTCTGTTTGTTTTCTTTTTTTTTTCGTTTTTTAGCGCTTAGTGCAGCTTGGCTTGCCCATTTTTATCTTATCAGCACGTGCCCGGTTGCGGCGTGGTAACGCATGAAAGGTAGTTATGAAAGGTAGCACCTTAAAGACCCTTATTCCTAACCTTGCCGTACCAGTTAATCTGCATTGTTGATCTGTGCGTAGTGTTCTGGCCTTCCGTGTAGGCAAGTTTTCGTGAGTTTCTAAGGAAGAAAATATTGTCTGTAACGGCTCATCTTTGTAAGAACAAAAAGGAATCCACAGTATATGCAAGGACTAAACCAAAAAGGATAAACTCTTATCATATTTTGCGACGAAGGCCGTCCTTTATATTTTGAACAAAGGCCGTTATATGAGGCCGAGGTGGTGCATCCGTCACGGTTGGAGTTGTCGTAGAGGCGTTTATGCAATCCGTTACCAGCCAATAAAATGCTGAGCAAATTCAACTCCATTCGGAGGTATCGCCGTTTAAATAGTTCGATTTGCTCATAAAAAGCTGCAGGATGATGTAAAGACTTCAGATAACTTACAGAAAATGTTTAATCAGCTCTACTTCGACCAATTGGTCATCGGAGACAAAATTTTACGTGGCGCTTTTTCAACTATCCAGTAATATTTTTTGTCTGACACCGCTATCGCGTTCGTATATATGATACTCGCGGCGCACAGCATTACTTCCTGAACGCGCAGCAAATAATACCACTAGCTATACTCGGTTACAACTCAAGAACGGCACCACCTCATGTAGTGTATCGCTCCGCCAAAGCGCCGGACCCGTGACGTCAGTGCGCGCGCGTTTTGAAAGGGGTTTGCTATGAATGCGTGATATCGTCTGCCTTGTCTTACGCAGTTTGTTTGTCGTCACTGGAGTCGTTTATAAGCATATTAAGTCGAAAAAATCACGGGAATGGCTCACGCCATGTTCAAAATAATCCCAGTAACGCCCTACTTTCGCCGCACGGAGAAACATCCGGCTACGGTGATAAGGCACAGCGGCAACTTCCGGTGCCATTCTTAAGTTGTCACCGAGTATAGCCCAAAAGCGTTTTAAGCTTAAATTGCCTTAAAAGGACTCTTGTTCTGTGCAGGATATTGGTGTAAGGGCTGTTCTGTGGAGTTATCTTGGAAAAGCGTGGTAAGCGGTACGCGATTACCGTAGACCCATGTTAGTACGAGTGAATACCACTTCTGATCATTATATATATATATATATATATATATATATATATATATATATATATATATATATATATATATATATATATATATATATATATATATATATATATACGGTCGAACAAAAGAAGTTTCCAATGGTCCAGAAAAAATATCAAAAAGTAGAGTCCGACGCAAGTCTCAAAAAACAAAAACAAACATGTTTACTAACGTTTCGACTGGTGGTCCAGTCTTCATCGGAGTAGACTGGACCACCGATGAAGACTGGACCACCAGTCGAAACGTTAGTAAACATGTTTGTTTTTGTTTTTTGACTTGCGTCGGACTCTACTTTTTGATATATATATATACATATATATATATATAGTGAATGAGAGGTGGAATTGAGGGGCTCGTTGTATAAAAACAGAAATAAGGTTGGGCAGCAAAGAAAACTAATGAAAGCGAGAGGAAAATGCGAAATGCGGTAGGTCAATTCTTATTCTTGATACAGATATATTTTTCGAAATGTAGAAACAAAAGTGGTGGAAAATATGCCCGCAGGGTGGGATCCGTACTCAGGACATTATAAATACGCGCAGAATCCCCTTTGCTTTCCTTGGCTTTCTAAACTGCCAACACTTATCTATCTCTCTGTTTATATATGTATATGTATATATATATATATATATATATATATATATATATATATATATATATATATAATTTGGAAATGAGGGGCTCGTTAGGAAATACAGAAAGAAATGCCAGCAGTCTACAACGCCAAAGGAGGCATAGGGGAATGTTAGACTATTTTTTGACCGTTAGTGAAGTTATATTTTTTTATTAATTTACGTAGAAAGAGAAAGAAAGCATAAGAGGGTTTCCCGCCAGTTACCCGCTCATGACAGGCTGTAGACGTTCGAGTCACGCCCCGGGGTTCCAAAAGAATGTCCCGTTCTCCCCATAAGTCTGAGTGGCGCTGGCTACCACCCTCAAGCGTCAGATACACTTCTAGTAAATATAAATAGCCCATAAAGTGAAGGAGAGCACAGTCGCCCAGATAGCCGAATTGGTAAGGCATTCGAGATCTAATCGAAAGGCGTAGGTTTGGTCCCCACTCTGGGCGCGTGTTTTCCTTTCTTTCTTTCTACGTAAATTAATAAAAAAATATATAACTTCACTAACGGTCAACAAATAGTCTAACCATTCCCCTATGCCTCCTTTGGCGTTGTAGGCTGCCGGCATTTCTTTCTGTATATATATATATATATATATATATATATATATATATATATATATATATATATATATATATATATATATATACAGAAAGAAATGCCGGCAGTCTCCAAGGTATTGCGGTAGAGCGGTCTGCTGCTGGAGACGGATAGACTGTATCTCATCCAGCCTCCGGCAAATTGTTGTCACACCAGCCACGGTGGATGGGTTTTGAAGGGCCAAAGCTGTGAAAGCGAAATGGCCGATGCCCTTAATGATGTGACGCACCTGATCCGCTTCCGTCATGTCCTTGTCAACCCGGCGGCATAAGGCAAGGACGTCCTGGATATACGCGGTGTACGTTTCCTGAGCCTGTTGGACGCGGGTCTCCAGTGCCTTCTTTGCGCTGTCGGAGCGAGCTGCGGGAGTGCCGAAACTGCGGCGCAGCTGTGCGGTGAAATCAGCCCAGTCGGTGATCGAGGCTTTGTTGTAAAAAAAACCACGTTTTGGCCACTTTATCCAGATAGAAATTCACATTTTCCAGCTTGGCGCTGTCGTCCCAGCGATTAAACGTGCTGACTCGGTTGTAATCATCCAGCCATTCCTCGACGTCCTCGCCGCGAAGCCCGGCAAAGAAGGGGGGATTGCGCTGGCGGATGGCCACGAAGCACGGTGGAACGGCCGAACCCGCAGCGTTGGATGGTTCCGCTGTCATTGGCATGGCCTCCTGCTGTAGGCGACGACCCGAACGGAGCTCCAGGGGTGCACTCAGAGAGGTAGCCCAAGGGATCCAGTCGCACACTCCACCACTTGAAAGGCGAAGATTCGAGGCAGCCTTTTATTCAGGTGATCGGGCCGAAGAACACCAGATCACACGATGATGATGATAATCTACAAAATGAAGAAGTGGCGGAGGCCACTGTGTGATGATGGGGATTTACAGGTGATGCATAGAAATGCGCCCTTGTGAGGGGATTGGCCCTCACACTAGTTCGTCCCTCCAAGCGATGCAGCCACCTGACTCAATTCGTCCCCACACTATTTCCTCCCTCTTCGCGAAGGCAGGCGCCCGTCGCCATCAGTCCTCACAATATATATATATATATATATATATATATATATATATATATATATATATATAAGAAAACTTTGAACAAGGTAAAAGCACGATTGTTGCCAACGTTTCAACAAAGATACTTGCTTGCAAAGAGACAGAGACACACGTTACGGGGAAAATGGTATATTGCAGGGGTAATTAAATATGCCACACGGTGGGGAACACAGCAGCACACAGTCTCAAGTGGGTACAGCCAGAGCGAGATGATTCGTCCTCTTTCTCCTCGTCGGTCAACCGTCCACCGCACAAGCTGTCCGGGCGGGGCCAATCCCTCGGTGTCCATATTCCTTTCAGAGGGTGCATACCCAACCCGTGACATAACTCCCGAAGGAAGTCCTCTTCCTGAAACGTCAGTAAACTTATTTCTATTTTCTACGTCTTTCTCGTGTGTCTCTGCCTCTACTAACCTTATTTTTTCGCGCTCTGTGTGAGTTTTTATCTTTCCAAACACTATATATATATATATATATATATATATATATATATATATATATATATATATATATATATATATATATATATATATATATATATAGAGAGAGAGAGAGAGAGAGAGAGAGAGAGAGAGAAAATAAGGGTTGGCAGTCAAGAAAACCTCGGAAAGCAAAGGGGAGGTTGTGGTGGGCCATAGAAAGAGATGTAGAATTTTTTGAGTCGAAAAGAAAGTGGTGAAGGTTCCCTTCACCCCGAGTAGTCCGAGTGGCGCTGGCTACCACCCCCAAGTGCAGGAAACAAAAATTACTTAACATAAATACCCGAGAAAGTGCTGGGGAGACAGCCCCGCCGGTAGTGTAGTGGTTATCGCACCAGACCGGTATTCTGGAGGTCGTGGGTTCGGATCCCACCCGGCGGGCATTTTTTCACCACTTTCTTTTCGACTCAAAAAATTCTTCATCTCTTTCTATGGCCCACCACAACCTCCCCTTTGCTTTCCGAGGTTTTCTTGACTGCCAACCCTTATTTTCTGTCTTACTTCACGGAGCCCCACATTTCCCATTTTCTGATTCGCTACATGCTTAGCGAGGGCCTCTGTTCTGGCAGTCTTGGTGCCAAAGGGAGCTTAAGAGGGTTCAACGCTGGTCGACCACTCTCGACACGTTGTAGACACTCGAGTCACGGCCCGGGGGTTGAAAAGAAGGTTCCCTTCACCCCGAGTAGTCCGAGTGGCGCTGGCTACCACCCCCAAGTGCAGGAAACAAAAATTACTTAACATAAATACCCGAGAAAGTGCTGGGGAAACAGCCCCGCCGGTAGCGTAGTGGTTATCACACCAGACCGGTATTCTGGAGGTCGTGGGTTCGGATCCCACCCGGCGGGCATTTTTTCACCACTTTCTTTTCGACTCAAAAAATTCTTCATCTCTTTCTATGGCCCACCCAAGGAGGTTGTATAAAACTTCTGGAGTGGAGGCCGCCCATAGCGGGCAACGCGGGGAGGTGAAGCCGGGTGAACCGGTCGGCGGCCATATTGCCGTGGGTAGAAAAGGCGCTGCGCCGGCAGGGACGCTGAAGTGCGGTCGCGTTTTTTTGGCTTTACAAGAGAGAAAAGGATGGTAAGCTAGTATATCGATTACGATATTTTAGGGCAGACTGAATTTTGCCTTACGCGTAAGGTTTTGACGTAAGACATGGTTCAAGCAGCGAGTTCGCCTGTGTATATCTTACGGTGGTCAACAGAGCTGTCGAAGCGGGAAAACACGCAGCACTATGCTAAAGACACCACCCCTGATTTTATTTCCATAAACGTTTATTCGGTATAGCTAATGCTATAGACCGCCCCCTTAACATTAAAATTACCTCATGTTGCGCGCCATGGCAAGAGATTCCGCGTTATAAGGTTACTATTAGCCGTGATTTCACGCTGGAAGTGCGGGACACGCGAAAGCGCGAATATTTGACGCTTGGTTCTTTTAGCGGCGTGGCTAGGATTAATGAATGCTTATTCATTAATGATTAATAAATAATAATGCAGTAGCGGTTTGAATGGTTTTTAAGCAGTACTGCAACAAAACATATCCATCAGGATATTGCAATCTTTATATGTAGTGCAAATGCACGTTTTCTGGTTTAAACAACATGCCCAGTTTTGCCCTTGCCGAAGACCAAATTAAGCACGAGCTTTCGATTGATTGATTGGTTGATTGATTCATTCATTGTGGGGTTTAACGCGCTGACGCAACGCAAGCGATGAGGCGCGCCGTAGTGGAGGGCTCCGGATAAATTTTGACCGCCTGGGGAATCTTTAACGTTCACCGAAATCTCGTTCACACAGTAGTTTTCGCTTTTCGCCTTCACCAGAAAAGCGGCTGCCGCGGCAGGGAATCGAACCCGCGTTCTAGGGATGAGCAGCACAGTGCATTAGCCACTGAACCAACGCGGCGGGTCTATTTCCAGCTTTTCAATCGTATTTTGCGATATGGATTTGCACACACTGAAGCACAATAAAGTAGGTTTTTTTTGTTATTCTGCGTGCACTTTACAGAAGGCATGGGACTCCCATTGACTATATTTTTCAAATCCAGATGGTTACTTAATTGGATGCACGACTACATTAACCGCGCACGTTGGCACGATAGTAGCGTGCTATTCATAAGAAAACTACTCAATCACATTCACAACCTCGTTGACCGCGCAAGTTCGGACGCGAGCAGCGTGCTATTGATAAGAAAACTACTCGCAGGAGGTTACTCAATCACATTCACAACCTCGTTGACCGCGCAAGTTCGGACGCGAGCAGCGTGCTATTGATAACAAAATCACGCGGACGAAGAACGCGGGAGAGCATTGCGGTGCATCAAAGACTTCTACGAAACAGCGCTAGCGAGAAACGTCAGTGTATTCACGTATGGCCGGATGTAAAGGAAATGTATTAAACAAGAGTGCCTTGATTTTTTACGGTAACTGCCTTAGCAATACTCTGCATTTAAATTAGTGCGGAAAAACAATTTGCGCCCCACATAGTTACAAGAATGTGATTTCGCGCAGCCAAGAGCCTACAGGACCACCACAACTACGAGCTAAAACATTCGCATATCTGCGTAAACAGGCGCGTACGGTATGCTCAGTAAGCGGACGGCAGGTTATACGGCAAATTTTCCCTTTACATCACGCACAAACGGCGGGAAAATGTGCACTCATAACGTTATAATACTAGTAATGCCCTCGAAACCCAAAACAAACAGATACCCTCAGTACTTACAGATGAAAGGTGATCCCCGACGCCTTCTTCGCGCGATTAGCGCAGCCGAACGCGACGCACGAGCAGACCATTTCTGCTTTCTACACCTTTGGAGCATCCATCCGCGAACGAGGATCGAACGAACACGAGTTCTGCTCTTTGGCAAGAGAGAACTCGGAAGAACGACACATGGGGCAGAAAAAAATGTCATTGTGTCTACTGTTTATTTTAGTTGTTAGCGCCCAAGAATGTAAATAATTACCAGATGTGTGCGCCCCCGGCGCACGCACGGGCGACTTGCGAAGCGCTTAACTAGAAACACGGAGAGGGGAGCATAACCGAAACCACATGCGGCGAAATGAACGCGCGCAAGAAAAGCTCGGTGCGCTTGAAGGTAGCCGCATGAGAGAATCAACTTGCAAAACAAAACAAAAGAAAACAAAAAAAGAACGGAAGCAAAAATATAACGCAACCCGCCGCAAAACCAAGTACATTATGCGACGAATGCAATGCGTCTGCTACCGCGGAACGAGTTTTCTACCCACGACAAGATGGCGGCCGTCGGCGTCAGTTTTCGAGCACCATCTCCACTCCAGAAGTTCTATACAACCTCCTTGGGCCCACCACAACCTCCCCTTTGCTTTCCGAGGTTTTCTTGACTGCCAACTCTTATTTTCTGTCTTATTTCACGGAGCCCCTCATTTCCCATTATATATATATATATATATATATATATATATATATATATATATATATATATATATATATATATATATATATATATATATATATTAAAAAATAGGGTAGGCAGTCAAGAAAGCCAAGGAAACCTAAGTGGAAGATGTGGTAGGTCAGATATATTTTTGTGAAAGAAATTCGAGAAAAAATTTCTGCTGCGTGGGATCCGAACCCACGACCTCCAGAATACGCGTCTGGTGCGATGACCACTACCCTCCCGGCGGAGATATTTTCCCCTCCACTTTCTTGGGTATTTATCTCAAGGTAATTTTTGTCTGTGCTTGGGGGTGGTAAACAGTACAATATATATATATATATATATATATATATATATATATATATATATATATATATATATATATATATATATATATATATATATATATATAAAGTCTGGAAGCATAAAAACTCACACAGAGAGTGAGAAAGTATGGAAAGTAGAGGTAGAGACACACGAGAAAAACATCAAGAAATCAATGTTTACTGACGTGTCAGGAAGAGGGCTTCCTTTCTGCAGAGTACCAGGTATGTGCATTCAGAATATTACCCGTGACCCCGGCATCATCACCATCCATTCTGGTCACCAAGGGGTCGCTCCTCGATCACTCACAGCCAGCTGCCCACCGTCACTATCACCTGTGGATAACCATCATCATCGTGCGCTCGGTTACGGCGTTACAAGTCCTGATCGTTATCCTTGCTATATATATATATATATATATATATATATATATATATATATATATATATATATATATATATATATATATATATATATTTCTTATTTTCCAAATTCTTTATCTGTTTCAATGACCTACTACATCCTCCCCTTTGCTTTCCGAGGTTTTCTTGACTGCCAATTCTTATTTCTGTCTTATTTTCAACGAGCCCCTCATTGCCTATTCTGATTCGCTATATATATATATATATATATATATATATATATATATATATATATATATATATATATATATATATATATTGTTACATGGCAGCCGGACGGATGACATGAACAATGGACGGTGCTGAAGGGATCTATACACAAAAGAAATGCAATCTATTTACACTTCGGCCATCACAGCTCGAGGAATGTTTCGCGCCAACCGTCATCGTCTTTGTCAGTAGAGGATGGCCATCGCGCTACGCTGCCCGGTCCGCTTCCTTTTCCTGTTACAATATATAGCAGCGGGGCGGGAATAATGTATACCGGGGGCAATTAAAACAGGAAGGTGCAACGCTATTAAGGAGATTTTCGCTTACAGCTTGAGCGAGCAAGACTCGTGGTTTTAAGACAGGGTGACAACTTTTTACATTTTTTTAAAACATATCACCGGGTGTTTAAATGAGTCGTTCAACACTGAAAGCAAAATAACGAAGTCGAAACAAAATCGAGTAAAGTGCAGTAAATGTTCTTAACCTTCAGGTCCCAAACCTTGTCCGAAAAACTACGACGACCGCCAAAATATAAATAACTGGCCCGCAAATGAATAGAGGAAACGTGAGAAGAAGAAGAAAAAAACGCTGAGGGAAGCGGCGTTGCGGGATAGCGGCGATTGAAAGCAGCACAACAAGGGGAAGTTAAGTAGCTTTCACTCATGAAATAACGAGAGCCATAAGAACAGGGAGAATCACAACAGCGGCGTCCTAAGAGCGCGTCTTAAAAGCCCCATCTTGAGGTGTGTGGCGGAAATGCGACACGGCGCAGCAGTAATAATGGACCTCCCACGGGCAGCGGCGAGGGGCTCCGGGAGCGCGCTAATGTGCGGCCGCGTAATCACGTAGCAGCCTCGGAGGCGCTTCCCGAACTGCGAGCCCGCGTACCTCGTGATGAGGGCCCAATTTGCATTTTGTGGAACCGCGGCCTCTGGTCATCGTAGTCTTCACCGTCCATTTGACCTCGACGCAACAGAATGTTTCCCAAATCAGACTCCGGCTCTGCGCAGTCTTGCCGTGCTGCCACGTGGGCAGTTTATTCGAGCCTCATCTTCTCTAGCGCGGAAACCCGCCACCATTTGGCGCCCTTTTATCGCGGTCATGCTAAGGAGGCAGTTCGTCGTGCGCCGCTGCAGTCAGAGCGCCACTTCCGGGCTTCTGTCTAAATGTGTGGCCATTATTCGGCAGATCGCGTCATTAGCATTTGCCTCCCTATTTATACGTCGTATAATTTCCCCCGCTTTATACGTTATAGCCTCGCTGTCAAGAGATTTATCTCAAGGGGGGGGGGGGGGGGAGCGGAGCTCAGCTTCTCATGGTGCCTCCGCCGTCTGTATTCTTGTATTCTTCCTGTGTGCTTGCCCCGATGGGCCTCTACTATTTCCTCCAAGAAGTGTAAAAAGTTTGTTGCTACAAAACACGCCCGCGTCTCGAGCGGCACCTTGCGTGGTGGCTCAGTGGCTATAAGGCGCTGTGCTGCTGGGCCCGCTGCAGCAGGGTCACGGGTTCGATTGCGGAAGTGGGGGGCATTGTTTCGGTGAAGGCAAAAAACGAAAATGCCATTTTGCGGAGGTTTCGGTGCAAGATTACGAAGCGGTCGAAATTAATCCGAAGCCTTCCATTAAGCCCACGTGTGTATACCGTTGGTGCGTAAAATCCCAAAATGCTGTGTGTGTGTGCGTGCGTGCGTGCGTGCGTGCGCGCAATGCTGTGCGTGTGCGTGCGTGTGTGTGTGCGTGCATGTGTGTATGCGTGCGTATGTGCGTGTGCGTGCGTATACGTGTGTGTGTGTGCATGTGTGCGTGCGTGCGTGCGTGCGTGTGTGTGTGTGTATGCGTGTAAGTGGGAGGGGGGCACTGCAGGGTACACGGAAGTAAGGTGCGAAGAGGCAGGAGCATTGCGAGGATGTGATGAAAGGTGTCTTTTGAGAAACATTGGAGCGAATAACGTTAGCATTAGCACACGAAGATATTCGAAATCCTGAGACGCAGAGGCAGATAGAGGCAGACTTTCTCTTTACTAACCCGTCTGTGTGTTCATTTCTATCACAGTCCTCGAGGACCTGGCACGAGGGCCATCAACGGAGCAATGCTTATCTCATACGCGGCAGGAGGAGTCATGCAGAAACTTGCTTGGAGGTCCCTTCGGAATGAACTTGCCTTAGCCATGCGAGCGACCGGCCCCGTGTTTTTGATGCGTGTGCGATGTCTCGAAACCGCATCTGCGAAGCCCCTGTTCTTTTGCGGCTGCATATTTTTCTAAGCACGGGAACGTCCAGACAAGCCAATGCGTGTTGATGTTCCAGGACACCTACGCAGGCTTGCTTTGGGTGAAGCATTTATTTTTTCCCGTAAGGGCATGCAGCTGGTGCCCAACCACATGCACCGAGGTTTTAAAGAAGAGCAATGACGTTGCTCAAATGTTTCCGGTACAGTGCAGTAGCCGCCAGTAATTTTTTTGTTTACGAGATTTCGTTAGGTAATTGTAATTATTATATAACCAGAGAAGTACTGCCCCATCAATGAAGTGTCAATGAGGCACTTGCAGGTACTCACGAGGGACATCTAACTGGGGAAATTTCAGCGACGTACTAATTGCGTGCTCAGTTTTCTGACTGATAAAGAAACACCGCAGAACATGACAAATTGGCCGCGTATCTGCTCCTTTCGTTGCAAATGTCGTCAAAAGACGATAGTCTTTGTAGACATTTGCCGAGGAAATGCCCCCCTTTGCTTTCCCGCTCACCTCTCATGCTGTTGCTGTACCGTCACGCTCATTCCAAGGTAAACACACTAAAAGTTTGCGCAAGGCGATTTGAATTTACCGCGTTCCACTGCTACAGGCGGGGTTCCTCGATGCCAGCGCTGCAGTACGGCGTAGACGCGCGGGAATGGAGGCGGCCGACTAGAAGGTTTATAGAGCCGCGTGGCCGTGCTCCCCGTGCGTTCCAAGCAGAACGTGGAACCTAGCTAGTGGAACCTGTCGTTGCTGTTGCCGCGTGATTTTTCATATGCCGCCAGGAGGCGGCGGTTTTCTGCAGTAGATGTAGAATATCATTTGCTATCGAAAAACCAAGCATCCATGAATTTTTTTTAAAAAAGGAACACTGTAAATATCCCTTGTGTACTAATTTCCTGTCTTATATATTTGCGTAATGCCTTGTTCTTGTTCAACAAAGTTGACAAGTACGAACATATTAACCGGGCTTAGACGTTTACATGTGGCTGTGAGTAATAAAACTATTGCGCAATATCAATTTTACTTTGGCCGGGTGGCTGAATCGAGTCACCGACAGACAGACAGACGGACAGACAGACAGACATACAGACAGACATACAGACAGACCAAAATTTCTGGGTTTAGGTAGCCCAAGAAAGACTATCGTCTTTAAAAAACCACGTGACGGCGCTCCCACCCACATCATAAAGCAACGCCACAAGTAGGCCGATCGAACGCAGCTGCTTTGCCTGTCACACGCCTGAAGCGCATCCCCTTGATAGCGGTTGGAAGGAGATGCAACAGCAAGTTTCGTGGGGCGCGTGTGGCAGCTAAAGGAAGAACTTGGTCGCGATTTCTCATTTCTTTCTTTTATTTCATTCTGGCTAACTCGGAGGGAGCCTGTTTGACAGCTCTGCTTTATGATGCTGGTAGGGTGCCTCGATGCCAGCGCCGCCGTACAGCGCATGTGCGTGAATAGAAGCCCCCTAATGTGTAGAAGGCTCCACCTAATGCTGGGTGGGACCGCGGTTATGTGGTATTTTTTATTTTTCGCAAAGTTTCTTTGTCAGTCAGAAAAAATGCGTACGCAATTAGTACGTCGCTGAAAATACCGCTATAATATGTCCCTTGAGGGCACCTACAAGTGCGCCGTAGAAGCTTAATTGATTGGGAGAGTACTTCTCTAGTTGATAATTAATTACAATTACGGAATTGCATCTCCTCCAGAAAATATTACGGGATCATTGCGCCAGGAAAGCTCAGCCACGTCGCAAATTCGATCGTACATAATGTAGTAGTACACGGCGAGATCGTTTCCGACCCAACGGAACGCTCTAAAAGCGCTATAATGAACACGGCGACAAAAGTTTCCGATCATGCAACTTCATTTCCAAACCAACACCTTTGACCGTGTCTTAGCGTGGCAGCAAGGCAAGTGCGACGAAGGATGTTAGAAAGGGGCGTGATTACGATGGCTGGAGCACGGCTAGCTATGCGCCACACAGCGGCTCTTCGCATTGTCGAAGGCTGTCTCTCCGGCGAACCACCGAGCGTGGTCCAACAATATTCCGCGTATGGAAATGATTTATGAAAATAAAACAAGGTCCTAGCGCCTCCCCATAAGGATATAAGAAAGCTTACATTGCCCCAAGTGTTTTCCGAGCAATTGACATGTGTTTAGAGGCGAATCCGAATTTAAAGGGAAGCTGAAGCGCTTTCCAAAAAAATTGAGTTAGATTAACAGTTATATAGTTTCTTGGGCGCTGATTCCGAATATCACATTGAAATTTATCGTACATGAGTCCAAGTGGAATTTATCTTGCAAAAAGCGCGGCCCCGTTTGAAAGACGCGCGCTTTTCGTCTTTTGACGCCCCTGATTGGTTGCGCCCGTCATGACGTCAAAGGAGGACACCCTTCGGCCGCGCGGGTTGTCGGAAGCATTGCGAACGATCGCACGGTTGCCTTTGCGGCAATTTAGCTTGCAGTTTAATTTTCGCACATGACTGGAAGTTTGTTTTATAATTTCCCGTGCTGTTGGTTCAATTATCTTGGAGCTTAAATTTGCTTTACACGACAGAGAACCCCAAAACAGTGACTGTGACGTCGACTAGTGGGTTCCATCAAAATATTTTTGAATTAGGCAACCAGCATAGGGGGATTTTATACCTTATGTTAATATTAGGTACTGCCTTAACTGTTTCTTATTATACACAAAACCATTTATGCCGAAGATTATTGGGCGTTTTATAAACAATCTACCAGCGAAAAGCACGTACGTGCACTGCGCGAAAAAATAGCGTTCATGCGCTGTAAACGTATATGCGAGACACATCTTGCCGGTAGACGCATAAACAAACAAGCAGACTCTGCTTCCGCATTTTCTTTGTTCATTGTCGCCCACCCCAGCCCCGTTACTCATCCCCGTACACAGACCCACACGCGCGCGCCATTTCGGCAGCGGCGCTACGGCGCCTCCGCGATTGCTAGCTGCACTTCGATGAGTGGCGTCTTACTGCTTCACATGCATTTATTCTGAAAACACTGCAGCATACTAGTGCCTGCTCAGCATTATTGGTTGTAGTAGGGCTTGATTTTCGCTTGTGCGTTGCGCATTCTGCTACAATATTACGGTCACCTCGTTATAATTAACAGACCAGTCGTACAAGGCAGTTACGTTGTAGTTACGTTACTTTAGGTAACAATCGCCAAACGTTTGTGATAATGAATCGTTGGCCTGTTTCAGCATTTCTAGATTTAAGCATTTACCGCACTAGTCGGACAGAGGCCGTATATTTACTCTTCGCTCCTAATTTTTTTAGTATCATCATTATATATATATCACCGACTATCACTGGAGCACACTTGAGGTTCAGTGACAACAAGTGCTGGCCAGGTTATAATATGCAGCCACACGGAATCTTGGGCAAAAAATTAGGCCCCCGCAGTCAACACAAATTATGGCACGGTGGTGGTTCGGAGTGGTGTTTTTTTTTTAATTCCAGACAAACATCACCTTATCGTGACATGTATACTTGCAAAATAAGTAATCTGGTTGTCTTGGCTCTTTTACTTTGTAGGAATACTGTTTACCTCTTAGCCGGGGGAGAACTTCTAGCAGGATTGGCCCCTTGTTTTAGTTTCGCCAAAAAAATTGTTTTTTTGAACACTGTCCTGAGCCCATAGGGAAAGAAAACCGACGCGTTTAACGAAACAAGTATTTCCTGAACAAATGTAACTTGGTTTCTGGAATGGAACGAAACATCCCTGGCCAAAGTTCAGCAGTATTCCCCATCCTTCCTAAATCTAGAATCTAATGTGAACATTCACGTCCGTCGCATCAAAAAAAAAAAACGCATTGGAGCGGTTTACAAAGTATTTAACGTAGTGTAGTATATTCTCTGTCATCAAGCACAGCCACCTCGTCTGTCGCTTCCGTATGTTATCAAGCATCCCGGCGTGGCATTATTCTGCTTAGAAATACGGCATGATAACGTATGCCTCGTTTGGCGTTCGTGCATACTTTTTGAACACGAAAATTGTACAAATGAGTGCTATCAACCACAACAACAACAAGTATCATTCACAAGGAAACACGGCGAAAAGAGCATGGCCGAGGCGGCCGATCCGGCCGGAAGTCCAGGTATGACGTTTTTCAGCCGGTTTTCGCCCGCGCTCTTC
Organism: Haemaphysalis longicornis; assembly: GCF_048455015.1. NCBI lineage: Eukaryota > Metazoa > Arthropoda > Arachnida > Ixodida > Ixodidae > Haemaphysalis > Haemaphysalis longicornis. The sequence continues at coordinate 2,581,646 of NW_027526460.1, forward strand.
GGTATTCCGGCATCGCGCGGCGAGATGGGGGCGGGGCATCGGGCCACTTTTGTTTGCTCATTGCGCAGCTTCTATTGCATGTATTGCGAAAATATTTCGTACACATGAACTATTCAATGTGTACTTGCTGATAGTCAACTTTTCTTTTAATTCTAAAACCGTTTCACCTTCCCTTTAAGGAGATCGGCGTAAGCTACGGTCTTTCTAAGCTGGCTTTCCCAAATTGTGAGTTGCGCAGTGAAGCATGACACTTCGCAGGGAGTGCGGTTACAGCCCCCCTTTACACTCCTGTTTACCACTGCCGCCTCTCTGCCAAGTCATGTGTACTCCTCGCCACGCGTGAAGTACGTGTGTGCGTGTGTGTGTGCGCGTGCGTGCGCGTGTGTGTGCGTGTGCGTGCGTGTGTGTGTGTGTGTGTGTGTGTGCGTGCGTGTGTGCGTGTGCGTGCGTGCGCGTGCGTGTGTGTGCGTGCGTGCGTGTGTGCGTGTGCGTGCGTGTGTGCGTGTGCGTGCGTGTGTGCGTGTGTGTGTGTGTGTGACAGAGAGACAAGGATAAGGAGTGAAAAAAAAAAGCAGAAGGGTGTTTCGTTAGCCCAGTGCGTGTTGGGGTCATCGCGTCTAATTTCCGCTTCATTCCTCTCCGCATTTCCACTCACCACCCAAATCCTCATCGTCTACGCTGAGGTCGTTCACGCTCTGCTATTATCTTCACGGGCATGGACCTGTCGGCAAGACTCGGCGCGTACACGAAACAAGTTCAACGCTCCAGCGCTCCCGAGCTAGATGTCGAAATTCACAGCTGACGAAGCAAGAAGGGCGAAAAGCGAGAAATGAGACTCACCAGGAAGCGAGCAGCACTCCCCCTGTGGTCGCCCACGGAGACGTGGATGCTTGCGCAGTAATCTAATTACTGAGGGGCTCACTTCGAAAACTGCGGTTCGGGCCGCACCGCTGAAATCGGCCGTCTATTATTACTGAACATCCTTCACAAAGAAAGAAAAAAAGCCGTTGCTGTAATGGCACACCGGTCAATCTCGTCAGGGAAGTCCGTGAACGGCGGCGAATGCAAAAGCGGTGACCGAGCTCGTAAGCCCAAAAACCGTCAAGACAGGGAAGAGTGACACGACGTGTGGGGGCGTGAATAGCAAGTTGGCCGCGCCGTTCGCTGACCGTGCTCTGCTGTCGAGAGTGACCGCCGTGCCACCGGCGAGTCGAATGTCAGCGAGTTCATCTGTGAATGGCCTTAATTACACCGAGCGCAGTCAGCGGGGGAATCCTAATTTTGAGAATTAAATGTCCTCTGAGACAACGTCAGAATGGCACGTTGATGCTTGACCGCTCCTTCACAAAGAAAGAAAGAAACAGCGAAGTCAGCGCCATATATATTAATTTCTGCTTCGCCACAGCAAGTTAAACAGACGACAAATTATGCTCGTTCGTCGGGTTCACCACGGTAGGCAATTTAAGGAAGTCGAAGCTGAGCCGATTCGGCACCGAACGCCCGACCCGTCCTGTGATATGTGGGTGGACGCGCCGTACCAAAACGGCTCAACATCATTCTCCAATTAGCTGATTGCCACGTCGGAGTACAGAAGTAGTCTTTTTCCCTGCCATTTTTATCGTGTTTGTGAATTCTTTGCACCACCGCCAAACCTTATTTCGAGGGTCATAGCACCAATAAGCCGGGACTGCAGCTTGCAGAATTTACTTGCTAATATTAAGAACAGACCAGGAAAATCAGGCCTTGCACGGCTCGCCAGGATTCCAGAAAAAAAAGTAGACGGGGTTTAGGCCCATTCTGCGCCGCCCGCGCGAAATGTGCGGAGCAACCTTCGGTGCAGCCCCTGCAGGCGTGGAAATAATTGCCGTTAAAATAGCAGGTTAAGGTCACAGACGATCGGAGCAGATGAGTTTGTTGCCTGGAATATGCTGGAGCGCGTAACGGTTTACTCACGGCGGGGATCAGCAAGAGTTGACAATCTTTTGAAGGGGCTTTTTCTCTGCAGTACTCGGTGGTGTTTATAGAATGTCCAGGAAATACATGCGCGGACAGAGTTCAGGTTGAAACGAAGTTAATAGCAATGTCCTTGTTATTTTATCGTGCCTCTTACCATTTTACCGCACATGAGTCAGATGCCCTTACGGCAAGAAAACTCCACTGAAGAGGAATAGCCGCACGTATATAAGTGCTAGAAATTTCAGCCTAGGCTCTTTGCACTAAGTGGTTTTCGATTATAGACAACGCTGATACTGTGTTGAATTGCATTTCAATGTTCTTTTATATAATGTTTGCTAAAATTGTCTTCCCCATTATTGTAAACGTGCTCCTGTTGACGAAGCGAAGGCCCCCTTACCAAACCTTGGCCCACCTCCTTCAGTGGGCTCGAGCGCAGTCTGCACGTATGAGCCAATGTGGTGAAGTGTTTCATTGCCTGGTCTTACTTATGGAGACACTAACATTTGACTCCGTAATGAAAAGGGTGCAAAAATGTCTTGCTCGGATAACACGAAGCAATCAACAACATTGGTTTTTTGGTGTTGACACAATAGAGAAACGGAGCAAGAAACACGTTGAAATCGTGCTAAAATTACGCTCTCTTCAGGTAGGTCACCTGATTGGGACTAAATAACTACGTGATCATTTCCTGTTTGCTCAAAATTTTCGCAGATTTTGGAGGTTTAACTCACCGAAGCTACACCTGGGTTATGAGCGCGCTAGTGGGGGGCATCGGGTTGATTTTGACCGCCCAGAGGGGTCTTAACGTGCGACGAAATCTCTAAACACGACAGTTTTCGCTTTCCACCTCCACCAGAAAAGCAGCCACCGCGGCCGGGATCGCACCCGCGTCCTTGGGCTCAGCCGCACAGCGCATTTAGCCGTGCACTGAGCCTTGCGCAGTACTTTTGTCTGCACCTTACTCCGTGGAATGCACTATGCACGATGATTTAAATCGATCTAATACTGCGCCAAGCGTGAGCTGCCCCGAAACTCTTAAAAGATGCCTCTTCCTTCTGACGAAATGAGGCACCTTTTTCCCGCAGCAGCAGCTATTTAGCACCGGCGGCCTTCATAGAGAGATCATTGTGTTTGACGAGGCAATGTTTTCCTTCGTGCCGATGTTCAAGCCGGGTGCACAGCGGACCGCCCCAGATCGGCCGGGGAAACACGACGGCGAAAATTATCAAGCGAGCGTGCGAGCCGCGGCGAAATCACTCGGAAAGTTTAAGGAAAATTTCCAGCTAGGTCCCAATCTACGGTGCCAGGAACTTTATAGGCGTTGCATTAAGTGAAATCTAATAAAGTAACGAAGTGAGCAAGCGAATAAATAAAGAGTAGTATACTGCCTGCACTACCTGCACTACGTGCTTATGCCGGCAGTAACGTTGGGAAAGGGTATCGGAACTTTGCCGAGCAGTTCAGAATAACCTTTCTTCCACACCCCTACTTTCACAACCTGGCAGCGCAAACGGAGCCCGGTAGATCCTGCTGCTTAAGCGCCATGTAGAAAGGCTGTAAACGGAGGTCTGGTTAGGTTGTTTTAGCGTTTCTTGACAAGGGAAAAGAACATCACGAAAAGCCAGTCAACTGGGGCTTCGTCGACTTCACTAAGGTTTCAGGGGCGATTTTCGGGACATCAGGGCCGATTCCGACGCTCCGCCCGCCATTTCGTCAACTGCTCTGACCGGCGTGGAATTAAGAAAAATAATGCGCGCAGAGTCACAACAGCGGGCGGCGGCAGAGATTCAAGCACGCGGAAGCCTTCGCACCACCCTTGGAAACCCGTCATTTAGCCGTCTCGCTTTCACTTGAGCGGGTGGTCCTGGAGTCATTAGGTGGCCCGTAGCGCTCACCTGTGCAGCACGCAAGTTACCTTAGAGCAGGGGTCTCCGCTCTAAGGTCGCTGCTCTGATTAGGAAGGGCGTCTCGATCTGCAGGCAAAGGGAAAAAGTTCGGCGAATTGGCAATAATATGTGAATATTTGACAATAATTGACAATAATCTGGCGAAGTGTGAAGATAGGAGACAGTGCCAACTGGAAAGCGATTTTTCTTTGTTCCTGTCTAACCCCATTTGAGGTCAAAGCTGATTTGTCCGCGTTCAGATATGAACTGACAAGGGTGGGAGGGGGGTTCTCGCATCGTGCCAGGGGCCACATAATGGCGCCACGTGCGCCGCAGATTGCCGACCTCTGTCTGAGAGTAAGGACCCGTCGCCATGGATCTGCTGCGCTGCCATAGATGCAGCGTTTTTTCGGGAATTCTGTGGGGCCGTATATCAGTTGATCGTCGCGAAGTCTGGAGAATCGTTGCAAGCCTTTCTGGCACGCTGCTAAGCGAACACGCCTCATGCGGGCCCGCTCGCTGAAACAGTAGCCCCTGGTATTCACTGGTGCTGTTGTCCAAACAGGTTGGTTAGCTAAAACGTCTCGCATGGGGTGCTGAAAGCGTTGACGTTCCTCTTCTGTAACGTTGACCTGTGGAGGGTGAGTGAGTGAGTGAGTGAGTGAGTGAGTGAGTGAGTGAGTGAGTGAGTGAGTGAGTGAGTGAGTGAGTGAGTGAGTGAGTGAGTGAGTGAGTGAGTGAGTGAGTGAGTGAGTGAGTGAGTGAGTGAGTGAGTGAGTGAGTGAGTGAGTGAGTGAGTGAGTGAGTGAGTGAGTGAGTGAGTGAGTGAGTGAGTGAGTGAGTGAGTGAGTGAGTGAGTGAGTGAGTGAGTGAGTGAGTGAGTGAGTGAGTGAGTGAGTGAGTGAGTGAGTGAGTGAACATCATTTATTAACAGGAGGCAGGAGGTCCCAGGGGCCGGAAGGGGCAGTTGGGGAAAAGGGAAGGGAGAGGTGGTCATGAGGCGATGTTCACACGAAGGTCGTGGTAAGAAAGAATCGGTTCCTGAATGCACAGGTAGCGGCTTTACACCCCGGCTTTGCGAGGCCACCCTCAACAGCAAAGCGGCCAAGAATTGTCCGAAATGACCAGCCCCCCCCCCCCCCCCCCTCCCCCCCGGCAATTCGGGAAGATTTTACTGCCTGCACTGTTGAAATGGCCCGTGCGCATCCTGCCGGACCCTTGCCGCAACGTCTGCGCACATCGCAAGAGACAACCTGTTCAGAGGGGCCGTTTCAATTCCCGGTGCCGGACAATTCCCACCGGTAAAAAAAAAAAAAAAAGATTCGCGCAATTATGGTATTGCAGATGGCGCTTGGGGTGCGGCCTGACCCCGGCGACCATTGCTGGTAACGCATTCCCTCACCAGAGCAGGATTGGCCACCCTGGTGTAGTAACGGCCACAACCTCCCATGAATACGCCAATTAACCCACGGCCCTCAGTCTCCAGTGGCTGCGAAGCAACTGACCACGGCGGCGGTCAGACCTGTGACGCAGCAGAGGGTGCTAAGAATCCCTTACCCCGGACAGGCCGCCATTGTAATCTGAACCTGGCAACGTTTAACACGAGAACCTTATCTAGTGAAGCGAGTCTAGAGGTGTTGTTCGAGGAATTAAAGGGCATCAAATGGGATGTCATAGGGCTTAGTGAGGTTAGGAGAATAGGTGAAGCCTTTACGGTACTGAAAAATGGACACGTTCTATGTTACCGTGGTCTAGAGGACAGAAGAGAACTGGGAGTGGGATTTCTAGTTAATAAGAGCACATCTGGCAACATAGAAGAATACTACAGCATTAACGAAAGGGCAGCAGGTCTTGTAATTAGGCTCAATAAGAGGTACAAGCTCAAGGTGGTACAGGGCTATGCCGTTACATCCAGCCACGACGACCAGGTAGTGGGACGCTTCTATGAAGGTGTGGAATCGGCAATGGCTAAAGTAAAAACACAGTATACAGTAGTTATGGGAGATTTCAATGCTAAAGTAGGCAAGAATCAGGCTGGAGACAAGGCAGCTGGGAACTATGGTCTGGGGCGTAGAAATAGCAGGGGGGACCTACTAGTTGAGTTTGCAGAACGGAATAACCGACGCATAATGAATACCTTCTTCTGTAAACGGGAGAGCCGGAAGTGGACGTGGAGGAGCCCGAATGGGGACCATAAAAATGAAATAGACTTCATATTGTGCGATACCCCTGGCGTCGTGAAGGATGTGGAAGTGCTCGGAAGGGTAAAGTGTAGTGACCATCGTATGGTAAGATCTCGAATTAAGCTATATTTGAGGAGGGACCGTAACAAGCTAGTACGAAAGAAGCCGATTAATGAGCTAACAGTCAGGCGTAAAGTTGAAGAATTCAGGTTCGCGCTGCAGAACCGATATTCAGCTCTTGCCAAAGAAGCCGAGCTTACGACACAGGCAGCCAGCGACAACCTTACACGCATTATCACGGAGTGTGCAGTAGAAGTCGGGGGCACGATGGGTAGACAGGATACTGGTAAACTTTCCCATGGAGACAAAAGATCTAATTAGAAAACGGCAAACCATGACAATCTCCACTCCAGCTAACAGAATAGAACTCGCGGAGCTTTCGAAGTTAATCAATAAACGCAAGGCAGCTGACATACGGAAGTATAATATGGAGAAGGTCGAATACGCTGTAAAGAACGTAGGTAGCTTGAAAGCAGTGAAGAGGCGTCTTGGCGTGGGGAAAAATGAGATGTATGCACTTAAAGATAAGCAAGGCAATGTCATCACAAATAGGGATAAAATGGTCACAGTGGCCGAGGAGTTTTATAGGGATCTGCACAGTAGCCGGGACATCCAGGATAGTGCCGAACGAGAAAGTAGTTCAGACGAGATCTAGACATCCCACCAGTAACGACCAAAGAAGTAAGGAAGGCTTTGAAAGAAATGAAAGGGGGCAAAGTACCTGGTGAGGATCAGATAACAGCAGACCTCTTGAAGGATGGCGGAGAAATTGTACTTGAAAAACTGGCAAACCTGTATACGCAATGCCTAATTACCGCAAGTGTACCGGAATCTTGGAAGAACGCGAACATCATCCTAATACATAAGAAAGGTGACATGAAGGACTTGAAAAATTACAGGCCGATCAGCTTACTGTCAGTCGTCTATAAAGTACTTACCAAGGTAATCGCTAATCGAATTTCTGCAACCTTATGTTTCAGTCAACCTAAAGAACAAGCAGGGTTCCGTAAAGGTTATTCAACAATGGACCATATTCACACGATCAATCAGGTGATAGAGAAGTGCGCTGAGTATACTGAACCCCTATATATAGCCTTCATAGATTATGAGAAAGCATTTGACTCGGTCGAAACCCTAGCAGTCATTCAGGCATTACGGAACCAGGGGGTAGATGAGCATTATGTAAGAATACTAGAGGATATCTACAGTGGGTCCACAGCTATCATCATCCTTCATAAGGAGAACAGTAAAATACCTATAAGGAAGGGTGTCAGACAAGGAGACACAATCTCTCCAATGTTATTCACAGCATGTTTACAAGCAGTATTCAGAACGTCGGATTGGGAACAGGTGGGAGTAAGGGTTAATGGAGAATACCTCAGTAACCTCAGATTTGCTGATGAAGTTGCCTTGCTAAGTAACTCGGGGGACAAATTGCAAAGCATGCTTTCCGCACTGTACGAACAGAGTAGAATCGTGGGCCTGAAAATTAATATGCAGAAAACTAAAGTAATGATCAATAACCTCGGGACAGCACAGCGGTTTAGTATAGGTGGCGAGACAGTGGAAGTGGTAAGCGAATATATCTACTTAGGCCAAGTTGTGACCCTGGATCCCAACCATGAGGCAGAGATAATTAGAAGGATCAGAATGGGGTGGGGTGCATATGGCAGACATTCTCAGATAATGAATAGCAGCCTACCATTGTCCCTGAAGAAAAAAGTGTATGACAGCTGCCTCCTGCCGTTACTCACCTATGGGGCAGAAACTTGGAGGCTCACTAAGAGGGTTCAACTTAAATTGAGAACGACTCAGAGGGCAATGGAGCGGAAAATGATAGGTGTAACGTTAAGGGACAAGAAGAGATCGGAGTGGGTCAGGGAACAAACGCGTGTTAAGGACATTCTAGTAGAAATTAAGAAGAAGAAATGGACGTGGGCAGGGCGTGTAATGTGAAGGAAAGATAACCGTTGGTCATTAAGGGTAACAGAGTGGATCCCTAGAGAAGGCAAGCGTAGCAGAGGGCGGCAGAAAGTTAGATTGGCAGATGAGATCAAGAAGTTTGCAGGGATAAATTGGTCACAGTTGGCACAGGACCGGGGTAATTGGAGAATAATGGGAGAGGGCTTTGTCCTGCACTGGGCGTAGATAGGCTGGTTATGATGATGATGATGATGATGATGATGACATTCTCATTTCGGAGGAATTTCGTAGCCGCGTAGGACGCTATACTTCAACGCTTCCCTCGAGTTCACGCGTGTTGCGTCATCGGGGTGCAAGGGGCGAAGTTATATTGCGCAAGTGCCGGGCACTCGCGTTTCCTTTGGTGTTCTACGAAGGGAGGAGATTGCACGCTTTTCTCGAGAATTTCCCGCTCCGTTGTTGCGCAGGAAACGCCGTTCAGGGTTGATTTTATTTCTGCCGCTAGCTACAGAACTCACTTTGCTCGATAATTGTCCGCTTGGCTGTTGCTCGCGGCATCATGCACGGTTCTTCTAGGCAAGTCGCAGCAGTAATGAAAATGAATGTCGGGCTTCATGAGGTAGCGAGCTTTTTCTGCTGGCTGGGGCTGCAGCCGCGGCGCCCCTCGGGTGTGTCAGCGTTGCTTAACGTGGCACAAGTTTGAGGGACGAGCAGGTGGAAGGGAGTAGAACGAGTTCGGCCATCGACTAAGACCAGGTGCACCGGGCACTGTTGCCGAAATTCTCTTGAGCAACTGGTAAAACAGACGCGACGTTCGGCCCCCGTGGCATGGAGGCACAGTCTCCGGATCCTACATAGGCTAACAGCATGCATTGAAGTACATAAAATTCAGAAATCTTTGGGGGATGCTCAGAACTTTCCAAGAATGTGATGGCGAAAGCCGAGTTGGACGTTCTGTTGATGTGCTCTTGAACTCTCTGTTGGACTTTGCAGCCGCGCCCATCAGTACTGGACCGGACATCGCCATTTCCCAGCGCGCTCTGCGTCGCCCTTTCTCTCAGCCGTCCGCCGACCCGACTCCCGCACTGCTGTTTCCTTCTCCTGGCGCCCGATCCCTGGCTCACAGTCTCCGGATCGAACGCAACTTTTTTTCCATCACTTATTTTCTCAACCTCACAGAGCACGTGCTCGGAACATCTGACGCTGCCGTCACAAACTAACTATAAGGTTTCTCCTATTCTCATTTGGTTGCGAAGTCAACGAGCTCGTATACAATTCTCACACACCGACTGAAACATCTTCGCGATTGACGTTGCGTTGAACATTAACGCTTTCGCATCACAATTCATAGGAAGTGCTTAGGTGTTGACCTTTCAGGCGTTTTTTTTTTCTTTTTTTTTGTTTTAAGAATGTCCCCTCGCTCTATGGCGCCCATCACTTAGTGAATGGGGATGTTCTATAATCTTTCAGCTCCCGTTAGGCAAAGGGCGCAGCCTATCACATGGTACGATTGATGCTCTGCACTATGCAGGATATGCCATTTCTGTACGATCTCAGCCGACGTGACTAGTCGACATCCAAAGCTCCGTGCATCTGCACTGAGCTTTACAGCTTTACGAAAAGCGCTGATTTTCCCTAAGAGCAGCACGAAGCATTCTTTTTACCACTTTGCAGCAAAAAAATAAACACTTTGCCCCCGCATAGTTTCCTTTCTCGTCTCATCGTGCTGCTACATGTCTAAGCGCACAATGACGCCCAGAAACTCTGGAAACAATGGCAGTATACCGACTCTATATTGTTAGCTTATAATACAAATTGTGGCGCTTATTTTTAGACTCATTTGCCAGCTGATCTGCCGTCGGTTTGAAAAAGAAGTTTCCAGAACTTGTTAAAACAAATATATCTAAAGGGAAAGGCCCTCCCCATTTTTCGCCGAGTGGGGCGTTAGACTTGATTACCATGCTCCTAAAGTCTTTGAACACATTGACTATCGGCTCAAATGTGCGTGGACTATGACCGAAGCTAGTGGAGAATCAATGGCTAACAAAAAAAAAAAAACATAACAAGGGTTTTAAAGAGATCAGTTGGGTGCCGTAGGAGCGCATATACGCAAACCCGAACGGGGGTGTTTATCTGCTTCCACTCCGGGGCCAGAACAGCGTGTATAGGTCATATCGGATATCGGCCTCAGCACTGACGACCGTATACACGCAGGCCAAAGTGGTGGCTTTTATGGAGGCCAGAAAAAAAACTGCTCGTGCCCCGCGGGGGTAGATGGAGGCGTAGGAGAGGGCGCCCAGCCTTGATCTGTAGCTGGCACAACATGATAGTTCGCCGCCGAACATCCATCACCGTCAGGGGTTAAAAATACGTCATTAGGCTGGCAGTCGCGTCCGAAGGTCGCGCACACTTTATGCCGCCCGCGGAGCTATCGGGTTCGAGTGTCGTGCGAGGTGGCTAGCTGTGCGGCGCATGGCCCCGGGGAAAAAAGAGGGGAGACGGTAAGGAAATTGAGCTTGCCGCGCACTCTATACGACGGGTGAGCGTTTAATGAACGCGTGTGGGGTCCTCACTCAACAAAAGAAAAAAAAAAGAGCACCGTTATTTTGTTGATTGTTCACGAGTATAGATCACCGAACGTGCAACTCAAAAGCGCGGCAACGCCTACGATCTGTTCAGGAAGCATCCATCTGCTGACCTGTGCAGGTCACCTGTGTACATGCGGGCGGATGAGCCACACCCATCGACGCCTTCTGGTTGCCCCCCGCAGCCACGACGTAATTTCCGCCGCGACGGAGCGCTTTTGATTCCCTGCCAGTAATCACGCGCCCATTGTGATGCATCGCATGTACCTGCAGGGGCAAGTTCGCCGCGAAGGACGCTGTGAATGGCGGTTTGATTGAGTGAAATTTGAGTCGGCCATTTTAGTCTTAAAATAGGCACGAGAATTGGCTGCTATCTTATCGTGTTGTTCCAGGTGAAAATTTATCTTCTGGCTGGCAGTCTGAGCAAACTGCGAGTGACAGTCAAAGTGACGTGGAAGAGCTTGATTCGGGCTCCCCGACTTGTGGTCTGCTAGGCGCGCCCACCGTGCCTAGGGCCAGCAAGGAGACCAGCGCAGATAATTACCGGTCAAAAGCTGAATAACTAATATTTCATCCACGCACTACTCTTGCTGCCTTTTCTAAACGAAAAGAACGTGCGTACACTAACCTTCGGAATGATGAGGACGGGTCAAATTGTCCGCCGCTTTTTATCTCCTAACCGAGAAGCTAAGAAAGGCGGGGGGGAGGAAGGAGACAACACCTTTTACGGAGTTCAGTATTAAACGGCCGACCTATAACGGCTATTTCTCGCGGCAATTACCCCCAGCTCTGCGTCCCCTTGGAGTCACTGTTAGGTCAGCAATTCCGATTATGGTTTTCCAGAACAATGCTATTTTCACCTCGCAAATTTCGAAATAAAGCAGTGGTGAGTGCGCGCACACAGACACACGAACACACGTGCACACATAAGTACATGTCATTCACCCGCGTTCCTTGCACGGAGACAAAGTCACTGCTTGTCAGTGCACGAAGTTACGCTGCGAAGTACGGAGTAATGTTGGCGAGCTGTACGTATACGACGGATAAGTTCATCACAGAAAAAAAAAAACGCATTTAATCACAAAACTTACCAATTCCTCCGTAAAGTGTGTTTTGTAATTGCTTTTTGCACTGTGTAATAATATGAAGCATCACCAATATCAGGTCACCTGTACAGTTCGCTGTTCTAGTTGTCAATGAAACACAGCTTAACATTGCGAATCTTTTGACCACTGCTGCGTAGCGGCTGCAGGTGGGACATTTCAAACGCTGCGTCTAATATTTGTCGTCATGCCCCGACAAGCGTCCACAAATCACCTTTGCAACGTCAGTAACATAAAATAAGAAGTCAGAAAGTCTTCTTTTTTTTCTCGCTTTGTTTCAACGGCTTGATGACCCTACATTTTTCATTTATACTCAGAGACCCAGACTCTTAAAGAAATGGCCCACCGTATAGAGCATTCCATTTATCCGCATAACATGCATAAGGGTAAAACAAAATTAAGTAAAATGATTACAGCCGAGTACGTTCATTGCGAAGCGTTGCACCACCCGTCTCCTCCATGACCAAGGCTTCTTTTGGGCCCAAGGTTTTTTGTCTATGCATTTATTCATGAAAAGGTAAGGTAACGATATTCTCTCCTCTTCGTGAAGTGACGTGCAGCTCTTCACTTGCCGCGCAGTACCTGGAAGATGTTAAAAGATGGCAACCATAGAGCTTCTACGTGAGCCAGTGAAAGCAATAAAACTCGATAGAGTGCACCTTTCAGAGGCCGATAACGGCGACAGCGATACATTCAGGCTAACGCAATTCTCCTCCACGCTGCTTCCGCACTACTAAAAGTTAAAACTCCCGGCGAGAAGAGAAGGAAAATGAACTTCCCGTCATATCTTGTAGATGACAAGGTACGTTTTTCATCTTTCCCGGAAGAGCGCCATACAGCGTTTAAAACGCACTCGTGACGTTAACGCGGACAGACTTCATTTGTGGGGCGTAACTGCGTCAACTCCTCTTTTCGCTCTTTTCTCTTCTTGCCACTGCACCTAGCCAGCGCTGCACAGCGGGCTACAGTGGCGGCGGCATTAGGCGGGATGAAAGGCAAGGCTAATCAAGCGCACTCAATTAGCACAGCCGCAGCTGCTGGGTTGCCCGTGTCGCTCCGCGGACTAATTGAATTAGTTATTCTTTCCGTCGGCACTCGTTGCCTCAGAAAGAGCAAGAACTTTCTTCTTGCTACACTCCACTCGGGAGACCGAGATTGGCATCGCGTTGCAGCGCCTGTGAACTGTCATATATGCAGCGGACTGGCTTGTCTGTTTTGGCCCTTATCTGCACATGAGCGGCAGGCGACCTGTTCAACCATCCGTACACTAGCTTCTTCCCGTAATTTTAGTTTTGTACCCATGATGTCGCGCTTCCACCCGGCCATACAGTTCTCTCTGTGCCGATGTCCTATCCTTTGTTTACTTTCTAGAACTTACCAATTTTTTTGCCATGGAGCGAGCCCCACTTAGTGCTGCCAAGTTCGAACCTCCATTTCTTCTGAACGCGGATTTTCTGCCGTGGGATATTCGGACCTGAGCTTACACGAACAAATTCAAAGCGATTTCCTGTATAATGATGATGATGGCCACGGGCAATGGAGTGCCTGGGAGTAGAAAGAGAACTGAGGGTTGTGCTAGTGTTGGCTAGCCCATCAACCGTAAAAATACAGCGTACTGCACAGGTATACCAGGCCTTCAGCAAAGCACTTTGAAAGTTGGATATGGCGGTCGAAAGAGCCTCCAAGCGGCTGCCTCTTCTCCGGCCGAGCGCCCTACAAATCACAAGTAGGGTTCACTGCCCCTTCAGGCACCGTCGCGACACATATTTCGAGTTCACCCTTTGCCCGCTTGGCAGCCCGGGCTTTGTCTGAAGGGAGCTTCCTGCGGACGCAGAGCCTCACAAGGAGCTGCACGCGTTGAAAACGAGACAACGCGGCCTCATCTGCATATAGGGACGTTGACTCGCGGAGACAAGACAGCTCGCGCCGGTTCCTCCCTCCTTCCAAGTGACTCCGTCCACGCCTGAAGTGACCGCTGAAGGGAACTGTGTATTTCTACGCGGCCGCTCCGTGGGACGGTGATTCCAGCTATAGCGAGCTCAAGCGAGCTTCAATTAAAAGCGAAGCTACTCAGCGACTGACAGCTAGCGATCCGCGTGGCCACTTCACACCGCCAGCTCGCGTTTCCTTGCCACCTCGAGCGCAGCGAGCGAGACACGAGTCACGCGCGGCTTAGCCACACAGGTCGTCGTCTCGCTGCCGAGCACCTCTGAGACGTCGGGCGTCCAGCTCTTGGCAGGGCGCCGTATAAAGTTTATGTCACAAGTGTGGGTCTTTCTCGCTGAAGTTACGGTCACTCAACTTGTATATAACGCGATGAACTTTTCTCACGGCGGTCGCTGAGTCGGAGATGACGCGGAATTCCCCGACAAGGTCTGTGCTCGTGAAGCAAACGTGATTTCCGCGTGGGTGCTCCAGTGCGATAAATATTATGCGGCTGTGTGGCGAGGCGGTATACTTAGAACGTGCAGTGATGTCTGTGACAAGTGACGGAATCCCAGCTGACGGTGCAGCCTTAAGAAGAAATGAAAGACAATTTTCTTGAATGCTGCATTAATCTTTTTTTATGGGCGAAACACCTTAGAGGCTCGGCTGTCGTCTCATGTCGTCGTCTTCGCATATAGTCACGATACTAAACACCGGGACACTCGTTTTCCAACGCCTCGCGCTAGAGACAGAGAGAGAGGAAACAAACTTTATTGCCCCCAGAACCTAGGTCCAGGTCATGATTGCAGTCTTCAATTCAGCGCGTCCACGTAGAACTGCAGAATGCCCGTGCGGATCCGGTGCTCACGTTCACACAGAGTTTCCTCAGCAGCCTGGATGTTTGCTGTCGGCGGGGAAGACAGCCAGAGCTCCCAGGAAGTGATGGAGGCGAAGGATGGGGAAAAAGATGGCGGGGTGCAGTCCCAACGAGAATGAGGAAGAACAGGATGAGGATGGGTAGGAAGAACAGGTGGGACAGGAAGGATGGCCAGGGCGCCGATAGATGCGGTGAAGAATGTGATGGGAGGGGAGTGAAGGGGTTTGAGCCTGCCGATTGAGGCCCGCAGCCTCACGAGTTAGACGGGAACTGGGCGTGTAATTGGTAACGGCGGGAAGCGCGGTGCTGTATGCGAACCGTCGGCGGGTGGTACTGCAGGGTGGACAGTGGGCGCACTGGTCGCAAAGCCTCCTGCGCACGCGCCAGCCTGGCTACCATCTGGTTTCGCTGCACCGGCCGTGTTGGACTGTTACAGCGGTAGGGATTGCCGCTGGCGTAATAACGCCGAGGCGATGTTGCCGACCGCGCGGTCGCGTGCCCGTGCGGCGCAAAAGCCGGAGTATATGCGCGCCTTTACTCGGGCTAGCGCGTTTGCTAGGACGTTTCCGTCCATGCCAGCGTGGCCAGGAGTTCAAACCAGTGTGAAACGTGGCCAGAATATGAAGCGATTATGGAAGTAACGAAGTCAGTGGTGTATGGGTAGGTCTCATGGTGACAGAAATTACGAATGGCTGATTGGCAGTCGTAGAAAATGTATATTGGCTGTGGTGGTATAGAGGGTGAGAGTGGCGTGCTCTATTACAAGGGCAATGGCGTATTCTTCAGAGGTCGAATTAGGTGTGAAAAGAAAAGACGCCGATTCAGTGTCTGATGAGAGGAGTTGGACAAATGAAGCTGTGCCCGTTGAGTTTGTGGAGATGTCACTGGCGTCAGTAAAGTAAGCGATGTTACCATGGGAGAGTAGAAGATGAATTCGTTTGGAGAGGGCCTCAACGCGCAGTGCACGACGAGCGGGGGTCGATCAGGGTTCATGTTGCGGAGCAAAGACTCAACCCGTAAACTGGCGAAAGTGGCCCAAGGCGGGAGTTCCAGTGGTACGGGGTACAATGCAGACCGTTTCATCTGCGTGGGGAAAAATTCCCCCGCACCTCCCCGAGGGGGATTGTGAGGATGCAGAAATGCATTGGGTGCACCGATGAGTGTGATGCGATTAATGGCGAAGAGAGAGGCGAGAGTGTGAGCGTAATCATTTATTTTTTTCTTTTCCCACACCCGTCATTTCCGCTTCGTTATAGAGAAGCGTCTTCGAGACCGCGTTGTGCGCAACCGCCAACTGTAGAGGATCGTTCACGTCAAAGTCGTCGGGAATCGTTTCGAACTCACCGTCAGCATCATCGACGTCGTCTTCCTGCGGTTCCTCTCGTTCGCCGCCGTCATCGAAGTGATCGAGCCGACTCCAATCGACCCGAACGTTGATGGCGCGATACAGCGGGGTGTGTTCCAGGTGCTTGAGCCAAGCCAGGATGTTGCCGCGCTTCACCAACCCGCGCTTGTACGTTGCCGGACTCATCAGCCTCCGCTTGATGTGAACGTCGAACGCAACGTCCTCGGGTACCATGCGAGGAAGGCACCGCACAAACTTCGATACGTCGATGGGCACGTTCACCGCCTGTCCCTTGATTCCAAACTGCCCGTTGCCTCGAGTCAGCCGCCTGATGCTAAGATGCGCCGGCCGAGGAGGATAACGGTAGCCAAAACTCACGCAGCCCTCCTCTTCGCAGCTTTGTCTTCTTCTGCTTCTTCTTCTTCAGCGGTTCCCCTACGGGAAGATGACGATGGTGGTTGAACGCGAAGCTATCTCGTGATGGATTGTTTGGTTGGCCAATCCCTAGGGGCATCATGCCACAATCATCATCAGACGCGCTGCGGACGCCGGCCAAGGGACGCACGACAACTCCCGACTATAATGCATTTCTGCATAAAACGCGTACTAAAAAAACACACCTGGACACTCGTTTTCCAACGCCTCGCGCTAGTATGCTTTGTGCTTCAAAGGTGCGAAACTTTTGCACCAAAGCTGTATGCCTCCCTACCCCTCATCGGTTTCATGCCCATGGGCAAAAATTCCAAGGCGCCAAGAATGCACTTAACACCGCGTGCTTCACCCCTGCCCAGGTATCCCTTTAGTGAAAATGGTTTTTTTTTTTTGACGAAACAACGTCCCAATTTGCCTCCGCCGTGTCGTTAGCTGAACGTTCGCAGCAGGACCGCAGTGCAGCAGCTCGTTAAGGCCATTTGGTTCGGTCAAGATGGAGCCCTGGCCCTCTCAATGACGTCATTTCTGTTCAATAATAATAATAATAATAATAATAATAATAGAGGCAGCGTGACTGCTTGTACCCCTGTAAACGTCATCGTAGGATTTCGCTACTTGAAGAGGCGAACCACAAACGCGGGCAACAGACAGGAGACGACGACAAAAAATGGTTTGTGTCACACTGGCAGAAAATTGTTATACCAAGTAGCCCAAGCAACCATCCTTGCAACGGATCGTAAGACGAAAGTCTTGTGTCCCCCCCCCCTTCCCCACCTCACGCTCTTCGCCTGTCCTTCTGCTGCTCTCGTGACGAGTGCATCGGAGGCTTACTCAGTTCAGTTCTCCCGCGTTTTCACTGCTCGCACATCATCTGTTGGGGAATTCTTTTTTTCTGTTCTAAAAAGACACCGCAGTGATCTCTAAGCATTGCGAGTTTTGTTTTATTTATTTATTTATTTATTTATTTATTTATTTATTTATTTATTTATTTATTTATTTATTTATTTATTTATTTATTTATTTATTTATTTATTTATTTATTTATTTATTTATTTATTTATTTATTTATTGGGAAAGCTGTATTAAAACTTTTCCAAAAGCTGTTATATGGCAATTGGCCGCTAAGGCGACTCTATGATTGCATCGAGTTTTGTTTACTTGTCATAATTAGTTCTCAGTGAAGTTGTATATACCGTCTGCATCCATCACATGGACATCTAAGGTAGTAGTATGGTTACAGAAAGTGGCTGTAACCCATTTATTTATTTATTTATTTATTTATTTATTTATTTATTTATTTATTTATTTACAGAGACTTTACATAAGGGGTGGGCATTCACAAACAACACAGTAATTGAAAGTCCGCTCAAAATTTATTCGATGGCTTCATAAACATGTTTGGGACTGGAGTGGACCCCGGCATCGGCGGGAAGATGGTTCCAGTCTTTTGCTGTCTCGATAAAAAAAAAGATTGCTGATGGGCAAAGGTGAGCGTCTTTCCTGGGTAAACAGCCGATGGGGGTGGTGGACATGGTCAGAGGGACGACGTACTTCTCCAGTGACGTGGGAAGCTATCCGTGAATGACAGAATTTATGAAACAAGCAGGGCCGCCTAACTTTACGCCTTGTTTCGAGTGGAGGAAGAATAGCTTGGCATTTTAGTGCAGTGACGCAGGTGTGACAGGAGTAGTCCGAAATAAATCAACCTTGCCGCGCTGTTTTGTACAGATACAGATTCGAGTGTATTAGATGAGTTAGAGAAGTGGGTACCCCAGATTGCACATGCGTACTCTAGTTTTGATCGTACAGGCGTTTGATATGTTTTCACATTCATCCGGACTATCTCGCAACAACGTATCAGACGGACGGATGGACGGATATAAAAACACACATTACAATTCACTGATTGATTGTAAGTTTTAACGCGGCCACGCAAAGCAGGCGACGAGGCGCGCCTTAGTGGAGGACTCCGAATTAATTTTGACTACCTAGGGATTTTTAACGTGCACCGAAACGCCGTACACACGAGCGTTATTGCGTTTCGCCTCCGTCAGAAAAGCGACCACCGCGGCCGGGAATCGAACCCGCGTCCTCGTGCCACATTACAATTAATTCCGGTGCGCTGAGGCCTAGTAAAGTT
The DNA here is from genome assembly GCF_048455015.1 of Haemaphysalis longicornis. Lineage (NCBI taxonomy): Eukaryota > Metazoa > Arthropoda > Arachnida > Ixodida > Ixodidae > Haemaphysalis > Haemaphysalis longicornis. Next base: position 2,600,062 of record NW_027526460.1, read on the forward strand.
TGACAATGCTCCAAAGTGCTTGTGGGGGCGATTCTCAGTGTTGTCAAACACGGGGCTTCCCGCTCTAGTGTTAGGCACCGCGGTTTAGTGCCCGAGGCAGGAGCGGGCGACGGCCGCATCGCAGCCGGTGCTGTGGCCGCCACCGGAGGCACACAACGGCCTGCTTCCGGAACTCGTTCGGGCGTGACACCGATGGAGTCACGTTGGTGGCGTAGCGGGGAACACTGTTTACACAACGTACCACGCCGTAGTCTTTCTCCACTGGCCAGCAAACGAAAACGCGCAAAGAAGGGCGAGGGGGAGCCAAGGTGGAGAAGAACAGCAAGGATCAGCGCCTACTACGCAGTGCATAAATCATGGCGTGCGTACATGCCAAGTTGCTATCCGAGGCGTGCGGCCTTGGGAGGACTAGTATATCTGCCAGCGCTCGCTGCGTTATCAAGAGAAACGCCCGTAAGACCGATGTTGTGTCGCAGTGGAAACGTGCCGGGGGAGAAAAAAATTACTTTCGCCTGGAAATGAGGACGACGCTGAAGTGAGGCCCATTGAGCTAACCTAGCTGCCCTTAAAACAAGGGGATTCATGCGGAAGAGCGCGCTCACTCAATTGAGTCAGTGGCAGCAATGGGCCAGGCTGCAGCGACACAAGAGCTGGTCTTGATGGGAGAATAAAGACGTATAGATTACACACACCGGTCCGCCCTGTGCTTCGCTAGAAAGTAAGCAGAGCTTCGGCCGCACAGGATGCGCGTTTAGGACTCGGCCAGGGCTGCAACAGGTCACTCGGTCGCAATCTCACAGAGAGCGGCTGGCACCATAGGGACACTGCTGTATCTGAAAGCCGCGTACGTTCGCATACCAGGTGGTCTCAGTCCTCGCGTGCGTCAATAAGCGAGCACAGCAGAGAAGTGGCCTGTTTCAGGCTGAACAGTAGCAGTCTTGTGTAGGCGGCATTTAGCCGCATGCAATGTAGAACCTCTTCGTCGTGATCATGTACAGCTCACTCTTGACCCGCAAACAATAAGCAATGCGATAGCGCACCCTGTGTGGTATGAGCTGCATAACCCACGCAGCAAAGAGAGGAACGTCCGTACACGAAACGAGGTATAGTCAGGTCTAGATGCATCGCGACACACCGTCATTAACTTTGCGCTTCGTTTGACACATCCGCAGAGCTCCAAACTGCCTTTGATGTAAGATCAAACCCCGTCCGCCTACAAGCAACAAAGATAACTTTTCCTTGGATAGGCTTGGCTGACCCCCTGTGTAGCTGCGGTTGTATTCACACGGGGTAATAACATACACATCAGGTTACCTATTCACAGAAATGACGCCAACTCCACGCAAATTATGGGAACCAGCTCAAAGTTGTTGCCCAGGATCCCCAGTAGAGGTTGATGCGACGCTTAATGTCTCGCCACGTCAGCACGCGATGAAAGCCCGAACGCGGTGTTCCCACCCGAATTGGAATCCGCGGAGCTGGGTGGACAAAGGGAAACGGTGGATGTATTGAGAATTTAAAGAATACTTTTACAGAAAACACTCCGAACGTATCCGTCCCAGAGTATACACATCACGGTGACAGATTTTGACAGACCTGGGCAGCCCTTAGATGCTCGAAGTAATGGCCATGGCTTTACCGCGAAATACAATTTATCGGGCGCTAATGCGCCACTTGCAACCGTGGTAGGAGTGGCGACAAGCACGGAGAGCAAAATTCTTGGAGAGGTGAAAGCTTTAGCCATGCAGGATACCCCAACCCTCGCCACCATTCGATCACCTCATTCGCCGCACTGTACCCAAAATGGAGCGTGTCATTTCCCTTACGCTTGCGTGAACGAAGAAATACTCGGAACCAGTGCGTGTCTCCGACTTCTCTCTCTCTCTCTCTCTCTCTCTCTCTCTCTCTCTCTCTCTCTCTCTCTCTCTCTCTCTCTCTCTCTCTCTCTCTCTCTCTCTCTCTCTCTCTCTCTCTCGAGGAAAATAAAAGGAGCCGAGGGCGCTCCTCGCCGCCCTCTTAGCAGGCAGGCGCAATGCGGCTCCGCACGTCCTACTTTGTGCTGCAGCTTTTGAAATACACCTTCTGTGCAGATTCGTCGACACCCCGTGACGCTCTGTCATGCGCGTATATATACGCGCATGACATATCGAGAATAAGGCGGCACATCGCCGTTTTTTCTATCCAAGCGTGATCCATACGTCCGCCTCGCTGTCTTGCGCTCAGCGATGTCGATCTGAAGCTCGCATAATAGCTTCACCAGTGAGAGCTGAGCAAACATACGTCTGGTAGGAGACGCACTTTCGGGATGTAATTCTTCGGCTCAAGCGCGGAATGCAGCGCAAGTATAGTGAGAAAATATGCTGCTTAGCGCTGAAAGGATGCGTCCGTGGCATGCTTATTTTGTGGCCGCATCGTATACAGGCGCAGTGCCACATCATCCCCAAGGGAGCATATAGCTAGAAGCACGCCAGCACGCTTCGATGAATGCCGCACGTGCGAGATAAGCCTCGTGGCGCGAAATGGGAGATGCTGGCCGGACGGTCCCGCCTGGCCGCTTATTCGACGGCACACACCCAACAGCGCGAACATGCCATTGACTATGTTTCGAACACCTCCGCTAGTGCCGTTGGGAGCCTCGGCGCTTGTGTTGTGAACAGAAAAAGAAAAGCACGCGCATGCGCCTATGCGATCAGTAAGGGCTCCTTCGGCTTCAAATTGTCACCTTCCTCCGCTTGGGCGACCGTGCGGTGAGTATACACGACGCTGTGCAAGCTGCGCCGCAAATGATAAATCCGTTTGCATGGCGCCTGCCCCGCTGTTCCGTACCTGAGCTCCTTTTCAGGTTGGTGAACGGAATGAATGCTGATGTGCCATTTATGATAGCGCCACGTGGCAAAGATGCGTAACGAAAAATGCGCACCAGCCCTAAAAGGATCGAGCTGTATGGCGGACTGGCGGTTCATGACGTGGTCTAGCTTGCAGGAATATCAGTGCGCAGTAACATCTCGTTATAACGAATTCCATCGGGCACGAAACTTGCTCCGTTATAAGCGAGAGTTTGTTAGAACCATCTATTGATTCCTTTCTATGCATTTCGGAAGAAGCAATCATTTCGGAAGAAGCAATCATGCTATAACGAGGGTTTACATGTATACGTTTGTGAGCGTACTGAATATTGTTGCCACTGCGAACGTCGCCGTGCGTCATGCGTGTGCGTATATACGCCGTTCCTGCTGAAATTTGCCTCGGCTGGCCGCGGGACGCTAAGGAGCCAGGCTACATCAGCGTGTAAATAAAGGCGACTGACTGACTTCGTTAACTGTGGGGTTCGAACGCGCCGAAGCGCACCGAAACGCACCTGGGCTGTGAGGCGCGCCGTAGTGGAGCGTTCCGGTTTAATTTTGACCACCTGGGGATCTTTACCGCGCGCCTAAATCTCAACGCACGGACATTTTCGCTTTTTGTCTCCTTCAGAAAAGCAGCCACCGCGGCCGGGATCCAACACGCGTCCTTGGGCTCAGCAGTGCAACGCCTTAGCAACTGAGCCACCAGGGTGTGTGATATAAAACCCGAGTGCTGTAGCAACGAACCTCGGATTGGGAACAGGTGGGAGTAAGGGTTAATGGAGAATACCTCAGTAACCTCAGATTTGCTGATGACGTTGCCTTGCTAAGTAACTCGGGGGACGAATTGCAAAGCATGCTTTTCGCACTGGACGAACAGAGTAGAATCGTGGGCCTGAAAATTAATATGCAGAAAACTAAAGTAATGATCAATAACCTCGGGACAGCACAGCGGTTTAATATAGGTGGCGAGGCAGTGGAAGTGGTAAGCAAATATATCAACTTAGGCCAAGTTGTGACCCTGGATCCCAACCATGAGACAGAGATAATTAGAAGGATCAGAATGGGGTGGGGTGCATATGGCAGACATTCTCAGATAATGAATAGCAGCCTACCATTGTCGCTGAAGAAGAAAGTGTATGACAGCTGCATCTTACCAGTACTCACCTACGGGGCAGAAACTTGGAGGCTAACTAAGAGGGTTCAACTTAAATTGAGAACGACTCAGCGGGCAATGGAGCGGAAAATGATAGGTGTAACATTAAGGGACAAGAAGAGAGCAGAGTGGTTCAGGGAACAAACACGTGTTAAGGACATATTAGTAGAGATTAAGAAGAAGAAATGGACGTGGGCAGGGCATGTAATGCGAAGGCAAGATAACCGCTGGTCATTAAGGGTAACAGAGTGGATCCGAGCGTAGCAGAGGGCAGCAGAAAGGTAGATGGGCAGATGAGATCAAGAAGTTTGCGGGGATAAATTGGTCACAGTTGGCACAGGACCGAGCTAATTGGAGAATAATGGGAGAGGCCTTTGCCCTGCAGTGGGCGTAGATAGGCTGGTGATGCTGATGATGATGATGAATCGTTATTCTGACAGAGCAGTCATTGGAAAAACCAAATAACTCGTATTTTTTCATCGTGGTCCATTTAAGCCCACCAGTAAACATTCCCTAATGTATCTCGTAAGAAGAACATCGGCGTTGCATGAATAAAAGCAGAGATTGGGAACTTCCACTGCAAGGGGCGCTTTGCAAGGGATTGGATTATCGGGATTTTTGTTTGCTTACGTCTACCTTTCCAAACACGGCATGCTTTTTTTGTTAACTTCAATTGCCCCGTGCATGCGAATGTAATCATGTGCTGAGGTTCTACGCTTGAATTCTGGTGACGCGTACCCGGGCCGCTGCAGCACAGCGTAGAGTATACCGGACTAGGATGTCCACCCACTCAATTAGATAATAAAAAAAGGTTTTCCAATCCGATCCAATTCAATCCAATCCAAGTGCTTTGCCTTAATGTCTTCGGGGTCCCCCCTTGTCCGCGCCCCCGATTCGGAAACTATGCTTACCCGCTATTTCATATGGGCATGCATTGTACGTGTAGGTCTACTGTGTGGCCATACGTGGGAAATTTCGCTGTGCTTATAACATGGAGGGGCCATGAAGACAAAATAGAACTTGGATTACATGGAAAGAAGTATCCTTAGGTAATCCCCTCACCGAAAAAAAAAACGCAAGTAGTAGTGAAAAACTCCAATTTTGCGCTACATTACGTCACCCGTAACGTAATTGAGGGAAGGCAAAAACAGAGCAGTCAGTGCGTTAACTGCACATAGCATTCAAGTAATACTATCAAAAGGAACTAGAGGCTCCCATACAGCCACTCAGCCATGTTTGATGTCGTTGGCTTTGGTCGGCGACTGCCATAGCAAAAAACAGGATCCTCTGACGTCATAGAGGTCCCGACTGGGGAATCACCAGTGCTTCATCCGTTTTCCCTAACATCAGATTTTTTAAAGGAATTCCCAAAAAAATTGTGTAACTGTTAAAGCTACAAAGCAGTCTTCCAAGGGCACAAACATATGTGTTATGTCTTGATGATGCCTTCAAGACACTAATGTTGTGTGATGTCCAGAATGCTGGACAAACACGCGGGGCCACATCGGCGGCTTGCCTGAAAGCACTCCAGCGCACCCAACTCGCTCGGTATAAAGTACGCGATCCGACATACACTCGTCCGCGTATACAGCCGGCAGGCACGCCACATCCGGATGTTTCTCCACGACACGGGCGACTCGTTCCAGCGACGCACTCGGCGGAGGCACAGCTGTCGCAATGTAGGGCTAACGAGTCCGATAGCATCGTGTTTCAGCGTCCACACTGTGCATGAGTGATCACGAGAGACGGCGTGTGTAGCGCGTACATGTAACCGCAGTCCTACAGTCGGTTATGCTGTTCTTCCATGATCGATGGCATTGTTCCGCTTCCGACAAGGTACGCATTTGCTATGTGCGGTTCCACGTGGCATATGCTGCCGAAATGCGCGTGGGCTGTGTGCATTCTCGTGGTTTCGTAGGAAAGGACCGGAGGCGCCGCAAAACGGATTCGTAAGAGTAGCCATCGTACAGGTCAACTTTGAAGGCACGTGACAGTGTGGTAGTCAGACGCATCGCTAAACCTGCAAAACTACAAAAGCGAAGAGACGAGAAATGAAAACGCGTCACTTTCTCACTGCGGACATTTCGTAGCTGAATTTCTCTGGCTCATCTGGGATTATTTATTCAGAAAATACTGCAAGCCAAGAAAGTGGCGCCTGGTAGCGTTGTGCAAACCTGTCCCTCTCCCAGAAAGCGTCCACACTTCATTGGAGGCCCACGAGATGTGAAAGCAGCTCACGTGAAACGAACGCCAGTCGCCACGCGGATGCGTCATCCGTGGCTCAGCTTTCCACGTACTTGACCCAGTTTAATGTTTAATGGCGCTGCGAAAGCGGGAAGGAGAGGCCACGTTTGTGCGTACACACGGCTTTCGTGACGCCTAAAAGCCCAACTGCGCGTGCACGAAATCATCATCATTTGTTTGGGCCACTTTGCATAAAACAATCGTTGGGGGCGAAAACCCGCCGCGCCGTCGTAGTGCGCGTGCAGGCCGCCAAGCGGCGCCGCCTGCCGTGGCCCCTTTGTTTCGAGCATCGATCGACCGGCGTTTCCGAGAAGTGTTCCCGTGCTCCGAAACGTCGGCGCCGCAAGGGTTTGCAAGGAAGCCGCGCACGCGATGCGTGTGCAGCCGGCTCCTAAAACAAACAAAAATTACGGCCTGGAGGGGAAAAAAAACAAACAAAGGCACGATATCAGACCCAGTTCAATGCCGCAGTAACTTAGTCACCCGCTGACCCCCTCTGCGCGGTTCCCTGGGCGTGAGAGCATGCTTGGTTCAAGCTTCGCTTTTGTCGGTTCCAGTTTGCGCTTCCTGACAGGACTCTCAGTAGAGCAAGAAGAGAGGGGGAATTCCCTCGTAAAGAACGAACCGCGCTGGGCTTCCCTCTCGCCCTTACATAATTAAGCGAGCGAGTGAAACGGGCGCTCAGTCGAAACGTCGCTTCCCGGGCGTATTCCAGTCACGTGATGTGTACGGAGCAGCGCTGCATGCCGGGTATGACCCAATTCTGTTATCGCACTTTTTGGATCACTCCGAAGCGGCGCGCAGGCCTGCCGGTTTCGAATTCGTGCACCAACACACAGAGCAACCGAAAGAGGTGAGGGGGCGTGGTTTATGTTTCCGCGAGGAAAACTTTTCCGCGCTCTCCTTTTCTCTCCGATTCCGATCTGCAAGCCTGCACGCGCCGGTAGGTGGGGCCGCCTGAAGTGACGTAGTGACAGATCCAGGCCAATGGCGGTAGTGCCTCGTAGCTCGCGAGCCTAGCAGAGCCGCGACGTCGGACACACCAATGCGACCCGACGGTTGCTGCGTAGACGTCGCTGACTGGCCAGAGACGTGCTGGACTCTCGCGTACAGGGGCGGTGCTTGCTGTGTAAGCTGCGAAGAAGCCACGCTAGCTGCAGAAAAGAAATTACTGAACAAGAGTGCATTTCACGGGGAAAGGGTTCTCGTTCCAAGAAGGCCCGTTACGTGTGCAACCCAGATACCGCCTGACGACGGTTGGCTTCGCCGAATAGCACACAGTCTACGGTATGCGGACAAGGTCACGAGCTATGCGCGCTCATCTTCCCCCAACAGGCCTCGTTCGCCTTCCCGAATCTTGCACGGAGCGTTCCTCTGTGCCGTTCTCTTCCTCGCCTGTTACGTAATTGCGAGGTGCAGGGTTCTCACTTCTGGTGCATGCGTTGCGTACCTCCCTTCCTTCGCAATCTCGCCCGGAGGCAACGTGACAGGCGGGAGGTGCCGAGTTTAGCGCCACTTCCAAGAAATGGGCGAGATGCCGAGCGTGCCTGCTGCGCAGTTTGAGGTGATCCGGCCCTCTTCCACGTAATGTGACATCCGCAATGGACTCTTTCCAAAGCCACCAAAGGGCTGCGTTGCATCGGGCGCCCTACTTTTCCGTGCCCATAACCACGTACCGGACCTACACAAGGCGGTTGTGATACGAGGTTATCATCTCCTGTACGCTTAGTGCATCCGTTCTTCGATACCCTGTACCAAATGGCGGCGAGAAACCTGCGTGCTGAAATCCTGGATGTTCTTACCATGTGTAGTGAAAGGCAGCACACTGGCCACCAATGAGCATGTATAACTATGACACACGTCTCCGCTGTCAGGGTCCCGGTAGATGCATGTTACGCTGCTGACAGCTCGGCTGTATTGCAGAAAAAAATTCGCGTGAATTCTGGGAAAGCACGAACACGCCTTTCACTAACGGCAGCTGCCTCAGTTTTTTCCCGTTTTTCGCACAAATTTCGCTCTGGTCAGTTTCTCAATATACAATTATTGGCTGCCGAATGCAACCGGGATATCCAACAGAGGATTACATGCATACCCAACGTTCATAGCAGGAAACACGTGTAATCTAATTTCGCTTGTAATACCTAAACCAAAACAAAAAACAACAAGGCCACTTAAATGCGTCGAGATAAGCAGGCGCGTTCTTATTTTTGGCAATCGTAATAAAAAGGATGCATCCCGCCGTCTAACGAAGACGACGGTTGAACGTGAAGCTTTGTCGTGAGGGGTTCCTTGGTCGTCGTCTGGGTTTGGACTTTGACTCGCAGATGGTTTGGACTCGTCGAGCTTTGACTTTGACCCTTCGCCATTCGATTTGGCACAAAGAAAGCTTCGCGCTCAAGCATCGCCGTCGTTAGGCGAATGGATGTATGATTTTTCTGTCTAATTGTGCAGGTGCATGCACTCCTCTCTAAATCCAAACTGCTTCGACCGTGCCGTAATGGCGCAATCGGGCAGACGTCGGCTTCATTACGCGAGGGACCCGGGTTCGACTCCGACCGCAGGAAGCGTTTTAATTTTTCTTCGCTTCATCCACGACCATTACCACCGCCCTGCAGAGAACGTTGGCGTTCTTGCAGTGCATTGTGGGTGGGCTACACACAAGGAGGTTGTATAACAACCTCCTTGGCTACACACGACATCAGGTAGAGGCTGAACGCTTGGGACAGGCTGAAAGCGGCCTCCGGTGTCAAGTATATTAAACTCAGGACTTTGTCTTAAGAAACCGAATGTCCCTATAGTTCCTTTGACACGTCAAATCTTTTGCTCCTTTTTTGTCTCGTTTGTTTCTTTCTTCCACCAGCCGGTGTACACGCAGGGCCAAGTGCTGCACCGGACTGTGCGAACATGAAGATAGCAACGCGACCGCGAGTACAAAAAAAGTGTTCTGATGTGAACAACGGCAGGGCATCGGATGGCGCTAATTTCAAAGGCGTGATTTAGTGATGATGTAAGTTAATACGTTAAAAATGCACTCGGCCACGAAAAAACAGCAACAGCGCGAGTCTACAGAAATGGAAGAAATGCGTAACAATGCACCGGCATGGATACCAACGGTCAATGCCAAGCAATGAATAAAATCTTTGTTGTTGCGGCTTCCATGCTCATGAACCTAGCGTGCTCTTTCAGTTTAGGCTTTGCTCGGGCAGCGCATGTTCTAGTTATGGCTTTACTGAACGGTGGGACTCTAAATAAAAAAAAAGAGAGAAGAAACGTCAAGTTGGGGTACAGAAACTGCAAGATCCGGGATCACATGAAAGGCGAGGTTACGACGAGACGGAAACAGCGCCTGATTTGAAAAAAGACGCAATAGAAAAAAGGAAGGAGATCAAACTGCAATGTTCTTCCTCCTCCTTCTCGCGTTTCGTCAAAATAAGCTGTTTCCGTTTGGTAGTCATATGCACCAACAGGGCAAGCCGTAATCGCGAGGCAATCATGCAGAAGAAACCTAAGGCACAACAGAAAACATTGCACGACCTCCTGCGAGCGCAGACAGCAATAATCACGTGAGGCGGACATGCGTCTTCTGGCCTCTGCACTGTCGGAGTTCTCCTGTAATTGCAGCGCACACCGCGTGAGGCTGCGCTCAATTCCGCATCCGCGAAGTAGGCCAACCGTCGGTTACATCTGCTGCGGGGTCACCTTGCACGGACGGAAGGATTGCTTCGACGGGGCAACACGCTTTTGACGCGGTATCGGTGTACATTTGGCGCGTGTCGTGCATGCAGCGTTCGAGACCATGCTGTGCTCGCTTAGGTCGTGGTAGGGCCCTTCGCGCTTCCTTTCGTTCTTTAAAACAATCCAGAAAATCTATTGCAACCACTTTCGTCATGCCTTCCTTGGCGTTCTTAATTGCTGGCTCGTCCTCCTTCATTCCACACACACTCGCACGCATACACACACACACATTATATATATATATATATATATATATATATATAGTCTGGAAACAAAAACTCACACAGAGCGCGAAAAAATAAGGTTAGCAGAGACAGAGGCACACAAGAAGGACACTAACAATAAAAATAAAAGTTTACTGACGTTTCAGGGAGAGGACTCTGAAGAAAGGGAGTCCTCTCCCTGAAACGCCAGTAAACTTTTCTTTTTATTTTTAATGTCCTTCTCGTTTGCCTCTGTCTCTGCTAACCACATATATATATATATATATATATTGCCGCGAACCATGTATGGGTTTGTTTATTTATTGTTTGTTTTTACTGCCTGGCCACGGCCGGCTGTGTTCTACAATGTTCTGGATGTGAATCGACGGTTCCAGAAACACTTGGTCGAAAGATAAAAGCCTGCAGAGCAGACGTCGTGGCATTCGATCTCCGATGCTTGCTTGAGTACGTCACTTTGCTGACTGCTGCTTCGCCGCCCGTGTATTATTTGAGTTGTTAGGGGAGCACGAGTTCCCTCCAATAAACGTGTTTTTCTTCAAGACAACTGCGTCGTCTCGTGACAATATATATATATATATATATATATATATATATATATATATATATATATATATATATATATATATATATATAGAAATAAGGGTTGGCAGTCGAGAAAACCTCGGAAAGCAAAGGGGAGGATGTGGTAGATCATTGAAACAGATTAAGAATTTGGAAAGAAAGAAAGAAAGTGAAGAAAAAATGCCCGCCAGGTGGGATCCGAACCCACGACCTCCAGAATACCGGTCTGGTGCGATAACCACTACGCTACCGGCGGGGCGATTTTCCCATTCACTTTCTGGGGTATTTATGTTAGGTATGTTTGTTTCCTGTGCTTGGGGGTGGTAGCCAGCGCCATTCGGACTAATCGGGGTGAAGGGGACCTTCTTTTTAACCCCCGGGTCGTGACTCGAGTGTCTACGACATGTCCAGAGTGGTCGACCAGCTTTGAACCCTCTTAAGCTCCCTTTGGCAACAAGACTGCCAGAACAGAGGCCCTCGTTATGCATGTAGCGAATCAGAATAGGAAATGAGGGGCTCGTTGAAAATAACACAGAAATAAGGGTTGGCAGTCGAGAAAACCTCGGAAAGCAAAGGGGAGGATGTGGTAGATCATTGAAACAGATTAAGAATTTGGAAAGAAAGAAAGAAAGTGAAGAAAAAATGCCCGCCAGGTGGGATCCGAACCCACGACCTCCAGAATACCGGTCTGGTGCGATAACCACTACGCTACCGGCGGGGCGATTTTCCCATTCACTTTCTGGGGTATTTATGTTAGGTATGTTTGTTTCCTGTGCTTGGGGGTGGTAGCCAGCGCCATTCGGACTAATCGGGGTGAAGGGGACCTTCTTTTTAACCCCCGGGTCGTGACTCGAGTGTCTACGACATGTCCAGAGTGGTCGACCAGCTGTCGACTGCCGAGTGGTCGACTGCCAGTCGACCAGTGGTCGACTGGCAGTCTTGTTGCCAAAGGGAGCTTAAGAGGGTTCAAAGCTGGTCGACCACTCTGGACATGTCGTAGACACTCGAGTCACGACCCGGGGGTTAAAAAGAAGGTCCCCTTCACCCCGATTAGTCCGAATGGCGCTGGCTACCACCCCCAAGCACAGGAAACAAACATACCTAACATAAATACCCCAGAAAGTGAATGGGAAAATCGCCCCGCCGGTAGCGTAGTGGTTATCGCACCAGACCGGTATTCTGGAGGTCGTGGGTTCGGATCCCACCTGGCGGGCATTTTTTCTTCACTTTCTTTCTTTCTTTCCAAATTCTTAATCTGTTTCAATGATCTACCACATCCTCCCCTTTGCTTTCCGAGGTTTTCTCGACTGCCAACCCTTATTTCTGTGTTATTTTCAACGAGCCCCTCATTTCCTATTCTGATTCGCTACATGCATAACGAGGGCCTCTGTTTTGGCAGTCTTGTTGCCAAAGGGAGCTTAAGAGGGTTCAAAGCTGGTCGACCACTCTGGACATGTCGTAGACACTCGAGTCACGACCCGGGGGTTAAAAAGAAGGTCCCCTTCACCCCGATTAGTCCGAATGGCGCTGGCTACCACCCCCAAGCACAGGAAACAAACATACCTAACATAAATACCCCAGAAAGTGAATGGGAAAATCGCCCCGCCGGTAGCGTAGTGGTTATCGCACCAGACCGGTATTCTGAAGGTCGTGGGTTCGGATCCCACCTGGCGGGCATTTTTTCTTCACTTTCTTTCTTTCTTTCCAAATTCTTAATCTGTTTCAATGATCTACCACATCCTCCCCTTTGCTTTCCGAGGTTTTCTCGACTGCCAACCCTTATTTCTGTGTTATTTTCAACGAGCCCCTCATTTCCTATTCTGATTCGCTACATGCATAACGAGGGCCTCTGTTCTGGCAGTCTTGTTGCCAAAGGGAGCTTAAGAGGGTTCAAAGCTGGTCGACCACTCTGGACATGTCGTAGACACTCGAGTCACGACCCGGGGGTTAAAAAGAAGGTCCCCTTCACCCCGATTAGTCCGAATGGCGCTGGCTACCACCCCCAAGCACAGGAAACAAACATACCTAACATAAATACCCCAGAAAGTGAATGGGAAAATCGCCCCGCCGGTAGCGTAGTGGTTATCGCACCAGACCGGTATTCTGGAGGTCGTGGGTTCGGATCCCACCTGGCGGGCATTTTTTCTTCACTTTCTTTCTTTCTTTCCAAATTCTTAATCTGTTTCAATGATCTACCACATCCTCCCCTTTGCTTTCCGAGGTTTTCTCGACTGCCAACCCTTATTTCTGTGTTATTTTCAACGAGCCCCTCATTTCCTATTCTGATTCGCTACATGCATAACGAGGGCCTCTGTTCTGGCAGTCTTGTTGCCAAAGGGAGCTTAAGAGGGTTCAAAGCTGGTCGACCACTCTGGACATGTCGTAGACACTCGAGTCACGACCCGGGGGTTAAAAAGAAGGTCCCCTTCACCCCGATTAGTCCGAATGGCGCTGGCTACCACCCCCAAGCACAGGAAACAAACATACCTAACATAAATACCCCAGAAAGTGAATGGGAAAATCGCCCCGCCGGTAGCGTAGTGGTTATCGCACCAGACCGGTATTCTGGAGGTCGTGGGTTCGGATCCCACCTGGCGGGCATTTTTTCTTCACTTTCTTTCTTTCTTTCCAAATTCTTAATCTGTTTCAATGATCTACCACATCCTCCCCTTTGCTTTCCGAGGTTTTCTCGACTGCCAACCCTTATTTCTGTGTTATTTTCAACGAGCCCCTCATTTCCTATTCTGATTCGCTATATATATATATATATATATATATATATACAGAACACTCGATCACTCGATAAACGGAACTTCGGAACTTGAGATAGATGTGTGAAAGTGCAAATTTATGTGCCTTCACACTCTTACTACCATTTCATGGAACTCTAAGCATTAGGAGATTAATGTAGCTGATAGTTTTTCAGAAAGGAAGAAAACACGAGAGGTTAGGCACAGCATTCACAAAGTTGATTTGGCAACATTGAGTCGCTGTGGACTGCAAAATGCATGAATTATTTTTGTTTGAGTCCCCGCAACTGCATCATCACAGATGCTAGAGGCCACAACTTCGCGAGTGCGTACGAACTACCGAATTTAGAAGACGGCAATTCGCGGTAATAAAGCACGAATAGCACCACGATGGCACGAGCGAGGCAGCAGGAACTGAGCTCTGTAACCCGCGGGGTCTTGAATCGAGACCGAAAAACTGGAACGAGAACTGCGATGTTGCACTCGTCGCGTTAACACGTCTGACCATTAACGAGACGAGGCGTACGGGGCGAAGTGATGCTAAAAAACATGCAGGAAGAAAAAAACAAGAACGAAACAGCCGGAGCCGTAAAAAGCTGATTATCATGCCATTGGGATTCACAAGAAGTTCCATTTCTGGTTCCGTGTACACGGTGAAGCGGAAATTTTAGTTCCGATTACCGAGAGTTTTTTTACGTTATCTGGATACAAAGCCAACCAACTTACAGACTACTTTTCCGCCTAAGCGCCAATTCCGTTCAAGCGATTTCCGTTTATCGAGATTCGACTGTATACCCGGGGTACACAGCTTTGCGCCGGTCTTCACTGTCTAGCATGCGTAATTATGCGAACGGCAGTTAAATTTCACCGTTCGATATCTCGGAGTACGAATGTGCTGGAATTCTGCAAATGAAACGAGATTGTGTCCAACTCATCAATAGAAACATGCCTGCTTACTGCAGCTGCTAAAAAGTTAATTATTCAATTTTAGGTAATTAAGCCACCGACATCAATAGTTACCACCTCATTGTGTGTCCCCCTTGGCCCATAACCTCACTGTAGCGGTGGTCGTCACGCCCAACCAAGCGCCTAATTTTTAAAAATCCTGTGGACTATATTTGTCCCCATCGGTATTTATCATCACCAGTAGCTTGCAGCTACCGCACCATTTGCTGTACATACTCATCATCACCGGCACAACCTCGTCTTTGGCTAATCATCATCAGCAGGGACGCTGGGTCGCCATCTTGGTTCTTCTCCGCCTGACGCCTCGGAATAAAGGAGCTGCGAAAGCAACGGTCCCGTCACCTTCTATCTACGGCCTCACAATATATATATATATATATATATATATATATATATATATATATATATATATATATATTGAGAAAGATCGGCATCCGATCGAAACGTCGACCAATAAACAGTTTTGTTAGAAGCTATACCCATTTTTTACTATTTGCTACGGCAACCAAAGACAGCCCTTCTCGCAATCAATATATATATATATATATATATATATATATATATATATATATATATATATATATATATATATATATATATATATATACATATACATATCAAGGTTGCAGTCGTCATTGCCAGTGCTATTCGGCTTTTTTCGAAATATTTAGTAGGGCCGAATGACGTGTGCTTGTCACGTTTCTTTGATTCATTGATAAATAAGCGAAAATATAAGTCGAGAAAAAATCCGCCTTTTTTCCGGGAGCGGGACTCGTTATGCGGAGATGTGGGTTCGAGTCCCGCTCCCGGAAAAACGGCGGATTTTTTCTCGACTTATATTTTCGCTTATTTATCAATGAATCAAAGAAACGTGACAAGCACACGTCATTCGGCCCTACTAAATATTTCAAAAAAAGCCGAATAGCACTGGCAATGACGACTGCAACCTTGATATGTATATATATATATATATATATATATATATATATATATATTCTTCATCTTCAAAAAATTCTTCATCTCTTTCTATGACCCACCACAACCTCCCCTTTGCTTTCCGAGGTTTTCTTGACTGCCAACCCTTATTTTCTGTCTTATTTCACGGAGCCCCTCATTTCCCATTTTCTGATTCGCTACATGCTAAGCGAGGGCCTCTGTTCTGGCAGTCTTGGTGCCAAAGGGAGCTTAAAGGAGTCCTGACACCAAATTTTGATACCTAAAAAATGATATAATTGGCTTCAGTAGTTTGTACAGATGCCTCACAGAAACTTTTGCAGCGATCCGAGGCCGGAATCACATCTAAAATCGATTTTGATTGTCCAGGCCGCGAGCTTCCACAAATCGGCAGCACTAACGCAATCGCTTTCGGCGTGACGAAACATTGGCCTACGTGTCTGGCCGGTTCAGGGTGACGTCATATAGTCGTTTTCAGAACCGGGAACGATATCCTGTGCTGCTGTTGTCGGTGGTATTCGTTTGGGCAGGAGACGTGGGCGTAGTTGTGTGAGCAATGCTTGTAAACGTTACGTGTTCGACGTCTTTGCTCTTCAGTTCGTTGCCGGCGCATGGTGTTCGGCACTGGTGCCGAAAACTGCGCGATGTCGACGGGCACCGCGGCGACGCGGCGGTGCGCGTCGCCGAGCTCGCCCAAGTTGTGCTATGGCAAGCTCGCGGTATGCGAAGTACTGCTCGTGGAAGCCTGCCCGAGCAAATCGACGACGACGCCAAGATGCATTATTTTCCACGCGACGACATGCAGCGCTAAATGTGGACTTCGTGGAGTTCGTGCACGCCGGCGGCCGCAAGAACTGTCGCCCAAGCCAGCGGGCTCGGGGTTGCACGGGTCACCTTGGGTGTTGGGAACTTAGTATCGTGGCGACTATTTGATCGCTGGTATCTGTACAACTGCGAATGACCATCCCTTACACAACTTTTCACCACACTATCATCCCCTTTTTCGCATATGAAGCTTTATTTTGGCAATAATTTCCGTTTCTGCGATCGGTGACCAAGACATCTGCCGCGGCCTGTTTTGATTCTAGCGCGCAGGTGGCGCCATCTTTCGGCTGCTCGCCGCACCGTGGTGCCGACAGTGCTGGGTCGGAGCGCCGAACCTCCGCTGCCGGTCAGCGTAGGCTTCCCATCGCGGCAAATATCTGAACGCCACTTTTAAAGGGACCCTGCAACACTTGCCATCGACTACTAGTAATGTATTTTGGGATAAAGTCTATTGTCCCAGAAATCTCCTGCCGCAAGAATTATGAAAATCCGTTCACCATTAACGAAACTACGCGCGATGAGAAATCGCGCATAATCGTTCCCTCTCAACTCAACCGCGGGCAACGCGACGAAAGCTGCGCGCTCTCTCCCGGAGAGGGGGGCGGATCGCGGCGTTCTCTTGGGAAGCCTTCGATATATCACATGCCGGGTAGTTTTCTCCTTTTCTCCGCAACGCGGAAGGGCCTATTTCCGGTCTGGTGCCACAAAAAAAGCAGGCATGGGTGCCTGCTCGCAAGTGCGTGCTCGGGCTGGTAGGGCGTTTTTGAAGCAATAAACTATTGTAGTCGAGTGGTCCCGTTGAAAGGGAAGTATTGAGCTCATCACTCAAACTCCGCGCGCACTCAAAACACAAAAGAAACGGCAAAACTGTGCCTACAGGTTCAGGCATAGAAGAGGTTCGTACACAGCGATGACGACGACGGAAATGGGAGAATCTACCCGCGAAGTTGACCAGTGACAGCCGATCGGGCAGCCATGGCCTATGTGACGTCCCTCAGGCCATGCATAATGAGGACAACTGAAGAGAGAGCGGTTTGTTTTTCCGCGTCTTTCACATCGACTTGCGCGCTCACCGCTTCACGTGCACGTGTAATATTTGGCTCAGGTATTCCTGGCAGTGTAATCTAAACGTTGCGCAGGTTTCCTTGCACTGTTCAAGGAGTGTTGCAGGGTCCCTTTAAATTCAGCTCTGATAACAACTCCTAGCACAATTTTCAACACACAAACATCTAGTTTCTCGCATGTAGAGCTTCTTTTTCGTGATCAGATTGATTAGAAGAGTGGCGACAAGCTGTTGCTATCACGGTCTGCGCCGGTTCGAGCCGCAGTGATATTAAAAAACGGACGACGGCAAAGACATCGCCGGCCTAATCGCCTGGCCAAATAAAGTTCTGTCTGTCAGGTGGCAGTGACTCATCCGAGTCTGAAGATTCAGACGACATGTCGACTGCGCGGGCGAGTCGCGGACCATGTACAATCGTAGCAGACGATGCGGCGAAAGCATGGAGGAAAGAAAAACGTCCCTGACGTCACGGGTGAGACCGTGACGTAAGGCTGCCCGCTTGCAGGCTGGCCTTCGAACGGCCATTTTCCCGCGCGGTGACCAAATTTGAAATTGGTTGCAATAAATGTGCTATAATTAATTCTGTGTTGGCGGCTGACGGCTTTCGGTTCGATTTTCGTAATTACTGGGCCAATAGGTATTCTTTACAGCATAAAAACTGAAAGCAAGAAATTTCGAGTCAGTACTCCTTTAAGAGGGTTCAACGCTGGTCGACCACTCTCGACATGTCGTAGACACTCGAGTCACGGCCCGGGGGTTAAAAAAGAAGGTCCCCTTCACCCCGAGTAGTCCGAGTGGCGCTGGCTACCACCCCCAAGTGCAGGAAACAAAAATTACTTAA
Organism: Haemaphysalis longicornis; assembly: GCF_048455015.1. Classification (NCBI taxonomy): domain Eukaryota; kingdom Metazoa; phylum Arthropoda; class Arachnida; order Ixodida; family Ixodidae; genus Haemaphysalis; species Haemaphysalis longicornis. Next base: position 2,618,224 of record NW_027526460.1, read on the forward strand.
CATAAATACCCGAGAAAGTGCTGGGGAAACAGCCCCGCCGGTAGCTTAGTGGTTATCGCACCAGACCGGTATTCTGGAGGTCGTGGGTTCGGATCCCACCCGGCGGGCATTTTTTCACCACTTTCTTTTTGACTAAAAAAATTCTTCATCTCTTTCTATGACCCATCACAACCTCCCCTTTGCTTTCCGAGGTTTTCTTGACTGCCAACCCTTATTTTCTGTCTTATTTCACGGAGCCCCTCATTTCCCATTTTCTGATATGCTATATATATATATAGGAACAAAGTTTTCCTGGACGCCGGTAGAATATACACAAAAATTGTTTCGACCACGGTAAAAAAAGGAACAGATTTAATAACGTTTCGGCCGAGGGACCGGCCTTCGTCAGATACCGGCATGTGACGAAGGCCGGCCTTCGTCAGATACCGGCATCTGACGAAGGCCGGTCCCTCGGCCGAAACGTTATTAAATATGTTCCTTTTTTTACCGTGGTCGAAACAATTTTTTGTCTATAGCGAATCAGAAATAGGAAATGTGGGAGGGGCTCGGTGAAATAAGACAGAAAATAAGGTTTGGCAGTCAAGAAAACCTCGGAAAGCAAAGGGGAGGTTGTGGTGGGTCATAGAAACAGATGATGAATTTCTTGAGTCAGAAAAAAGTGGTGAAAAAATGCCCGCCGGGTGCGATCCGAAGAATCTTGACTGCCGAACCTTATTTTCTATATATATATATATATATATATATATATATATATATATATATATATATATATATATATATATATATATATATATATATATGCATATAGGAAATGAGGGGCTCGTTAAGGAAATAGAGGAAGATAGGTCGGCAGTCTACAACGCCAAAGGAGGCATAGGGGTGTTGCTGGGCTAACAGGTTAACATTTTTAAATATACGTAAGAAAGGAAGAAAGAAAGAAAAACACGTGCCCAGAGTGGGGACCGAATCGAAAGGCGTGGGTTCGGTCCCCACTCTGGGCGCGTGTTTTTCTATCTTTCTTCCTTTCTTACGTATATTTAAAAATGTTAACCTGTTAGCCCAGCAACACCCCTATGCCTCCTTTGGCGTTGTAGACTGCCGACCTATCTTCCTGTGTATATATATATATATATTGTAGTGGAGATAGTAGTCTCCGACACGACGACATACCTTGGGGTTAGTGTGCGCCAATCTCCCGTGTACAACCGACGGGGTATGTACCGGAGGAAGGACTACTGTGGTACGCATGATGATGGCAGGTGCAAGGTGCTGCGCGAGAGAAGAAGAGGCACGGTCAGCATCGCGTGGCTCGCTCTAAGAGAACGCACGGAGACATCGGTCTGCGCTGCCTTACCCGTCTCTGGTCTCTGCCTCTTTCCAAGCGTCTTGCCGGTCCCCAGCTATAATCCCCCTTACAATATATATATATATATATATATATATATATATATATATATATATATATATATATATATATATATATGTGTGTGTGTGTGTGTGTGTGTGTGTGTGTGTGTGGGTGTGTGTGTGTGTGTGTGTGCACGCGCGCGTGGGTGTGGGTGTTTATTTGCTTATTTGTTTATGCACTTATTTATATCCCTCTCTCGCTCGCTCTCTCCTCTGTTGTGCTACATACTGCGGCAATAATTTTAGTGCTGAGCCCAACAGAGGCCATTTCAGATCAGTAATTGTCGGAATTTCATGCAATAACGGTCTACTGTCGCGATGGAGCGCATGCCTCGGCATTTCTATGTCACGGAGGAAAGTGCATACAGCAACAAAAGCGACCTCAACCTGGCATGCACGCATATTTTCGGATTGCACGCAGTGGTGGTTTTCTTTTTTTCCGCCAGTGTGCGGATGTAGTCTCCCCTTGCATGCATTCAACTGTTCCCTGTTCGGCTGCCCCAGCTGTCCCACGTCGAGTGTGCATGCTGCGAGCCAACTGGTGCGTGCAGTGATGCCGCACGGCCCACGTATCCATCTTCCGATAACAGGCTGCTGTCGGAACATGCGGAGAACACGCCCGCTAAATTTATCCATGCTAATACAGACGCAGTCGGCGTGGCTTCAATTGCGAAACATTTTCCCCTGGATTTTGGACGGAATGAATGAAGAAATATGAGGACAAAGGGAGAAAAACTATTTCTCAGCAACAAACTGGAGGAGAGAAAACTGATAATGTGAACATGAGTACGAACGCTTGCAATACTACCGGTATATGAGCGGCGCCAAAGAACGCCGAATATGTTATTGAGCTCGCAATGCTTAAGTCAATGTTTGGGAGCGTCCACCACTATACAATTATTCTCTGCAATGAATTGCCCATCTGCTAGAAAATAATTAAGAAGTTTTCGATAACATTCCGCCCTGGGAAGGTGGGTGACCGGCGAAACTGTGAACGTCGTGGTAAGAAAACTTGCGGTGAAGGCTTCACTGCCTCACTCACGGTCGCCTTGAAACGACGATCGGAATGGCGTCGTTGTCCCTATACGACCACGATGATCGGTGTACTAGCAACTGGATACGGTCAAATTGATGCACGTACGCCATTGGGTGGTCGGTTGAGCTGGATCGGTGTGGCATCGCAAGTCAAATAGTATCTGCAACACGAAACGCGTGAACTCCTTTTCGCTCCCGTCGCGATCACATTGGAATCACCGACTGCGACCGCAGTGGTACGGTGTCCCAGCAACTACAACGCACGGTCTGAGGACACCCAAGCACTTTTCAAGGGTTCGGAATGTGAAACCATGAATGTCCCATTGGGCTCCCGTGGCGCTTCCGTCTCGCGTTCTTGAATGGCTTTGCAATCTTGCCCCCTGGGACGCCTTGCTTCACAATTCGCCTGAACGCTTTCGAGCGGCTTCGGTCTGTCTCCTACGCGTTGCGCCACAGCTCTTTCTTGCCCCCCTGCAGTGGGAGAGGGGACGACGATGGCGCATGGCGCTGCCTGTTCGCGATCCCTCGATTGGGCGCGTTCTTCCGCTCCCTTACTTTGTACGTAGCTGCGCACTGATCTCGACCGCCACCTTTCGATACCGTGTGCCGGGTTAGAGCGGGGCTATGGAACTGCTCGCGCTTCATGGACACGATCACAGGCCTTGGGAGCTTTATTCGTGATTTTTTTTTTTTTGACGTGGGTAGAGGAATGTATACAAACCTAGTCAGCACCGGTGACAGGCTCATGTATACGATGCCCCTAAAACATGACACTAACGACGACTACTATGGTGGTAAACGAGGGATGGTGATAAAAAAGTGTTGTATACGGCAGTTCCCTAAGTGTAAGGAAGTTTCCATGAACGGGGAACAAAGTCTTGAAAACAAGCTTATATTACACAAAAAGAAATTTCCTGCGCTCAAGAAGGAATAGCATTTCCTCCGATAGCACACACGCGCTCGCACACACACAATCGCACACAACAAGCACATGCACATAAGCGCACGCACGCACGCACATCACGTCATTGATCGTCAAAATAGACTAAGCTAGCACCCGCTAAACTCAGGTAAGGGAAAACTTTCAAATGAAAGTTAGAAGTCATGGGTACACCCTGCCCCTCCACCAGTTTGCCATATATACGTGCTGAGAGTGTCGTACACAGCGCTTCAAATGAGCCTACACATCGAATCGCCCCGCGGCGTGTTGCGTCGCGTTGGGCTCTTTTGTGGTGTTTTTAGCACTATATTATAGTAACCACTAACCTTTGGGTTTTGCAGACGCGCTACCTACCAGGGGCGAGAATGGAGGAAGGGTGCTCGAGGAGAAATGACGCCGGATTTTTTTCTGTTTATATTGGCTCTATTTTTGTCGCGGTGCTGTTGCTTTGTCAGGGTAGGAAATCTCAAACAACCTTCCACTTTAACTTGGGCAGATAATGCTTGTGTCAATCGGTTGAAAGCCCAATAGCTGAGTAGGGCGCGCGCATAGCTCCGACACGCACAGGCGCACATGAACACGGACGCGCAAAACGAAACGGATGAAAGGACGCACATGCATGAGTCATTTCTATTCGACGTTGCCTTGCGACTCATCATCATCATCATCGACATTATAATCGTCGTCATCGTCCTCCTCATCCTCATCATCGGCCTCATACGTCTTCTGCATGACGAAGGCCTCTCCTAATGGAGACCAAATTTTGAAGTGACCCGAGCAAGAACGCACGAGTTAAATCCCACACATGACACGTGCCGCGCTTCCCGTAAATTTTCGGTACAGACAGGAATCAAGGGTACTCGCTCGGGGCTGAGGGCACTGCTGCCCTCTACCAGCGCGATTGCGTTTTTCGCGCAGCGCACCAGGAACGACGGGAAATATTGGAGGACGACGCACTTCGCTCCAAGTTACACTGCCGGGTATTCGCGGAGCCGTCGGAGGACCCGTGCGTTTATAACAGCCGGTAAAAAGCCACCATGCTAAATCCTGCAACACCACCAAATTTGTCTCAGAACAAAACCGTGTTTACGGACCCACCGAATGCATCCGACGCCTCCAAACAGGTCCACCACGGCGAAGGGCGCTTCCAAGGCTGCCTGTTTAGAATCGTTTGGAAGCAGGGGACAACAGCAACAGGGCGTATATAACACGTAGTAGCACTGAAAAAAAAAAAAGAATTGAAATTGTACGGGCTGCTTCAACATTCTTGGCAGCCGGTTCTCAGCGACGCGGGCGACAGTTTGTGAAAATGCACGCCGTCGTGGAGGACCATCTGGGCTCGTGTTTTAGGCACTCGCCGATGCAGCAGACGGGAAACTGGTACGCGAATAGCAAGCAGCTCTCCACGAGGCGCCCGCCGAAACCTTGAGCGTCTAGAAAACCAGCTCGTACACACATACGCAGGGTAAGGATGGAAAGGGGCCCGACCTACCCTTCAGCTTCAAATCTTCCCTGCAGCCCCGCACTGTGGACTTTGTTTACGCTGAGGGGGCACGTCGAAACAAAGCAGCAAGTTTCTCACCCGTCCTTCCGAAGCGTTTGCTGTGCTGCGCATGCAGAAAGGCCAGGAGGAGAAGGGAGTCTAAGCGGCCTTTCGTCCGCCTCATTGGGACGGCGGAAGCGTCATTCAATATTAAAGCAGTTTATGTCTACGGGTCGGCTGCCAGAAGAGGATGGGAGAAGGGCGGGCAAGAACTTTACGCGCGTCCAGAAGAAACATCCTCGTAGTTATTTGAAGAGAAACTTCTTCCGGGTTTAACACATTCCGAACCCTTGCGTCGCTCCGTAGGCTTCCACGCCAAGCACACATGCTTGGGGTGGAAGCTGACGCTGGCGTTTTCTTCTTTGGGGTTCTCTTTGTCATTTTCTTCTCACGGAAGTATTTTTTCCCTTAGTTTCTTTGTTTTTCCCCGTTCGTCTTTCTGTTCTTTATTCCCAGGAGACTGGTGTGGTTGGAGGGTCGGACGCAGTTTCCACACGGTTGCCGTATACTGACTAAGGACTTCGTGGTGAATTGTTAGAGCGAGCCCCCACTTCCAACGACAGCCTTCTCCCCCACTGCTTGGCTTTTCTGTTGCCTCTCCATCGCGTAAGTCTTCTCATCCGTCATGACGACACGTCGTTTATTGTTTTGCCTTGACTGAAGCAGCCTGTGACGTAACCACCCGTAAGAGAAGAAGGTATACACGAAAGGGTGAGTGAGAGAACGTGATGCGAAACACTGAAGCGCGCACCGATAACAGTCGCGCAGACGCACGCACACAAAATATCAAGTGCTCCTTTCGGCTGAAGCCGATAGATGGCGCCAGTGACGCACACCCGTAAGGAATGGCTGCGGGCACGCGCGCGCCGTCTCCGGTCTGAAAAGCGTCGTTCCGTGCGGAGCTCCCGTGCTGCGGCAGGCGGCCGTGCTATCACCGCGACTGCAGTGGGGGCAAACCACCGGGCGGCCGCAGTGAATCGTAGGAAAGCAGCGTTCGCTCGCGGTGCTTATTAGACTTCTGCAGAGCAAAGCCCGTTTCCCTGCATTAAAAAGACACTAAATCCTTAGGTGCATAATCAAACGCGAAATGGGACCGTAGTCGTCGTCGTCGGTGTCAACACGAATGTCGCCAAAATGGGCGCCGCTCTAAAGAATAAAGGAATCGTGTCGCATTTGAGCGCGAGTCGCCAGAGCAGCAGCCAAGTGCTCTAACAGCAGCCAAGCTAACCCGCCACCCTGCCAGAATGGCAGGGTGGCGGGTTAGATTTAGTGCGGCCAGTCTGCTGCCTGCCGAAGTCATTCCTGTCAAAAGGCGAATAAAAAGTAGAAAGAGCCCCAACCAAGATGTAACAGTAAAGAAATGTTTGATAATTGCTAGGCTTCTTTCGCCTTCAAACCATGTAAGCAGACTTAAGCGCGTCAGGAGTTCTTCAACTCTAGAATACGGAGGCCTTGTGAGATTTCTCGCCAACTTACCCAAGTCTGCTGTTTAGGTTGTGGCTAATTAATGCCACTTAGGGAGATAGTGATAGCTTTTTAAATGAGATTGCGGCTATACCTCGGGACAAGGACTCCAGAGTTAGTAGGAGTGGGTGAGACCCTTGGGCTTCTTTTCGCACTATGCTGAGGGATTCTTAAGCTTATATTATCTTCAGTATGTCGCAGCGATCCCCTCGTTGTCCCAAGAAAGGCTGTCGTCTCTAAACAGCGTTGGCTTCCTCCTGACGTTGTCCTTCTGGAGGATGAGCATCGCATCCGGTTTAACGACGTGCCGTTTATTACCGCCCCATGATTTGCGCCAGCAGACGCAATGTACAAGTTTGTAACGCGAAAAGAGCTGTGGTTCTTCATACAGGGTAGCTGGCTACAGCCCTCACCAAACACATCTGCGCAGTTCTCGCGAGGGTCACGCGTTCACTGTGCGAGTTTGGTCTTTTCTTAGTATTGTGTGTTCATCCCCTGGCGCTAATCTCGTTTAAAACAAACGACTGGCGGCGCGTGCCCTTGACCAACAGCCGCGGAACGGTGACGCAAAAGCGGCATTCTCCCGGCGAAGGCTTTGCGACGGAGCTCATGGGGAAACAGGTGGCCGCAAATGAATCCCCGTTGGATTGAGCGGGCGGCACAGCGCGTTCTCATCTGAAAGCCTTTGCGCCCGTCAGCGCTCACAGGAGCGGTGAGGGCGAGCGGAGCGTCATCTGCAATTTTCCAGACCCCCCAATGTGTGCGTGTGTTCGCGCGCGCGCGTGTGCGTTAAGGGGGGAGGGGGGGGAGAGAGATTTCATCAATGAACTTACGACAGTGTGTTGGCGGTTTTAATTGCTTGATAATTCTGGGATGCTGCCAATTTTTAAATATTTGAATATCCGAGCGGTAATAACGTCGGGCGACAACGTTTATCTCGGCAATGACTCTGTGGCTAAGGCGTCGCGCCGCTGAGCACAAGGAAGCGGGTTCGATTCCCGGCCGCGCGTCCGCTTTCCTGATGGAGCCAGAAAGCGAAAACGCCCATGTTTTCGAGATTTCGGGGCTGTTCCCCAGGGGGTCAAAATTAATCCGGAGACCTCCACTACGGCGCGCCTCATCGCTTGTGTAGCCTGGGCACGTTAAAACCTCACAATCAATCAATCAATCAATCAATCAATCAATCAATCAATCAATCAATCAATCAATCAATCAATCAATCAATCAATCAATCAATCAATCAATCAATCAATCAATCAATCAATCAACATTTATCTCGGCTGACTGTATCAACCACCAGCTGCCATTTTGTTCAGCGCCAGCACGGAGCTGTCACCACACATTTCCAATGCGTGCAGACAAGATCCGATGTCCTACCAAACCCGGGGAACCACCGTCAACTGTTATAAGCGTGGTTGAAGTAGCGCCAGTCTCACTGTTCTTTTTTTTTTTTTTTTTTGTGCTTCGACTCCACACCGCACAGCGCTCAATGGCACCGCTTCAGTTGCCGTTTCGGCCTTCTCTGACATGCCTGTGGATATTAAACGTGAGCGAAGGCTAAGGATATAATTTATAGTCCATATAAACGCAACATCAGAAAGCATGCCGTGACCAACTATTGTAGAGACACGGAAAAAAAGAAATGACAGTGCTGAGGACGCGGTTGTAGTGCAAGGATTGCACTCGCATTGTGACTAAGCACCCTCTTGGTCCTGTTGCAACAACCGGCCCAAATTTACACTCCATTTCAACGGTTATGCGTTGGTGACATACCTTGCTGTCACATTTTATATCCTATTTTCGAGGAATAGAAAAATGGGCTAAACAGCAAACCGCGGAGTGAAGGCGTGGGGTGCTGCGGCCTATTCCAGTCATTCCACGAATATTTGAGCTGTGTGCAGAGGCGTCACTAAGCTGCCTTGCGAATCCGAATACTGCTTAATACCGCCGGGGTCAATAGCACTGGTGAAAGGGGGCATGAGGCAAGGGCGTGTAGTCTGTGAACAACAAAAAACGGGCCGAAGCTCTCAGCTGCAGAATATCATCTGCAGCCGTATAGTATTCGTCGCGCTTTTATAACCACGCTGTTATGGCTCGGATCTATCTGATCATAATCATCTCCGACGACAGACCGAGGGTAGGGTAGACCAACAATTTTCAGTGCATAAAAATTCATAAAATTAAAAAACCAAGTTCCTAAGGCCTCTATATTTCGATATAAGACGGCTCTAATGGCGCCTGGAATACGTGTTGCTAGCAATGCGTTTGTGTTTAAACGTGAAGCCAACGTTAGTAAAATCGGTTGAAGCTTGGTTTTCGCAAGCCGGCTTTCCCATAATGTGCGCGGCATCGTGACCCTTATACGCCTCCTCACTTCAGCATACCCTCTCCATTCAGCCACCTGTTCGCCCGTGGCGCTTCATATTTTCATATAAGACGCTCACTTTTTTCAGTCAGAAATTAAACAATATAAGACAAAATTTTAATCCTCCCGCTAAATCGTGTGTTTTGTGATGACAGCGATGATATATATGTATCTAGTGCAGGCACTTAAAACGATTGTTAGTACATTGGCTAGGCCTGCAGCGAATGACGAAACGTGTTTGGTTGCCTAGATAACCGTCCGTTCTCCCAGATGGCGCTACGATAGTGCTCAGGACTGCTGTCCGCGCTCGCTTTGCTTTTGATCGAATTTGTACCTGGCTTACTTTTGTCACGGTTGATACTAATCATTTCGTGAAACATTGGGTATGCTCGACAGACAGGGTCACGTAAGACAATGCCGCCTATGCCAGCAGGCCAGTGTCGTGCGAGACAAGCCCAACGCACCGGACTGCTGTGCAGCTGTGGCCAGCATAGTGCCCGCAGTTCTCACTGGTGCTTCTGTGTTTACGTGTCCCTTCGTAACTTCCATTGCCTACGACGCCATTGTTACTGCTATACAAATATTGCGCGCTATATTTAAGCGCAATTAGCTCGTTCTGCAAGCTTGTAATCCCTGTGTACTTTGCGTTGGATTTTGTCGGCCTAAGCCAATCGTATCGGCTGCCCGTAACAACACGTCATGAGTTCAGTTCGTACGCAAATGAGCTGTATAATGAGTCCCCACTATACAGCTCATGTGCGTTAAAGGTGCTGTCACTGGTATTCCACCGAGGCAATCTTTCGAATGAACCAAACTTACATTTTGTCCTTTTGGCCGGGTGTAGCTTGCTGTTTGTAGGCTGGCTTTCCCACATTTTGTGTTTCGCAATGAAACATGGCCATGTGCGGATAAAGTATGGTTAGAATCCTACTTAGAAACTGACCCTGTGGACGGCAGAGCCGCCGCCAAACAAGAGAGCAGCGCGAAACTCCATGCCGCTACACCCCACGACCCCGGAACACTGCCAGGAGGACTTCCCGGGGGGGGGGGGGGGGGGGGGTCCAAGCCCCCGTACGGGGTGCTCTTACTCAGGACGTGCTCGCGAGGTGGCGGGCATACGTTCCCCGCCCTCTCAAGACACCTGAGAGAAGCCCCCGAGAACTGCGGGGTGGTGGTGGTGAAAAACATTTATTAGGAATATGTACCAATGAGAGATAGGGGCGGCCTTTAGGGCCGAACCTGTACAAACTCTAGGAGGAGTCCCTGGTCCGGGACCCCTTGAGCTTCCGTGGCGGCGCGCGCCCTGGTCACGAGGGCTCTTTGGCCCTCCAAGGTCGAACAGCCAAGCAGGGCAGCCTCCAAGCTCTCACGGGTAGGGGGGTAGGAGGACGTGATTGGGGGGACCAGCGGGTTAGATGGGCATGCCCACACCATGTGGAAAGTATCCGCAAACGTATGATCACAGTGTGGTCATTCCCCAGAGAAGGCTGAATTGAAATGCTTAAGTATCGCCGGGCACAACACCGTGTTAGTGTATAGGCGGAAAGGCCAGCGCTCGTAAGCCTTGGTCAGGCCCGGCGCCGGAGGCGGAAATCGGAGCCTGTTCGATTTGCACATCGCTGTGATGTCGCGGGGAGCTGCTCCTCGTGTCACGCGCTAACAAGGCCAACAATCCAGCACGTGCTGTGGGAGTTCTCGTGGCTCGCGGCGGAGAGAAGAGCCCATCTTCCACCGAACATCAAGACCCTCCAGGAGCGGGCATCACCCAAAACAGACTGTCATGCCCCTGTGGACTTCCGCAGGTACCACGGGGTTACACAGGAGGATGTACACGCCCTCACCTCCTCTGCCGCCTTCCCCATACCGGACTAGACCTTCAGTCGCCCCTTCTGAATAAAGAATTATAATACACCGCCGCCGCCTCTTTCCAACGCTCTTTCCCTAGTCGTGTGCATTCCTCGCCAGGCGCGGCGCCTCTCTCCCCCTCGGAATTTGCAAGGCGCGCTCTCTTCGGCGGCCACCTGTGCGGCGGACCTAGAGCCTGCGCCGTGATTGGCGTAGCCACGGTGTAACAAAACGGCATTGTCTTTGCCCACCAAGCGTGTGTGTCTTAAGTCTGTGACATAGCGCCACTGTCCGTAAGATCGGTCTCTTCGCTGTCTCTATACATTTCTCTACATTTCTCTGACTCTACATGGGGGTTCACACTACGTTCCCATTCGTGCTCCGATAAATGAAACAACATAACGGCAACACAATGGAACCTACACAGAACCCCTATGATGCTTCGCATCCTCCTCATGGTTTTTTTTTCTGTGTACGGCACATGCCAAATCATTTGAACACGCACAGACAAAAAATGAAGGTGTTCAATGTATCACCACCTTTGTGCCACCCATGATGGGAGTAAAACCGTAACACTGCAGTCAACGTAGGAACTGATTCGCTCTTTGCCTGTTTCCAGTTCTTGCAATGCGTGAGCACATTTCAGCAAACGTGACGGTAGCCTATTGTAAACGCGTAACTGCACATCTTTTAATGGACTTCGTTTAGTTAAAGGTGATATTGTTAACTCACGGCGCAACTTCATGTTTTCCATCTTTGAGTTCCCTTTCAGATTTTTGTGTGTGTGTGTGTGTGTGTGTGATGAGCACGCACGAGGATATACGCTGGAAAGTACCGCCCAGATTGCCCAACCTGCAGCCCATCATTTGAGAGAGCAGCAGCAATCGGCACGCAGGCACTACACCAGAGAAAAAAGCTTAGCGATAGGAGGCAGGCCTGGTCATCTCGAGCCTAGAAGACTAGCGCCATCTGGAACACCTGCTCCGCCAAGGTACAGTGGTGCCCCGGACACTAGGGACCCCTTGGCACCGATCAGCGTCAGGAAACGTCCTTTTGTTTCATTAGAAATCAATCAATCAATTAATTCAGTAACTTATTCATTCATTCATTCATTCATTCATTCATTCATTCATTCATTCATTCATTCATTGTTAGATTACAAACGAAGTTCCCTTCTGTGCAGCTTTTGTGTGGGGGCGTGTACTCCGCTCAGTTAACACTTTTTGTTCATATGCAAAAACTGACCCAGGAAGCTGTCCTAAAAAACGACTATAGCCAGATCTTTATCGTGCTTGGTAGCACTTGCTTAGGGTTTTTGGTGTTCTACCAGCATTCCCCTCCCCCACTCCCCTCTGTCTTTTCTCTTTGTCTCCCCTCATCTTCTCTTACCCGTTGTCTATCCTACCAACGCAACAAGTCCTCTCTTTGAGAACTAATAACAGGGAGGCTTCGACAGCGCGGCAGTGCTCGGAGAACGGCGCAAGGAGGAGAAGAAACGCGGAGGGCACGCCTGGCGCCAAACAGCAGCGCCCAATGCTCCCGCTCAGGGGGGCGCCAACAGGTGCTGTTCCTCTGGCGGTCGCGAGTCGCGTAATTTACGACCCTTCCGTCTCTTGACAGCAACGACTCCGACATTTTGCTCTGCTCCGCTTTAATGCTGTTTTATTTTCTTTCTCTTCTCTGTTTTTTTTTTTTTTTTTCGTTCCCTCGTGGTTCTCTGCTCGCTGCAGGTGCGGCCGTACGGCGGTGTACGCCGGCCTTCACAGCGGCTCCGCACTGCGGAGAGTCATCTTCCCCCGGCCGGAAACGGCAGCGTCACATTCTTGCGCCACCTGCTCCCGCCCGCAACCCATTGGAAATGCGTCACCGGGGGTGGGAGGGGGGAAGGATGGAATTAAAGCTGCAACAAAACGACGACAGACCCTGCACTCCGTTGGGAAGGCGGCTGAAAGCAACACCAGGAAAAGAAAACGCGGAAGGGTATCTGAAGGACTTCGCTCAAGGTCACCAGCTGCTGTGTGTCCGAACTTACGACCTGCACGAGTCTTGCATTCTCCATCTTCTGAAGCTACGGGCTGTTCTTTTTCTCTGCTTAATTTATTGTTGACGCAACTGCATTCCTTAAATTGCTGTGAAGGGCGGAATTCGTGCGTTTCATGCCGGTGTCCAAGTGCCCATTTGAAGCGCGCCCTGATTGGCTGAAGGCAGACGACACGGATGTGACGCAAAGTGAGAAAGGAGAGGCTTCAGCTGAAGTGCATGTCAGAAGTTCCGCAACCGGAAGTACTTCACGAATAGAACGGACGCGGGACGAGCGTTTCTTAAACAGAAATAACTCATAATTCAAAACAGGGTGATTGAAAACAAAATGATTGTTTCTGGGGTCCGACGCACCATAGCTACACGTGGGCTACGAGGTGCGCCCTGGTGTAGGGCTCCGGTTCAATTCTGATCGCACGGGAAATCTCGACACACAAGGGGCGTTTTCGCTTTTGGTCTGCATCAAAAAAGCAGCCACCGCGGCCGGGATCGAACACGCGTCTTTGGGCGCCACAACTTCTTAGCCACTGCGCCACCGTGACGGGTCAAAACAAAATGTCCAAGGACACATTAGCATTCTGAAAGGTCGTGAATTCGAAAGCGCGAATGTGCAGTTGCACGTCTGAGGCGCCTTCAACCTCGCGTTCTCGAGGGGCTTTGTAATTTTGGCGCTTGCGACCATTTGCTTTGCGGTCCACCTTAACGCTTCGCAAGACTTCGATCGGCCACCTACGCGTTGCGCAGCTGCTCGTTCCTGCCGCTGTGCAATGGCGAGCGGCGATGGCGAATTTCGCTGCTGCTGTCGGGTGCGTTCGTCTGCTTCTTTCATTTGCTGGCTCGGACAACCACGCCTCGCTACTGCCTAGTTTGAACTCGCCGTTGGGAACGCCTCATCGTATGGAACGCCTCGTGGCATGGAATGCGTTGCGGTATCGAACGCAACCACAGGAGCCGTTTTATAGCGAAGCTGTAAATGTATTATCCCCCAGATTGATTGATTGATTGATTGATTGATTGATTGATTGATTGATTGATTGATTGATTGATTGATTGATTGATTGATTGATTGATTGATTGATTGATTGATTGATTGATTGATTGATTGAAAATATCTGTATTCAAAAGAAAAAAAGGGGCAGAAAAAAGTGGCATCCTAACCCCAGGGTTTCCACTGGCCTCCAGCGCCGCTGTGGCTCGCTACCAGCCATCGCTGCACAGGGTGGCCTCCCATTGCTCCATTGGCGTGTTTGTGAATGGGCACATAGTTGGTGTGAACCGGCATGCCCGCACCGTGTGGTAAGCGTCCGCCCTTTCCCGGCAGTGCGGGCAAAAAAGGAGAATGTAGCGTGGGGTACTAGGAGTGCGGTTTAGCCAGTGTGGGTAGTGTGTCTGACTGTGGTCTCCTGAGAATGTGCTCTTCTTCTTTAGTGAGGCTTTTGTTCGGTGGTGGACAGGTAATTCTGCAAAGTCCCAATATGCTCAAAATATTCGGTGAAGGTTACGCTCACCATGTCCAAGGACGGGGATTGGTACAAGGGGGCCGGGATGAGAAGACCTCGGGCTATGGCATCGGCGGCCTCGTTCCCCTTTTTACCCGTGTGTCCTGGCGTCCATATGGTGAGCGCATTTTCCGGTGGGTGTTTGCAAAGAATTTGGTGAGCGAGTTTGAAGACATTGCCCCGTATAAAGTTTTTGCAAGCCTCTTGCGGATCAGTTAAAATTATTGCCGCGGGGTTGGAAGCGATGGCCAGGGGATGACTGCTCTTCCCCGTGGGTGGCTATTTTTGCCTTTAGGAAAGCCGAGCTTACAACTCTTCTATCCGGTGTCGTAACTGCCGCTACCACCTTTCCCTTTTGAGGTCCGGCGGCGTCCCCATACGGAGTGTTCCGGTTGCTGTCCCATAGTCTCCCCAGGAATCAATCAATATATCGCTCCCGTGTGGAACGCAAACTCGGTGATTAGTGTTCAGCGTATGGAAAAATTCATCACAAATAAAAAAAGGTCATAGGCCCTCCATATTTTCATGTCTTATCGCCCTAAAGAATGGCGTCCTGGCAATGCACATCTGCTTAGAGGCGAATCCGACTTTAAGGGTATCGGGGCAAGCCAGGAGTATTTGTAAGCTGGTTTTTTCACATTATGAGTTGAGCAGTGAAGCATGACAATCTACGGACGGAGTACGGTTACAGCCCCATTTTATGCTCCTTTCCACCACCGCCGCCTCTTTCTCGAGTCGCGCATACTGCTGGCCACGCGCGGCGTCTGTCTCCACCCCCCGCCCCCTCCGTCCGAGATTTTATGCATGTGTGTGTGCGTGCGTGTGTGCGTGCGTGTGTGTGTGTGCGTGCGTGCGTGTGTGTGTGCGCGTGTGCGCGTGTGTCCGTGTGTGTGTGTGTGCGCGCGTGTGCGCGCGTGTGTCCATGTGTCTGTGTGCGTGTGTGCGTGTGTGTGCATGTGTGTGTGCGTGTGTGCGTGTGTGTGTGCGTGTGTGTGTGTGTCTCGCGGCTAGGTGCGACCTGACTGGTGTCCTGACTTGTGGTCGGTGTGTTACATGGCCAGTAAGACGTCTACGACGCAGGCGGGAAATTGGGAGCCCCATCTTTGTCCGCTAGAGCGAAAAAGTAGTCCTTGCAAGCTTCATTCCGGTAATTAGCTAGGAAGTATGCTCAATCGTAAATTACAAACAAACGTGTTCTGTTTCGTGCCCTCCTCGCAGTGCGCCCAGCTTCGCTGGGTTACCTTTTTCACAGAGTGAAAGGGCACTGATTTTTTCTTTTACATACACCGACACCGGACGCGAGATTTACCGCTGAAGGCTTCATTTAAGGCCTCCGCCTTAAATACGTTTGGTTCATTAAAGATAATGTTGGGCCGCATAACAATAATGCCAATTTTATTGCAAACTTCAAACAGACGATCTGGATATTGAAAGAAACATGTGCCGGCGGCGACCCCCAGCCACATTCCGGTGATTTTTCGATGACGTCATAGAATTTTGTTTGTGCGGTCAGCGCCCGTTGAGCTATGCCACCGCCAAGAAACATGACTGGCCGATAGTGGTGTGGTCTCTAGTTCCGTTTAACTGTATCGCTTGCACTTAATTGTGTCACTTGCTTGGTAGATGCTTTAAAGCGAAGCCTTAGTGTCCTCACTGAGGCCGTTGTACGCCAATACGTTATGCGGGAAAGCCAACTGTGTCTGACGATGGTGATGAACGATCGTGGGTGAAGTGGAAGAAAGAAACGCTCTTCGTGGGCGCAGTCGAACCTGGGCCCCTCGCGTTGCGAAGCCGGCGTCTATCCGATTGCTCCATTTCGACATGGTCGAAGCGAACGCCAAGCAGCGGGTGCCGATTCGCGGCGTACACCGCAAGTCCAAACGTCAGGCCTACGAAGTGCACACCCGAGACCTGATGTTGGGTATTACAGAACAGTGTTGCGTTCCTCCAAAGTAGCACAAACTCGCAGTGCGGGAGTGGTCAACCAAAGAATCCATCACGAGAAAGCTTCGCCTTCAACCACCGCCGCCGTCAGACGGAGCGGTGCAGGATGTTTTAGCACCAGCTCTTATCTCGTCGCTCCTGCCCCTGTTACGTCACCACAGCGTGACTATATGCGGGGGTTTTCCGATAGTTCTCGCGTTTGTTTGTTTTGTGTGTGTTTTTTTTTAGAAAAGATACGTTTTTCGTGGTCGGAATGGTCCTGAGGGAGTTACCAAAGGCTAGTTCTTTCAAAGTGAGCTAAGTTTTATTTTGTTTTTGATGGCCCGTCATTAAAGCGTGCGCGGGATGACCGGATTCTTTTTTATTTTCTTTCATTAGTCAAAGAGCTCGGGCTGGTTAGGGAGGGGAGGGGGTCAAGTTGCTCTGCAATGATTGCACAAACGAAGGGGCAAGCGGAAGGAACAACGCGCACCAAACTTTGATTGTCAGTGGTGGGGAGAGAAAAGAACTCAGACAAACAAAAAGAGCTGGACAGAAAGACAAATGCACGGCACTTTTATTGTTTGCAGTTACAGGAAAACAGAGACACGTAGTCTGGACAACTTTCATCGGTCACTCCGGTAAAACAAAAGTTGAAACACAATCGGGTGTTTTTCCCGATTGATTTGCGAAATTATTTGGAGATGCTGAAGTCGACGTTTACATTCCCACTTGAACGCCAGCAAGGCGGAGTCCCTCGGGGAGATGACCTTGTTACGTGTGCACTACTGTACAAAGCAGCTTTGAGCACGCGGAAAAACTTGCTTACGAGTGACGGAGGGGCGGCCTGCCCTCAAAGTGGACTCCACGTGCATGGTTACGTATCAGCCGCCACCGCAGGGGTGTAGAAGATAAATAAATTGTTCCGTGAAAGACAACGCCTTACTAGACAAGGATAAAAAAATTGGACTATCCCTCTTAGCTCTACCGCTACACGTCATAACAATATTTATATACAGCAATTGGTTCGCCCTGTCTTCATTGTAAGCGGTAGTGAAACGTTTGCCAATGTCGACGACCTTGGCTATCCATATGGCCACCCGGCCTCGTACTGCGCAGCCTACTGTTTACAGCCTGATGCGTCGCCGTGTTTACGAACGGTCCGTAGAGTGCTAGACAATCGCCCTTCGGTGAACGAACGCTTCCGTACTCCCGTACTCGCGTTCGTCACGCCGTATGCCAGCTGGCACGTCATGCATTCCTATATATAAAGAGCTCTCTGTGACGTCACTGCGTGCCGATTTGAGGAGACGGCGTACAGAACGTAGCTGCCTGTCACTACAGCGCGCGCGAAGGAGCACAAATGTGATGCGCGTTTTCTGTTTTTAGGACATAACAATTGAGCACCTTCCTTGATTTCTCGAATTTGGTTGGTGTGTGTGACCAGTGCTTGAAAAGACCATAAAGACAAGTTTGGTGCATTCAAAAGGCTGCCCCGTTCGGGACTACACTTCTTTTATGATCCAAGGTGCCCTTGATTTCATTGGATGCTTTTGGGAAGGGCTCAGTTCCAGAATAAGGGTCGCGGAATTCGATTCGCCGACGCTCGACTGTGCACGCCACTTTATTGACTGCGTCTTGCACGTTTTTGGTTTTCTTCTGCCAACCCCAGCTGTCTCGCTCAAAATTCCCACCGCTGAGGAACCTAGAGAAAGGGGTGCAGGAAAGGGATATTGGGCATACATACAGCAATTCAATTCCAATTCAATTCAATTCGGTTTATTTCTTTTCATCACACATATGAGAGCAAGCCCGGGAAAAAGTGACTTTATGTACTTGAAAAGACCCGAGACTCATGTTACATGGCAGACAGCAAGCCTCGAACAGAAACTTCGCTACATAGCATACAAAATTCAAGAGACACATACAAAAAGAAAACCCCAGGAAAAAAGAAAGAAACCGTACAAGAAGTATGAGTAAATACCAAAAGGTTTAATAGAAACTTAGACATATTTAGAGCTACTCTATATGAACCTTCATTGTTATAACTCTGAGAAAAAAGAAAAAGAAATCATTCATCGAAAGCAGGGTACAGCTTTCACTTTCCAAATTTCACTATAAAAAATGTTAACACAACCTAAAACAGCACTTGCCGTATTGCATTTATACTACGGCGTTCTACGCTAATTTTGCTCTCAAGTAATTCATTAAGTACATGTGGGAGAGTATAACGAAGCATTTTCCGACCAAAATCTGTTCTGTAGA
Organism: Haemaphysalis longicornis; assembly: GCF_048455015.1. Taxonomy (NCBI): domain Eukaryota; kingdom Metazoa; phylum Arthropoda; class Arachnida; order Ixodida; family Ixodidae; genus Haemaphysalis; species Haemaphysalis longicornis. Next base: position 2,636,550 of record NW_027526460.1, read on the forward strand.
ATGGAGTACACCAGTAATCTTGGTTCCGAATATTGTAAACAGGGACTTTTTTTTTTTTTTTTGCAGATGAAATAGGCTAAAAATCTTTCGTTATTATGGACAGCTCGTTGGTAACAAATGGTCAAGTAGCAGTAAAAAGAAAGGTTGTATACACGGGCACTATTTTAGATCGAGTAAACAGTTCATCTGTAGGCGCACAGCATTCAACGCTTGCGATGTACCCAATTGCTTTTTTCTGAAACATATACTGTTTATTGAGGTTGGTATTTGTGGCAGTTCTCCGCGCCGAAAGAGTCGACTAGGGCAGGGGCACTGTAAAAATACTTTGCAGAAGTCTGAATGGCTTTCGTGTAATTATTTGCCAGAAGGAACTCCCCCATACATGTCAGTGGGGCCGTTTTCGTGACTCTGAATTTGGTAGGGCAAAGTGCTAAACTCTAAAATGCACAGAACGCATGCTGTTGCGCTTAGTATCAGCTGTGCGAAATTCCTTTGCATTGCAATGAATAACCGCGTAGTAGTCACTGCTGAAAGAACTGCCGTGAGCTGGAAAGCTGTACCTGTTCATTGCGGAGCACAAGGTCGCTCCAATAAACTGTAGTTACTACACGAACCTCGCATCATTCTTGACTACGTGAACATATCTGTTGCTGCAAATGTCTCGCTTATGTTTTATTACCGGTGCCAGGCCCAGCCCGGCTATCTTATCTCTTTCTAATTGAGGGCGCTTGCCCTTTTAAGTGCGGAGCACTTTAGGGGCCCGGCTTGTCGTCAACGCTCGTCCGGGGTCACAGCGTCACGCACCCAACCAGAGGCTTCGAAAAGAAAACAGCTTCCCCTAGTCGGGGTCGAACCTGGGCACCTCGCGTTACGAAGCTAATGTCTACCCCATTTCGCCACATGGGCACTTTTTTAACTGCACGAAAAACTGCAATTATTACAGACTACAAAAGTTATTAGTCGTTTAAGAAGATGCACATCACTGCAGATAAAATAAGACGTCCGTCAAAACTGCGGCAAGCAGACGCAGGCGTCCAACAGTTGCAGTCATTCTGGTGGGTCCCTTTGCGCCGCATCAATGCTCTTCCCCAACGCAGCCTGCTCCCGAAAAATGGAATTCGTTGGGCGAGGGGGTTCCGCATGCCTGTCAGTCATGCGCAACTTCCACAAGCTATTCAATGCCCTCACAACAAATATATCGTACGGCACTTCAGTAGCACCTCGAAAAGGAAAGAAACGAATTGTACAAGGGGTAAGGTCCATGTCCTTTTGTTGCAAAACACCCCAGAAAAACACCGCGTCCCCGCACGAAACACAACAATGATCAATGGTTTCAGGTTGATTACATAAGCGGCAATCGTTGGACCAAGAAAAGACATTCCTTTTCCGCGAAATTATGCCTTCACTATGAGTGTTCGTGTTTGCAGCTTAAAGAAAGACGTTTTTACATTTGGCGGAAGACGCATACGTATGGCACGCTTTAAAACACTGTCCTTATGGCGGCCAATATAGGGCTGGCGATAAAGTGAAAGGTGTCGACATGCTCCTTAAAAAGCCCCATGGCTTCTTCTTACTAACTTCACCCGTAGGGACAAGCAAAAAAGCCAAATGTAATCTTATTCGCTGCTGAATGACGCTTAGTAGAAGTGGATGATGCGTCAATTTTTAGAAGAAAATACGAGACACAAGCTGCTGCACAAACAAATGCGTTAGTCCAGCACCCCCAGGCACTAATGGAAGAAACAAATTGTCGCTAGGCGTAGGTTAGACCCCCGCACAAAAGTCGCATAACTCTATGTAGAGCTTGGACTTTAGAACACGCAGAATGAAGTACCTGCAGCACACATTACTTATTTGCAAAGTGTTGGAGGTGATCCTTGCGCTGCACCGTTGCCACGGATGCTGCCCTTGTTACGCCGCAAATAAATACGCACTAATATAAAATAAGGTCAACGCCACTTATTAGAGCATTAATTACCCCAAATTAATGAACACTCAATCCAGTGCCTCTTTATCCAGTGCCTCTTCAGGAGCTGCGGCACCCTCGCATGACTACGTTCGGTATCAACGCATAGGTTGACACTTAAACTAGTCAAGAGAGGATGGCACAGCCCCTCTTGGCGGGAGAGCAGGAGCGACGCCGCCTGCATCAGTCGATGTTATACACGTGGCGTTGGTAAGATAGGCCTATAAATGCAACCTGGGAACATCGAGTCTTTCCCGCTATTGCTCCGCACTCGCGATAGCTTTCACGTTCAGTGGAACTGCTTTAATTTTTCTGTCGTGTGCCGGGCCGGGCAATCTGGTTTGGTAGGGAGAGTGTTTCGCCCTGTCGTCGCCAGACCAGACCGTTCCATGGTCCCAGAAACAATAGTGAGGGATAAATTCTTGCAAGGCAAACGCCGCGGCATTCTAACCGCCGATGCTCGACTGTGCGGGTCGCCTTGTTGGCCGCTTCTTCGTTTACTCTTTAATTGTTGCAAAGCACACGCTCGCTCCAATAAACCTGCACCGTTCTTTACTACGTGACATCTTTGCTACGTTATTACAAGAACCTTGCCTCATTCTTGACTACGTGTGTGCGCGTGCGTATGCACGTGCTTGCACTCTGCTTCATTTCAGAATTGATGTTATGCAGCAGTCTGACACAGACACGCCCGTTTAATGTTGAATGCCTCGCAACTCGGCAGAGCAAAACTACTCGACGGGCGTACATCTCAAGCTTGCTTTTGTTTTTAATTCATCCGCATAATTGCTTCATAATCTGTGATGAAAGCGTGCAGCCCACGTAATGTTTTCTTTTGACTCTGTGGTTCGTACTCGTCTACTATTTTATTCTATTCGTTTTCTTTCTTTCCCTTTTTTCTTTTGAAGTGGTAGCGCCGCTGAACATAAACGCTGATTGGCACAACTGATTGGTCTCTCTTTTTATGCCTCCACATTTCGCATGGCAGATAAAAACGAAGAGGCAGACAATAAAAAAAGAATCTAGGCGCAATAACAAAAACAAAGGGAGAAAGAGTGCCCCGGTTCGTATTTCAAGCTGGCTGAATCACGCGCCGAACTAACAAGCTGGCTGGCAAGCAGCGGAAATGCGGCTGCGTCTCTGTTTGCGATATCAGCGCGACACCAACTAGCGAGAGCAAAAAATCCGGAATAAAATAAGGACGAGTATAGAAATGAGGAGGTACCGGCTTTCAGCTTCAATTACACTCGCTCTACTTACACCGAGGACAGGATTCCGCCAACGCCGTATAAGCAAGCCAGGCTGCCCTTCAAACTCGTTGTCGTTCGCGAGACTTGTGTGCATACGAAGAAAGTAGACGCGCCTCGCTGCTGCTGGCGCGCTGGAAACGGCGCCCATCGATTTATCCCCAATCTCCGAAACCCGTTTTAAGCGCACAAGGCACCGGGAGAAAGTGATAGAGCCAGAAAAGTTTAAGAGGTTGGGAGCTGAGGTGCACGCGGACACATGCCTGGCAGTGAAGCGCAAGATTGGCGCCTCCGTGATCTCTCCCGCGAGAGTGTATTCTTGATCAGGGAGACGCCTCGAGCGGGAGCACCGCTGATGCCGCTCCTCATAACAGCGGAGCTACGCAGTGAAACACACGCGCGGGCGCCTAAAAAGCAGCTCGGGGGGACATTCGCGCTCGACGGCAAATTTAAAAGCGTCCGCCTCCTCCTCGTTCACCTACCGAAAGAGAAGTCGGGGAGGAAACACTCCCGACAATTTTGCCCTGCGGGTTGTTTCTTAGTTCTCCTCTAGGGAGCTCTGCCTCGTCCTTCTAGCCTTTCTTTTTTTTCGTGCAGCCGCGCCGTTCGTGGGTTTCGTTGCAGAAGCAACACGAGCGCGTGACGCTTTTTCAGCGTTTGCGGCGGCGTCGTCTTCGACGCATACGTGATGCCGGGTTGAAATTCGGACGAGCAAACTGAGCGCTGTCGGTGAGAAGGCAGCGGTCGTTTGTGAAGCGAGCTTGACGGCTGTCAAGCGCGCCAAACGTAGCGAAAGCAGGGCTTCCCCGCGGCGAGCCCCGTTCTCCCAGTGCCTCTATGCGGGCGCTTCCAAAACGAGCTCCCGCTGCAGTCCCACTGAGGGGCTTCTCGGGGAGGGCGAGCTTATAAGCATGCTTCTTCGTTATTGGCGCTTACACGAGAATGGCGGCGTGCGAGTGACAGTCATGGCTATTGCCTCGGAGTGGGCGAAATTGCTACGCCGTGAAGCAGGCCTCCCGTTGCCAAGCAGCGGAAACTGCGGAGAAATTTAAGCGGGCCGACTTTGCGACTTGACCGGTGGGACGAGTGGTTCGAACTTTTAGATGGAGATCTTGCGCCCGAAGGAGATTGAGCCGAAGTCTCTGAAAAAGTTTACGGTTGGAGTGCGGTGGCTTCGAAGGGCTATATTACCGGCATATCGACCGCCGTGAGGTATTCGGCAGAACTTGGAGCCGCTCAAACGCGTTTTTTTTTTTCTGGGGGAGGGGGTTGTAATGACTACGTGTAGTGCTATTAGCGCTTATTGCCCTAGTCGCCGTGCTCTCGGCAGTGTATACGCGCCACCTTGTTGAGTATTACGGTCTACTCAGAGTAGAAGAATGAGGTCTCTCCCTCTCTCTCCTGCTCAGGTTCATTATAGAACAGCGGAGTAAGCCAGAAGTAATGGCATGTTGGCGGACTAGCTGCTACTTGCGCGCAAATCATGCCCCGTCACAAGGCTTGGAATAAAATTGAATGCGGAAACATACAGGATTCTTAAGGTGCTTTTCAAGATTTTGTGATTACACCATCCCGCAACAAGCCATTCCAGTTAAAATAGAAAAAAAAGGTATATATCGTCTCTTAAGTTTTAACGTACATTTATGTGGGACTTATCACAGAAAGAAAAAAATGCATCTTCAGAAAGAAAGGTCTGTTACTTCTCTTTTTCCGCGGCAGTTGAAGTCGAATTGCTAGCTGGAGAATTTGTACCTGGTGTGGAGTGCAACATGTGTAATATGCTTCACAAGACAGAGCTATATGTTGTCGTCCCCGTAGCTCGACGATAAGACCGCCCGGCACGTCATTAGAAAGGTTGCGGGTTTGGTTTTCACCTGGAAAGGAGTCCACACGCGGACTGCAGCCCTCCACCACGGCGGGCTTTTCGCCCATTCCATGCGAATCACAGAACCTAAAATTGCGTTTACCTACAGCAGTCAAATATTAACGCAGCGACGGTGATGCGCAAGGCGACAACAGTGAAAGCAACAGGCCGAACGTGTGTGTTTTGTAACTGAAACTTAAAAAAATGCCAGCCTGAGCGACGTTGGCATCAGGTGCCTAAAAGTGGCCAAGGCTGGCTTTTCAATGCAGGGATATACATTCGCGGCGCCATCTTGCGCGTTGTTGCTGCAGCTTTTTTCTGTCTCCCTCGGAATTTTCCGCCTGTTGACTACCCCTGACAGCGTATATCTGGCCGTCGATGCTACTCGCCGAAGACACGCAGCACGGGAATGGTGTACCCCATGTCGTCCAATTAAAGCCGCGTTGGGCAACCCCTCGCGGCGTTATGGCATATGAGTCAGCCGTGGCTGCGAGCGGCGTCAAAAGGGTTGCAAAGCGGCCCCCTCCTCCGCCCAACCTCCATCTCGAGCGGAGCCGCATTAAATGCGCGCCCACGTGACCGCCTCACGCCGCGCTTCCACGGCGGCGGTGGCGGTCGCAGGGGATGTCCTCGTTCGCAGCGAGCGCAGATCGATGACGAGAGTCCGTCTGGCGCGGATTCAGCGGCGTCTGAAGCGTGCGGGAAAGCCCCCTCCCGGCCGCCGTGACCGTCACCACTCCCACGTGGCATTGCCGGCAGCGCGTTGGATGGGCGTCGCTTGCACCGATGGGATGTCGTGTTTTGTAGCGCGGGCTGAGCGTTGCAGGGTTTGGTAGAACTGATATTATCAGGTGCACATTCTGCTACAACGCGTCGATTGCATTGCCGGCCATGAGTAACTAGCTGAGAGACAGAAACGCAAAGCTTGGCTTGGGGAGAGATAGATATCTGGTACAACTTATCAAACTAAAAGAAGCAAAACTTGTGAAAGGCTACCTAAAATGTACGCACAAACTCGACAATCCGCTCACGTGAGCACAGCGAAGCACACACACACAAAAAAAAATCTCTGGCCATCTCCACTTGGGAGGGGCGAGCATGCAGTGTATAAGCGTATTCTTGGCGCCTTGGAGCTTCTGCTAATAGAGATGAAACCGTTCGGGGATACAGGTAGAGCTTGGCTGTAAAAGTCTGGTGTCTTTAAGCACGAAGCGTACTAGCGCGAGGTGTAAACGTGTGTTCCGGTGTTTTAGTAGCGCGACTCCATGAGACGACGGTTACGATGGCAACATTAGGCGCCAACAGCCCGAGCCCCCAAGGGGCTTCACCCCTACGAGACACTGAGGGGGATGCATAAGGAGGTGAAGTAGAATGGCATTCTGTAAATATGCTGAACTTGGAGGCTGCGCCTGTTGCCACTTGCTCATGCTTTTAAAAGTATCCCTCCCCTTAGGAAAGTACCCTTAAAATTATACTCATGGCTGCTGCTGCAGGAAAATCGGCACATGTGTAGTCAACATTACGGCGAGGTAGTCTAGAATAATTCGGAACAATCGAGTAAAGCTCGTCGCGAAGCCGGCGTGTCAATTTGGCTTCGAGAAAGACGTTTGTTGTGTGTGTAATTTCAACGCTTTTCCTGCTGCTCTTTCCGGCTCCCGCTCTTTTTTCTAAGCCGCTGCCCTGACGCCATCCGGCCACGGGCCCAATGCAGTGTCGGTGGTTGTATCTGCTGAGGATGCACGCGGGCCGGTACTGCTATTAAACGAAGGGAGAAAAAATCAGTGCCCTTACGCCTTGTGAAGAACGATGACAGGCGAAGCTGGGTGCAGTCCAAGAAGTGCACGAAACAAAACACGCCTGTTTGTAATTTTCGATGGAACATAATTCCTTGCTCATTAGCTGAATGAAACTTGGAAGGACTGGAACTTCGTTCTAGCGGAAAAACATGGGGCTGTACGTTTCTCTCGCGCGTCGTAGCCATCTTACTGTCTCTCTAGCCAAGCCAAACTGCTCGACCCCAGGAGACAGTAGTGATGCCAAATCGGGCCCTGAGGCGTCCATGTTTAAATGTACCGACAGCAATACGGCAATGTCATCGGTGAGTGCGTGAAGCGTGGAACCAACCCAGATGTTCTCTTTTTTTTTCTTTTTTTTTTGTCTGGTGCGACGTCTGGGACGTTTTTTGTCAGGCGCACTGCACACAAAACGGAATGATGCTTCTTGATCGACTGCAATAAACCTGAGGGCTCACCTTTGAATTCGTTGCGTGTTAAGGGCAAACCATGCAGCGTTTTTTTTTTTCCTTTTAATAAAGAAACTGCTGATATATACGCATAGTAACGACTCGACCAAGCAAAGAAGCGAAGAGTCGCCACCATTGTCGAGTTCCAGTTTCGCTCCATTGTTTCCCGATTCACAGGACGCGCGTCTCCTTGCGACATTACGAAAAAAAAATGCCGAGGCTCGAAAACGCGCTCAATCACTCTGCTTCCCAACTGAACAAAGTGGATTGCCTCGCCATCTGCAATGGCTTCGTATATTTTGTTTTGTTTCTGCTCGCTTCGTCTTCTTTCACGGGACCCATTAATCTCAGGCAATAGGCAGTACGCTTCGGTCGCTTCCGCTGTTGCCACATGTAAGCAGACGCGCCGTTTGATGACAGATTTAAACATCGTCTGTCATGCTTGTATTTCTTCGTCGTTTCGTGTGGCATTTTCAATCATTTTCTTTCTTTCTTTTTTCCAGAAACAGGTCGAATGATGAATCCCTCTTCGAAATAAGACAGGCCGTAGTTTCCTCCTAACCTTGGGCTTGCGCATTTTTATTTTGTTTTCCCTCGGCCTTGGCGCCAAACAGGATAGCGGACATGTGGCGTACAGCTCGGTTATCTAGGTAGGCTTCCTTGTGTCTCTATAAAGGTATATTTAACATATTATTTACCAATAAGATACATACATTCGCCTTTCTCCTCTTAAAGCGAAACTTTCTTCGCTTTTAGAGTGAAGCTTGTGGCGGTGTCGAAAAAAAAACGCACTGCAGGAAAGCCGTCTTTACACAACGAGGTTTCCCCAATTAGGGCACATTAATCACACACCGCAGAAACAATGGAATGTCTTTACATGCATAACGAGTCTCGTTGTGGAAGACGAATGCATTTTAGCGTCATGCGGTGGAGCGATGATGATGATGAAGCATTTTGTAACAGGCGCACAGCTGGCACGTTGATGGCACGCCACACGCTTAACCAACGGGAAGCCGAAATCAACGACAACGCTGCGCTTACCGAATCAGGGCGTTCAGATGGTCCAATTACAAACTAATATATACAAAATCAGAATATCACATTCGGTTAGCTCAACGTTGTCGTAGATTTGGACTTCGGCTCATTCGATTGTGGATTTTGCATTAGTATGGGAAAAAGCTTCGCGTTTCAACTATTTTTCTTTTAGAAAGAGGCGTTAAATTTTTCTCCTTCTCCTTTCTTTTAAATCCTTTTTCGCGTACAGATTACTTTCGAACAAATCACATCTATTAAGATTGAGGCATGCAAAGCTCATAACTAACCTTGTTCGCGCTTTTTTTTTTCTGTCTCCAAGCTTTGTTGCCGAACAAGGCAATACCCGCATAACCCGAAGACAAGGCTGGCTTGACGTTAGTCTTTCTATTCACCCTATATTTGCTTTGAAGTTGGCTTTGACTCGATGTTTAGGTTGCCTTCGGAAAAACACAAAAGTGAGGAACGCCGATGACGTCAAAATTAGCTGCTTTTGCCGTTAAGCTGAAGTAATGTTTTTAGTTGTTTGCAGCTTCGCGTTTCTGTGGCCGTTTCCGCGTTTAGGTGACCCCAAAAAGGCTATCGTCTTCAAAAGAAAGGATTTGGAATGACACTGAATCAATCGGGGCAACACGCGTTTGCTTGAAGCCCCGTATGCGAAGTCTGCGTCAGGGAGGCACGATGTCTTTTGTCCTGAGGTGCCGCGAAATTTAACCCCGCTCGTTGACTACGCGGGAGTGAGATCAGGACGACACAACAGTCCCGGACCACGGGAGCGAGAGATGAACCGAAGTTCGCAACACTCAGGAGGGACAGTGGCCACGATCCCTGCCCTCAACGGGAGAGCTTCTCCCCGTCGCCGCCACAACCGGGCGTGGTCACACTCTTCACGGGACAGAGCGGCCCTTCGTCCCCTTCCCCGCCTGCCGGCTGGAGCGCTGTGAGCGGTTGGTTGCAGGCGTCAATGGCAGCGGCGTGGCATCCTGCTCCCCACGTACAGCACGGAGCGTACTGCGGAGCAGGATCTTGACACCATTGCTCGTCTGTGACCGAGACGCAAACTCACCCCCAGATTCTTGCAAAAGCACCGCGGTAATCCTACCTGGTTTTAACAAGCAAAAATGGGACGGTGGAGGTATAGGAGGTACTTATTTTATGCATTTATTGCAGGGCAAGGAAAAGGGGGGGGGGGGGGGGGGGTTGGACTGGCTGCAGAGGCTCCCGTCAAAGGCATTCGGGATGCATCAACAGCGGGACTTTTCAACGAAATGTACCCTTAACGGACGGGAGGCGATGTTTATCGCTATCTTTCCCTCCGGTCTCTTTTCATTACGGCTTTGAAGGACAGGACCCGGCCCAGTGGGAACTGGTTTCTCCATTTCCTTTCATTTTTGCTTGAGTGCGAAATCAGAGGACTCCCTTGGAACTCGGCGCACAAACATTTTTGATTAGAAACCGCTTTTGTTACCGTCTAAATTACGCCATTTAGCGAACAAAAAAATGGAAAAGAGACAGCTTCGCGAGAAAATTGTGCCGTAACACTGAACACTGAAACGAGTTGCGATAAGCCGCTCACGCTCTAGTCTAAGCGCAGCAGAACTCGCTTGAGAAAGCAACAACCCCGCCCGCGTGCTCCCCAAGGGGAGAAGAAGGAAAATAGAAGAAAAAAAAAAACATCAGCCACTCTTGAAGATAGGGAAATGAGTTTGGGAGTGGCGCAATTGAAACTCACGAGCATCGTGGGTGGAGTGCGCGAACAAGCAGACTGAGCGCACGTGGACAGGTCGAACTTTTTGGAAGTGGCGGAAAGTTGCGGAAGCGCATAAACCCCGCCGGACCGGCTTCCAAACTGGAAACTGATGTCACTGTTGCCGGAATCGGGCGATTTGAAGTCACTCTGGGGGCGATACCGACGGTTCCTTATTATTTCGCGCGTGCGCCACGAAAGTAAGAAAAACATTTTTACTTGCGATAGGTTACATTCCGCAGGGTTGGAGTCATTCTCTTGTGCCATATGTCAGTTGCTGAGAGTCTTTGTGTGGTTGAGAATGCCATGCGGGCGAACGGTGTGACGATAAGAGCCCGAAATATATAGCTGCATGGGTAGCAAAGGGTAGCAAGCATACACATCTAATAGGTTTTCGATAGACCGCTTTATAAACGGTATACTTTTTCGCCGAAAAGCATAATCCGCAAATAAATAAAAGTATTTAAACTGTGAAAGAGCGAATTTCTCCCGTTAAAATGTATCTTAGGTTGCCTCTAGTTCCCCTCGGATGTTTGTGCAAGTGAAGCTTCACTGCATACTGTTTATTACAGCTAAGCGAAAACGCCCGTGTTCAAGATTTCGTCGCACGTCAAAGATCCCCAGGTGATCAAAATTAATCCGGAGCCCTCCACTACGGCGCGCCTCATCGCCTGTCTAGCGTCAGCGCGTTAAACCCCACAATCAATCAATCAATCAATCAATCAATCAATCAATCAATCAATCAATCAATCAATCAATCAATCAATCAATCAATCAATCAATCAATCAATCAATCAATCAATCAATCAATCAATCAATCAGTTTATTAAAACTCCAAATATATCACAATTTAGTAAAAATTCAAAGCGTTCTTCTTGTTTTTAGCACAAGTAAAAGTGAAGGCTTCATTCTTCATTGTAGTAGTAGTAGTGATAGTAGTAGTTATACTAGTAGTAGTAGCAGCAGCAGTAGTAGTAGTAGTATAGTAGAGAGAGGAGAGAGAGAGAGAGATTTTCTGTGCGAAGCACACAAAAACGCCCGCAGCATGACACTACAGCATGACAAGGTAGGGGACATGATGGGAGAAAAGGAAAAAAGACGAGCACAAAATTTTCTTTTTTCCCGTCTGGAACACATCCTAGTGCCGCAGGTGTGTATAGCGGTACAGGCATAAGATTTACGGCTGATGTCCGGGCTATGTCAGTCGCAGCAGTAGCGCGATGGGAATTCTGAACTGTTTGTTTCCCTATGGTCTTTACTATAATGGAGGCGGTTGTCGTAATACTCGTAGGCGTGCGCGTACGCCACTGCAAAGGCGACGCGGAAGCGCGCGAATTCTTGCCTTGCCGTCCATCAGCTGTCATGAGTTACAACAGTCGGAGTGATGCACGCTGCTGCTTTCCTCAGCCGTTGCGCTGCGTTGCGGCTATGTGCTTTGTGTGCCGGATGGTTCTCACAAGCCATAATTCCCGCGTGCTACACTCAGCAGGTTGGGCCTAAAACTGTCCCCGCGATTCACGAAGTTGCAGCAACGCTGCAGCAGAAATATCCTTGATCTGAAGTCGCCCGAACCATGAAATTTATTTGAAAGCTTTTCAAAGCTCACATTGTACGGCCCCTTTGCTATACCTGGGCTATAGGACGCGCCCCAGTGGAGGGCTACAGACTAATTTAGGACACCTGAATGTTTTCAACGTAAGCCCAACTGTTGTAAATAATGGCGGTTTCGTTTAAGCCTAATGTTTTGCAGATAGTGGCGCGAAGCTCCATGTTGAGCACAGCGTGAGTCTGCGTCCGTCCTTTCTATTACTTATTATCTAGTCTTTTACGCGCAGTTTTTGGACCCCGGAACATCTTTATGTTGCGTGCCTACATCTAAAGAGTTTTTTAAATATAGACACCATGGTAACTCGAAGTTTCGTCAGTAACGTTTCGATAGAAGAGTTTTACATGCGGGCCGGTTATACCAAAGCTGCGTGACGGACTCCCAATTTAGCCTAAGTAAACATGCAGTTTTGAGCTACAGTTTTTTGTACTGTAGTCTTAAGTGGATATATTACCACTTAAAAGGAAACTTGAAAAAAGGACCGAGTGATAGAATTTCTGACGAATGAAGAGAAGATACAACACTGGCGCCTCCCCCCCCCCCTGCCCCCCCCCCCCCCCCCCACATGTTTGCTCTTTCGCTCGTCGTTCTTTTTGTAGCGCAAGCTACACCACGTTACCTCGGGAAGTCTTCGCAAGGAGACCAGTTTTGCCCATGAGCGCTAGAGGTCAAATTACGCCCCCTTCCACAGAGTGCCCGGCTCGGAGCGACGGCCCCATAACGGGGAGAGATAGGCGGCAGGGGAGAGATAGGCGAGGAGGGAAAGGAGACGTGCGCGAGGCGTGGCGGAGGAAGGTGAGGAGTAAAGTGCAAGTGTGGGCCTGTTGGTTCATCATGTTCAGGGAAAAGCAGTGAAAACACGCTACACAAGAGGAGAGGCAAGACAAGAGAGGCCAGTGACTGTCCTTGTCTTGCCTCTCCTCTTGTGCGGCGTATTTTCACTGGTTTTTCCCTGAAGGTGAGGAGGCCGCCGCCGCAGCGATAAGTGCGCGCCACGAAGGAAGGCCAAGAGGCCACGTGCGGCCCAGAACCGTGTGCGATAAAGACGGACATCCAGCTGTGCTCCCTCCTATAGCGGCGAGGCGTAAACAACGCCGCGAGGCGAAAAACAGGAAATACGGTACTGTTGCGTACAGCTTCGCTACCTTCAAGTCTTATGCATTAGTGTGAGCTTCTTTCATTTCTTTTTTTTTTTTTCGCCATGCCTGCATCATAATCTTTTAGGTTGCTTGCTTGCCTCCTTTCATACAGCCAAGTCTTCTGACACTGTTTCATGGATGTCGCCAGTAAGGAACCTTGTGTGTCTTATGAAAAACTGTATGGACTAGCAAGCATAAAACAAGGTGACTTTAAAGACAGCAATTAAAAAGGCTGTACAGGGCATTCCTATTCCTTGAAACCAATTGATCCTTTAAAGGAGCCATGAAGACAAAATACAAGTTGGGTTTAACAGAAAGAGTGCTTAGTCCCGATAACAATGATACCAATATCATCGCAATCTTCGAACAAATAACGGAGATATTAAAGAAAACGTGTGAAGCCGTGGCGACCCCCTAGCCAATTTCCCGCAACTTTTCTATGACGTCACGGAACCTTGTTTGTGCGTTTGGCGGCCGCCTAACTGACCTGTCGCGACGACACATGACTGTACGTCTGTAATGGGGCCTCTAGTTCCATTTGACCGCATTACTTTAATGCTAATGTGCAGTTAACGCACTGAAAATTATGTTTTATTGTTGGCCCGTGTGACGTCATTCTTGCTCATAACACGTCACTGTGGCGCAAAATTTGAAAGTTTCTAAATACTTCTTGCTTTTTTTTTCGTTAAAAAAACATCTTTTGTGGCTCTAATGGAGCTGAGTGAGATACTGAAGCCTAGTTCTTTCAAATTAAACGAAGTTGTATTTTCTCTTCATGGCTCCTTTAAGCTGGCCTGGTGCAATTACAGATAGTGATGTCTCCGACTTCAATTCGGAAGCCAAAAATAACTTTCAAACAGCGTTAGTGCAAGCATGGTGTTCGTTAATAGAGGCCGAGTACTTCTCACTGAAGGTTACGGCTAGGGTGGATATCAGGAAACTCCTTCGTTAGCCCGCTTAGCAAATTGTGATGATGCTGTGTAGGTCAGTAGATTTGGCAATTCTCGATTGTAGAAAATGGCACCAGTAAAACAACAGCATGTTCGCCAGACCTGTAGAAGACATTCTGAGTATGTCCCATCAAGAGCGGACTGCCCCTCCCCCCCCCCCCCAAACTGCCAAATAGTATCAGTACCCTACGCCGCCTAATAAAATACGCGTCAGTAGAGATACTTGTCTCACAACTCTGCTAATATTGTAGGTAGCAAGCTATACAGACCAGCTGGATCATGCAGGGGAAAGCTTGATAAGCGTGGTACTGAGAAATATGAACCAAAGCAGGCAATGCTCTGCTGCAGTTAGCCGCGCCAGTGACGTATACGCCGTTACCTGGTCTCCGGCCCCGTAGCTCCTGCTTACAGAGTCGTAATCGTGGGACAGCTTCCATTTTATGCCTCTATTTTTTGCAAAGATTTAAGCGGGGCGGCTCTTATGAAGTGCTCAATGCAGCCTTTTCCCCTTCTCCCCTCTCCTCCTTTTTCCGGGTATCTCGCCTCGTGAGTACTTCGCGTGCCATCCTGACTCCTCTTTAACATACCGTTTAAGGCGAACGCCTTAGATGTCGCATCAAACGCGAAAAGTGACCGTAGTATTCGTTGTCGTCGGTGGCATCCGTGTCGATGGTCGCCGCTTCAACGAGAAACTAAATGAATAAAAACACACATATGGATTCGTGTGGGATTTCAACTCGGGCCACCAGAGCAGCAGGTCTAACCCCAGCGTGCACCTGGCTGCAGAAGGGAGCAAGAAGTAGCGCGTGGTAGGTGATCGCGACGGCTCGGGCGTAGAACAGGTGCACGACTGTGGGGAAGCTGAAGCGTGAATTGTCTGCCAGTCGGGGTCATTTGTGTCAATCGACGAAGAAACGAAAGCGAAAAAACAGACGCAAACACGATGCTATATGGGAGAAGTCGCTGGCTCTCGCCTTTAAAGTACGGAGCGGAATTGTTTTCTTCTAACCGAGATGTGCAGGCTACGTTGTGGTTTCTTAACTTAATTAACATTATTATTTTCCTAATTATATCTTGCTTAATTAAGTTAACGCTGCTCTCGTCGGTTATCTACTTGTATCTTGCCTCAAGTGGGCCCCATGTTTCCTTCGCCCCAAATAATGTTGAGATATTCGAACGAACCAGAACAGTAGTTTGCATATATATATATATATATATATATATATATATATATATATATATATATATATATATATATATATATATATAGTCTGAAAAGATAAAAACTCACACAGAGCGCGAAAAAAATAAAGTTAGTATAGACAGAGACGAACGAGAAAGACGTAGAAAATAGAAATAAGTTTACTGACGTTTCAGGGAGAGGACTCCCTTCAGAGTACCAAACCAAAGTACCAAGAAAGGGAGTCCTCTCCCTGAAACGTCAGTAAACTTATTTCTATTTTCTACGTCTTTCTCGTTTGTCTCTGTCTCTACTAACTTTATATATATATATATATATATATATATATATATATATATATATATATATACACACACCTCGTTTCCGCAAAGGCTGATACTCATGCACTGCCGCATGTGCCACTCCAGTTTCTTTTTTCTTTTTGCCTTTACTGCTTAGCGAGACGATCTGGGAGGTCGATTTTTATGAAAACGCACATACAACCGCGTTTCGCGTTAAATCACTTTTTTTTTTCGGCTCAAAGTAGGAATTGTGAGGCACCTCTCCGTCCTATAATTCGGAACCTACAAAAACGTGAAATCACTTTACAAGGAGCCGCAAAAAGCCAACTTCTCCCGCTACGCAAGACTGCGCGTGGTAAGAACATTTCATTAAACGGGGGCCACTTGTATAAAATGCACGCCCATTGGAAGGGGAGCTAATCTGCACCGCTCCGAAAACAATCAGTCCTCGGGTTTCTCTTCTTCCAAGAGCGGTGGGTGTACGGGCCTGCTTTCACGCTGTCGTCGGCCTCCAGGACTAACAGCGAGACGAGGCGCATGACGTAGCCGATTCAATTATGAAGCCCTTGACAAGTACGCCGCTGCTGACGAAGAAACAAAGGCGAGGTTCACCGAAATACGAAGGGGCAGGTCCAACGCGTGTCAACATTCGGCGCACCTTCTGCTATAAGCGGGTGCTGCTGCTGCAGAGGCAAACACTGCGACCTCCCGCCCAGTCCAACGAGCTCTGAAATGAGATGATTAACTCCGGTTCGCGTCGCCTCGCCTGCTTGAGGGCACGCCTCCCCTCCGCTGTGTTCGCGCAGCAGTTCTCGCAGCGCGCAAGAAAAGACGTTCGCGCACCAACGCCCGCCGCTTGCTCGTCTGACAGAAGTCTCAATTTACGCCGAGACAAGAAGCCAAACCGAGCGGGTCTCCTCGTGACCGGCGCGTATTAAAGTGTGGGGCTGAGGACAAAGCAGCAGCCTCCTGCAGCAGCGCTGCGCGGCCACTTTATTTTCATTAGCAAATTAGAGGCGACGCTGTGGCGTGTGTACGTGGGATGGGGCACGCGAGCAGTGTTTGTATTTGGCTGCAATAAGACAAGGAGGGGCGTTTGTTTGCGTCACAGCCGGTTGAAATCCGCTCGAACGAGCGGCTGCTGTCGTCGACGGGCCTTCTGAGTGCCCGCCGTGACGGCATCGGCGCAAAGCAAACATGGCGACCAGAGCCGAGCAGACGATTCGGGCAGACGACAGCGAGCCACTCGGCAGGAAAGGCGTTCGCGCCGCGGAGCAGTGTGCGAGAAGATGTACGGACGGCCGCTCTGTTTATGTTTCATCTTAGTGGCGACCCATTGTGCAATGCGGCCGGTGAAGCGACTGGGCGGCTGTCGAGAGCCGCCCCTGGCTATCTGTCGCTGTCGCGCTGGCCTTTTGTCGCTCGGCTTCGGCCCTGCTGTTGGGACCACTTCGGCGTTGCTCGCGGCTTAAGAAGTTGACGCGGCCGACGGTGCTCTGGGTGGCATTATAACCGTGAGGACGGCAGCTACTGTAAGTGGGACAAGTAAAAGTGGGGACCTAGCAACAACGCGGGAAGCACGGCGCACCTCACTTGACGCCGTTGCTGTAGTTCGACTAGATTACAGTCGTCGCGCTGTCCACACGCATCCGAAAAGCTCGTGTGTCAACACTGGGAACGTGTTGTATTTTTTTATTCCCTGCTGCTATGTTGCTGCTATGTCTGTCCTTTTTTATATCGCCGAAGCATCCACAGTGGCCATCATCGCTGGATGTTATCAAACTGTCCAGCGATGTTTAACACTGGCTTATCATCGTGTTTATCACCATTCATATCCCGATGTACACCGTGATGCATTATTCCTGTTCTTCCGTCCACCCCCGCCCTCTTTTTCTCACTGTTAAATCTCTTTTTGTTCACTCTCATCTCGGGCAGCAAGACCTACCGTTAGTGAGGCCGGCCTCTCTCTCTCTCTCTCTCTCTCTCTCTCTCTCTCTCTCTCTCTCTATATATATATATATATATATATATATATATATATATATATATATATATATATATATATATATATATATATATATATATATATATATATATATATATATATATATATATACATATATATATATATATATATATATATATATATATAGTCGTGAAGTGGAGTCCTTAGTTGCTGCAGGAATGACCTGTCTCAGGTCGAAACGTTGGAAATAAAGTCTCCGAAGAGCGTACTTCTACTTTGTATATATATATATATATATATATATATATATATATATATATATATATATATATATATATATATATATATATATATATATATATATATATATATATATTGCTAGCTTCTTTATCCTGCCCACTTCTGTCCAATGCGACATTACTCTTTACGCCTTCTGACCTGTTTCACCAGCGACGTTGTCGTCGGCTTCCTTTCTCCCTGCTTCCCATCCGTAACAGCCAAACTACACTTCTCCTTTCCAACTACGGGTCGTGTCCGTGCACCTTGCAACGCGGTAAGTGCGTCGGCCATGTCGAGACCGTTCATGCTGTTGTCGCTGTGGCTGTGCCCGACGATTCAACGCCGCTTGAAATCAGTGGACTGTGTGCTCCTTCAGAATCCTCCCCGTCTGCAGACGTCTTCCTTCGCGCCATTGATGCCGACCTTTAACCGTCCCAACGAGACCAGCTTCTCGCACTGCTGAACCGATTTCAGACGTATTTTGATTCTGTCCAGACTGGTCTGGGACGTACCACCACATTCGAACACACCATCGATACCGGTGGTCACGCACCCTTACGGCAACGTCCCTACCGTGTCTCCCTCACTGAACGCCGCGTAATCGATGAACAAGTCGAGGACATGCTCCAACGCGGTGTGATTCGACCCTCCACCAGTCCATGGGCATCGCCGGTAGTACTTATCAAAAAGGACGGCTCTATTCGGTTTTGCGTCGATTACCGCCGGCTCAACAAGATAACTTGCAAAGACGTATATCCGTTGCCGCGAATTGATGACGCCCTTGATTGTCTACAAGGCGCAGAGTTCTTTTCCTCCATTGATTTACGCTCGGGTTATTGGCAGGTTCCCATGGCAGAGGCTGATCGTGCAAAAACGGCCTTTATTACTCCTGACGGCCTGTACGAGTTTAACGTTATGCCATTTGGCCTCTGCAATGCGCCTGCAACCTTCGAGCGGATGATGGATAATATTCTCCGTGGACTCAAATGGCAGACGTGCCTTTGTTACCTCGATGATATTGTGATCTTCTCTCCCGATTTTTCGACGCATCTGATTCGACTTGAGCAAACTGACGTGCTTGACGACCGCAGGCCTTCAGCTCAACCTGAAGAAGTGCCGTTTTGCTGCCCGAGAGCTTACTATCCTTGGCCACGTTGTCTCCAAAGCTGGTGTCCTGCCCGATCCTGCCAAGTTATGCGCTGTGGCGGAATTTCCCAAGCCGACAACTGTGAAGGCCCTCCGCAGCTTCATTGGGTTGTGTTCATACTTTCGCCGATTCGTTCGCAACTTTGCATCTCTCATCGCGCCTTTGACAAAGCTCCTCAGCAAAGAAGGCGGCATCGGTGAGTGGTCCACGGCCTGCGACGACGCATTTACTAAACTGCGCCATCTCCTCACATCTCCGCCAATCCTGCGCCATTTCGATCCTGAGGCCCCTACCGAAATTCACACGGACGCGAGCGGAGTTGGTTTGGGGGCAGTTCTCGCTGAGTATGTCTTGCGAGTATGTCGTTGCTTATGCAAGTCGCACGCTAACAAAGGCCGAGGCAAATTATTCTGTGACCGAGAGAGAATGCCTGGGCGTTATTTGGGCGCTTGCGAAGTTCCGCCCGTACCTCTACGGGCGCCCTGTCCATGTTGTCACAGATCACCACGCGCTTTGTTGGTTGTCCTCGCTCAAAGATCCTTCTGGGCGGCTAGCGCGCTGGGCTTTGCGGCTACAGGAGTATGACATTCGCGTCACGTATCGCTCAGGCCGGCGGCACAATGATGCTGATGCCCTTTCGCGCTCCCCGCTACCTCATGACAGCGACCGGGTCTCGAGCTCCGACTGCTACGTGTCGCCATTGGAGATCCACTCTATGTCGTCTGAGCAAAAGAAAGACCCTTGGATTTCCTCCATGTTGGACTTTCTGTCTGGCTCATCAACGAACGCTGCATCTCGGACACTACGCCGGCAAGCGTCGCACTTTGCCCTTCGCGACGGACTGCTTTTCCGTCGCAACTACCAACCCGAAGGTCGCAAGTGGCTCTTAGTAATTCCGCGCCACCTACGCTCTGAAATGTATGCCTATTTTCACGAAGAGCCACATTGCGCCCATGCTGGTGTCTCCAAAACATACCAGCGTTTGCGCTTGCGGTACTACTGGCGAGGCATGTACCGCTTCGTTCGTCAATACGTCCGTTCGTGTGTTCGATGCCAACGCCGAAAATATCCTCCCCGCCAAGGAACTGGGCCTTTGCAGCCCTTACCGTGTCCAGCAAGACCATTCGACCGTGTAGGAATCTACCTTTATGGACCTCTTCCTTGCACTGCAGATGGCAACCGATGGGTCGTTGTTGCTGGCGACTACTTGACCCGGTACGCCGAGATTGCCGCCCTGCCTGCTGCTACCGCACGCGAAGTAGCCTCCTTCCTACTTCGGCACTTCATTTTACGGCATGGGGCGCCCCGTGAACTCCTCGGTGATCGAGGAAGGGTTTTTTTTGTCTGAAGTTATAGAGGCCCTTCTTAAATCCTGCCGCACGATCCATCGCACCACCACGGCGTATCACCCTCAGACCAATGGACTCACCGAACGTTTCAACCGCAGTCTGGGTGACATGCTTGCTATGTACGTCGCGGCGGACCATTCCGACTGGGACGCAGTACTACCATTCGTGACCTACGCATACAACACCGCCACGCAGGCCACGACCGGCTTCTCTCCGTTTTTTCTTTTGTATGGCCGTGAGCCTTCATGCACACTGGACACCATACTTCAATATCGGCCCGATGAGTCAGAGTGCACGCCCATCTCCGACGTTGCCAAGCACGCCGAAGAGTGTCGTCAGTTGGCCCGATCGTTAACTACGGAAGATCAACAGCGTCAGAAGTCGCACCACGACGAAACGACTCCCGCTCCTACCTACTCACCAGGGTCGCTTGTCTGGCTGTGGGTTCCAGTGTCTTCGCCAGGCTTGAGCAGTAAACTGCTTTCGCGCTACCAGGGTCCCTACCGCATCGTCAAGCGGACGTCTCCAGTAAATTATGTAGTTGAGCCTCTCACTCCGTCGCCCGATCAGCGTTGCCGTGGCAAAGATATAGTCCATGTTCAGCGCCTCAAGCCTTACATTGACCCCGTCGTAGTTTCATCTCCCTGAGTCGCCAGGATGGCTCTTTTCGTTCCCGGGGGCAATTGTAAGGAAGACCGTAGGAGCGTGGATAGCACTGGTCATTCGCAATGCGTGGGTATGTGACACAGAAGCCACACAGGGAAGAGGCACCAACTCGTGGATGTCCCATCACCATCGCTGGGACGAAGAAGAAGTCTCGCCTCGTTGGCTCTCCGTCTCGACTTGCTAGACAGCGCGACTTGGTGCGTCGGTGCTGCTGCTGCTGCTGGAGCGGCTGAAGAATAAAGCCTGAAAACCCTCTTATAATATATATATATATATATATATATATATATATATATATATATATATATATATATATATATATATATATATATATATATATATATATATATATATATATATATATATATATATATATATATATATATATATATATATATATATATATATATATGACGGATGACTTGAACCATGGTCGATGCTGAAGCGATCTATTTACAGAAAGAGATGCAAGCTATTTACAATTCGGCCATCACAGCACGAGCGATAATCCCACGCCAACCGTCTTCGTCTTCGTCGGTGTAAGATGCCCATCGCACTAGGCTGCACTGTCCACTTCCTAGTCTTCCCGTTACAGTATATATATATATATATATATATATATATATATATATATATATATATATATATATATATATATATATATATATATATACAGAGAGAGGGAGCAAGAAAATAATTTTTTTTTACTAAAAAAAAGTCATGTCTTTCTATGACCTAACGATTCCACCCATTGCTTTCCGAGGTTTTCTTGACTGCCAATCCTTATTCTGTCTTAATTCACTGAGCCCCTCATTTTCTATTTCTGATTCGCTAACTGCATAGCGAGGGCCTCTGTTCTGGCAGTCTTGGTGCCAAAGGTAGCTTAAGAGGGTTTAACTCAGGTCAACCACTCTCGACATGTCGTAGACACTCGACTCACGGCCCGGGGATTAAAAAGAAGGTCCCCTTCACCCCGAGTAGTCCGAGTGGCGCTGACTACCACCCCCAAGTGCAGGAAACAAAAAATATCTTAACATGAATACCCGAGAAAGTGGTGGGGAAACAACCCCGCCGGTAGCGTAGTGGTTATCGCACCAGACCGGTTTTCTGGTGGTCGTGGGTTTGGATCCCACCCGTGGGCATTTTTTCACCACTTTCTGACTAAACAAAATTCTTCATCTCTTTCTAGGACCTAACGCATTCCCCCCTTTGCTTTCCGAGGTTTTCTTGACTGCCAACCCTTATTCTGTCTTAATTCACTGAGCCCATCATTTCCCATTTCTGATTCGCTACGTGCATAGCGAGGGCCTCTGTTCTGGCAGTCTTGGTGCCAAAGGTAGCTTTAAGAGGGTTCAACGCTGGTCTCACCACTCTCGACATGTCGTAGACACTCGAGTCACGGCCCGGGGGTTAAAAAGAAGGTCCCCTTCACCCCGAGTAGTCCGAGTAGCGCTGGCCACCACCCCCAAGTGCAGGAAACAAAAAATGCCTTAACATAAATACCCGCGAAAGTGGTGGGGAAACAGCCCCGCCGGTAGCGTAGTGGTTATCGCACCAGACCGGTATTCTGGAGGTCGTGGGTTCGGATCCCACCCTGCGGGCATTTTCTCACCACTTTCTTTCTTTCCAAATTCTTTATCTGTTTCAATAACCTACCAAATCCTCCCCTTTGCTTTTCGATGTTTTCTTGACTGCCAACTCTTCGTTGTCTTATTTCAACGAGCCCCTCATATATATATATATATATATATATATATATATATATATATATATATATATATATATATATATATATACACACCATTTTCCTTGCTAGAGGTGGGCGCCGCCATTTGCTTATTCTGACCGGACGCTAGCGCCGTCTATGAAGCGACCGCCGAAACCTCCGCGCTGGGCTGTTAAAGGAGTACTGACACGAAATTTCCATTTTACGTTTTTTTCGCTGCTATGCGTGCCTAGCAGCCCACTAATCATAGAATGACAAATTAGACGGTCGAGCGCAGCGTAAACATTCATTTACGGCGTCGTTTATTCGTGCCAGTTTCGGTTTCGACAAAAAAACGCCGTGCGGCCGCCATGACAGGATGTATCACATGGCGTCACCATTCTTGCCGCATCGCTGCCTCTCTGGAAGCGCGCGCGAGCGAGCGCACGCGCGCGCCCAGACAGGCCGAGGTCTTCGCCGTCCCCACAGGCCCGGGCAGCATGACGTCAGTCCCAAAACCATGACGTGTACACACGCCCGAGCAGCGCGCGCCAACCACAGCCAGCGCGTCGGCTTCGTCACGGGAGCCCCGACGTCGGCAGTTTGGGGCAAGTAGCAGATGATGTCACGTCGGCCCGCTCGGGGCTTTCTCGTGCGGGCGAAGATTAAAATGGATTTTAAATATGTTTCGCTGAATGGTTGCTGTTGACACTTGCTGGGAGATATCTCCTGATAAAAAGGAAGCGTTTTACATAGTTATCTCAGCTTTGAAATTTTGTGTCAGTACTCCTTTAAGCGCTCCGTTCTTTCCGTGCGTCTGCTCTGTACCCGTGCATTACCGAGTGAACCGTTGTGGTTTGGCGTCAAGTTAGCGGTTGCAGTGCTTGTGTGTGTGTGTTCTGTTTTGTTTTCATCATCTGCGGACGGATTTTAGGTCCTAATTTGCTGCCAGAGCGGAAAATGCCGACCCCGGCTGTTGCGAGCAGCAGTAGCACTGGTGGTGGTGGTGCCGGTGGTGCTCCGCAGTTCCGCGATGCAAACGTACCGGTATGGCACCGACTGACATAGAAATCGATATCGGGGAGTAAATACGTGTTTCAATGCCACTCTGCTTGTTATGTTCACCGATTAGTAATGTTTACGGAAGCGCGGACGTCGAATGCGGAGCGCGCACAGCATATGTGGGTCACGGTGATCCGTGCTCGCGATGGACTTTCGACGAGGCGATTGCTACGCTCTTGACATTGCAATGCAATATAATCTTTCTTAACTAGACTTATGACGGTTACTGACGAAACGAAATTACATGGGCGGAAAAATAACACGACCGCACAATTACTATTCGAAGGTTGAGCAGAAGGGTCGACGTTCGGGCGAGTTAATATTGGTTGATCATGATCGTTCATGACCTAACTCTGCGCAGCGCATGTGGCCTGTCGCTCGGAGCCCACCTTTGTGAAACCGCTGCTTGCACCACAAATGCTTTACGCCACCAGCAGTAACTGTTTTGTAATTGTAATACTTTAGATTCCGTGACAACGCAAAAGGATTAGAAGCTTTTCCTTTGACCGCGTTGTGAACAAGTTGAGCTATTTTCCAAATGCAGCGTTCACGCGTATCTTGAGCTGCGTTTCCACATTGGGCTGCCTGCTTATCCTGCTATCGGCCAGCAGTGTGCGATGGAAAAAGTTATCCTTTCATATCGTTTGGCAGTGTAATGCGCTGGCCTGAAAAAAAGTAAACAAAACGCCGTGATTTTAAAGGTCAGATTAGATGAAAAGGGGATTGTTTAATGCCAATCGGCTGTAATGACCAAACAAAATATGGTATTTTAAATTGACTACAAGGAACCAGAAGTTATTGTAATGTTGTATATAGTTGTATTGTATCGGCGCTCCTGAAAGATCCCCAGGTGGCCAAAATTAACCCGGAGCCCTCCACTACGGCGCGCCTCATCACCCATGAAGCGTCGGGGCGTTAAACACCATAATGAATCAATTAATCAATCAACCAACCAATCAATCAATGCTGTATTGTAAAGGATAAAGTTGCGTCTAACATTTCAGGGGGTTCCGTTCCCTGTCGCAGCTTTGCGTGTGATAAATGGATTTTGCTCCGTCTGCTTGCCGTCCAAGTGCACCCAACAAACCCTGGAGTTGGTCGTTGGTACAAAGTCGTTGCGATTTATCAATGGCATCTACCGATATCTCAACTCGGTGTGCGTTGGGAAGCGATGCAGCAAAAACACGCCGCAATCGCACTGCATTCTCTCCAGGCAGTGTCGTGCACATGCGTGCTGTCAGCGACTGTTTCTCGCTTTCTCTGGAACCCACCACCGCGCAGTGCTGACCAAGCGACGTTGGCGCCTTGAACAGCATCGCAGCATTGGCTAAAACAGTTGAAAGTTCCGCAAAAACTGAGCACACGGTGCGAAATACTCCTGAACTAGGCAGCAGAGCACACCGCGCAGAGCGATGTTAGCAGCCCAGCGCGCACAGGCAACGCTGGTCGGCCGCCGAGAGAACTGGTTTGAGAGTATTTTCCTCCTTTCCCGGCTGCTTGTGGAAAATGGTGTATAAGAAAACTTCGAACAAGGTAGCGACCACGATTGTTGCCAACGTTTCAGCAAAGATACTTGCCTTCGTCAAGGCAAACCCTCTCCTGGCGGGCAGGCGTTATATTGGGGTAGGTCCCCATGAGGGAAGAGAGAAGGAAGTCAATGTAGGAACCGGATTGGTTTGGAAGTATGCAGGGGGAGATATTGAGGAGGAAGGAAGGTTGTATAGTTTTAGCCGCGAAGTCGGTAAGAATGAAGTCAGGTGTGGGGGATATTCCGGGAAATTCTTGGAGGGAAAGGTTGAGAGGGTGTTTATTGCCACGCCGCGTGGCCTACAGCAAGGTTCTCAGAAACGCCGGAAGCAGAACAGGTGGTGAGAGAAGTTCTCATCAGACGGTATCTGCGAGCCCAAGGTCAAAAGAAAGGGAAGGATAGTGGGAAGGTATCTAGAGCAAGGAAAAAAAAGAAAAAAAAGGAAAAACCACTAACACACAAATAAATAGCAGCGGCTTAGCTCGACTATGCCAGAATATACGTAGCGTGAGCTAAGGTTCAGCTGGTTATTCTTAGCTTTCCTGGTTGTCTATGATTAGCTTGATTATCATGCTTACTGCTGCTTCAATTACACACACACGGTATACGCATTATGTGACACTTGTATATTTATCAAGCGGCTCCGGCGCAGCGTCACCAATCGCCCCAGAGCTAAGCTGGTTCCACAGGCGCACGCCGGTGTTGCTGCGACACACGGGCCACCGGCCACCCCTCGCATGATCATCAAGTGGACCGGGCTTCCACTTGCGGAATGGAGGTCGGCGAAGACGCTGAGCGCGTCTGGTGTGTGAAAGACGCCGGGCAGCGAGCAACGTTCTGTGCGCCCTGTGACGTCACTGCTCTCCGCGCATGCGCAGCACGGCTCTCCAGGAGCCCCGCGAAACTGCTCAACCTCGACCAGTGTAGCTCACGCTACAAAAGCAATAACCGTACAACTGAAATGGCACGTGTCGCCAACAGCAACATTCCTGGAACAGGTCATTTCTGAAACTCAAAAATGAAAAGATAAAGTTAGAAGGACGCAAGGGGCACAAGACAAAGGGGAGCAAAAAAGACATAAAAAATAAAAATAAAATGACATTGCGGAGCAAAGGTTGGAGGGATGCCTGCGCATACTAAGTGGAAGCTAAGGAAGGAAAACAAAATGAATTCGGGGACCACATAAAGAGCAAAGGGAGGGGGTCATATTATTTGGATAAGGTACAACAAGCAAGACAATGTTTAATGCTGTATTTTCTGTGAATATCGCAAGGATTCCAAATTGTTTGCAAGTCCCTAGAGGCATTAATTCCAGTAGGGGCCATGGAGTTGAATTTATGAATTAAATAGGATTCTTTGTATTTTCTCCTGGGGATCTACCCATATATAAAGATATATAAAGAGTCGTGCCAGCCAGGCGAGGGTTTGCCGTGACGGAGTCAAGTCTAGTTCCTTTGAAACGTTGGCAACAATCCTGGTCGCTACCCTGTTCGAAGTCTTCTTTTGTTGTGTTCGCTACCATCTATCTATGTATATATATATATATATATATATATATATATATATATATATATATATATATATATATATAGAAAATAAGGGTTGGCAGTCAAGAAAACCTCGGAAAGCAAAGGGGAGGTTGTGGTGGGTCATAGAAAGAGATGAAGAATTTTTTGAGTCGAAAAGAAAGTGGTGAAAAAATGCCCGCATTTTTTCACCACTTTCTTTTCGACTCAAAAAATTCTTCATCTCTTTCTATGACCCACCACAACCTCCCTTTTGCTTTCCGAGGTTTTCTTGACTGCCAACCCTTATTTTCTGTCTTATTTCACGAAGCCCCTCATTTCCCATTTTCTGATTCGCTACATGCTTAGCGAGGGCCTCTGTTCTGGCAGTCTTGGTGCCAAAGGGAGCTTAAGAGGGTTCAACGCTGGTC
This sequence comes from Haemaphysalis longicornis, assembly GCF_048455015.1. Classification (NCBI taxonomy): domain Eukaryota; kingdom Metazoa; phylum Arthropoda; class Arachnida; order Ixodida; family Ixodidae; genus Haemaphysalis; species Haemaphysalis longicornis. The sequence goes on from NW_027526460.1 coordinate 2,663,463, forward strand.
GACCACTCTCGACATGTATACACACTCGAGTCACGGCCCGGGGGTTAAAACGAAGGTCCCCTTCACCCCGAGTAGTCCGAGTGGCGCTGGCTACCACCCCAAGTGCAGGAAACAAAAATACCTTAACATAAATACCCGAGAAAGTGCTGGGGAAACAGCCCCGCCGGTAGCGTAGTGGTCATCGCACCAGACCGGTATTCTGGAGGTCGTGGGTTCGGATCCCACCCGGCGGGCATTTTTTCACCACTTTCTTTTCGACTCAAAAAATTCTTTATCTCTTTCTACCCACCACAACCTCCCCTTTGCTTTCCGAGGTTTTCTTGACTGCCAACCCTTATTTTCTGTCTTATTTCACGAAGCCCCTCATTTCCCATTTTCTGATTCGCTATACACACACACACACATATATATATATATATATATATATATATATATATATATATATATATATATATATATATAAATCACTGGGTTGATCTTTTTTTTTTTTTTGCAGTTCGCTTGCTGTTTGGAGTAAAGGTGCGCGTCCCAACTACCGAGGCGGAGGGCCCACAAATTGGAGGGGGAGTTCATTTCGCTGTTATCCTGTGTTCCCTATTTTCTTAGGGTTAGGTTTCTGATTAAGTGGCCGAATTCAGAACAAGACCTGCAGCTTCGTACGCGTCCTAAAGAAAATTGCTAAGCCCCCCGCATTAACTGTGGTGGGCTCAGAGAAAAACAGTGCACGGTAAAAAAAACGTGTAAATATTCGTTCGCCTTGCCATAAATGGCTAGTAAGTTTGTTATTGATCGCGAGGTTGTCGGCCGTGCTCTAAGCTGCAGGCTACTGATATGGAACTCTTACTAGAGTCGTCTTTGTCGATTCACGAGCTGGTATTGGCAGGCTCACTTTATGGATCAAGTATTTCTAATATTAAGTGATTTCGACTTTATATGTATAGTGCGCGTTCGTGTGCGCGTGTGTGCGTACGCGCGAGAGTGCGTGTCGTTCTTCAGTTCGCATCAAGCGGTCGAGCGGAGAGCGCTGAAACGCAAAAATAGAGCAGTGCGATTAGAGCAAAGTGCTGATAATCGGAGCGCAGGATGGCTTTCACGTCGCAGTCATGCAAACTAGTGCGAGAGAGAGAGAGAAAAAATTTTATTTGCCCTTTAGGCTAAGGCCTCCTCATTCCAGGGGGCCACTGAAACTAGTGCGAAAAACGAGGACTCGCGTTTATCTCGCTCAAGTGTCGACGCAAGCCGAGCTTTCACCACGCGAAAACCCGAGGCCAGCGGTAAGCATGCGAGTGAAAAAGCACGCTGCAGCGGCACGCAGGTCGCCATCCAACGTGTACACTAAATAAAGGAATGCAATAGAAAGAAAGCACTTCGTTGTAATTCTCTTTTTCAAAGCATTGATACGGACACAGAATACGTCGAGTGGTATAGTACTGATGTGCAGACACGGCATACCTCTTCTAAGCCCTCTTTAGGTTAAAGGGGCACTGACACAAAATTTTGAAGGCGAGATAACTTCGGAGATAGATTGGTGGGAACACATATACATCATCTGCAAAATATCAGCGGTGAATACAGCCTAGAACATATTTAAAATCAATTTTGAAGTGTGCGAAACGCAACCGAGCGGCCAGCAGAGGACCACGCGCAAGTGTAAATAAACAACATCCAAACACGTCACGAGTTTGTGTTTGCCGCTTCCGCACTGCCGGCTCGCCGCTCCAATCGGAGGGCAGGAGGGCGGAGCTTCTGCTCTCGAGAACGAACGACCCGATCGTTGGCGGCGGAGGCGCCGTGATTTCGTCAGCTCATCGGGCAGCTGGCCGCGACCAAAGTTCTACAGCGATTCCAGGCACTCTGTTTCTATTACTGTTTATTACCATTGGATGCGGAAACGCGCCGGAGGCACGAAAAGGCCACTGAGCAAGCCGCACGGTCGCTGTGCAGGCGGCGGCCACGGCCGCGAAGTGGCCCACGCTGGCGCAGGTAGCTCGAGTGATAGCTTGTTACCGCTGCACGAAATTGTCCCCAAGTCCCGACCATGGTGGCTTACATGAGAAAGGAGTTAATGATGCCATGGCGGGTTGCATTAAAAATTGTCATCTGCACCGCTTACGAGAGCGGCACTCGAATATCTGCCGCAGTGCTAAGCCGAACACATCTGTAGGCGGACCTGTAGGCAGACCGGCCGGCTGCTCCCAGCGCGCGTCTTGCCACCCACCGTCTCGAGCGTCGCGCGTCGTTCGTTAGCCGCGGTAGCATTTGCACTCGCAGCGCCTGCGTCACATCCACGGTCGCTTTTTAATTAGGCGCCTCACGAGATCAGTACGGGGGGGCATTTGCAGAAACTGCCGTCGATGCGGATTCGACAGTGCTACGGCGGCTCTGCTCTGTAACTGTGATATCCCTCCCACGGTCACGTGGTCAGCTTTGTTCACACAAAATCCACAAAATCCATCGTTTCGCGGCACTCGCTGAAACCGAAACTGCGACTGGCCGCATTGAAAATGCCTCTAATTAAACAACCGTCGCACGCTGAAGCAAATGAGGTTTCTACAGGTTATAAGTAGGTCACTAGCTACTTATCGCAACAAAAAAAAAACAAGATGCAAAATTTTTGTGTCAGTGCCCCTTTAAGGACCGCTGTTAGAGCTGGAGAGATGGATGGCGATCCCGCGCCTTATCTATTGGCCCGCTCATGACCAGAGGACGGACAATGTTCCTAACGGTGGGGGGCCCCTGTCTGTCTACTCGTGTTTCTCGTGAGGAGAGTGACCACGCACTCTCTACTACCACGTTGAGGTGCGAGATGATGCCTCTCATGGCAAAAGAAGCGGCCGCAACCTTCACGCCGTTCATCATTCGGCTCCTGATGTCAGTGAGTAACCGGGTCCTCCACCGATACGAGAGGCACGAGCCATCAAGGTGGTGGCCGCCGTGAAGTGCGTGCGGGGTCCCTACTGCGGACGCAGTTCTGTGCACACAGCCAGGGCTCAAGTAGGAAAAGTCATCAAGGTTGCGAATGCGACAGTGAAGCCCCCGACACCAAGCATGCCAACAAGCGCGTAAGCTAGCGAGCGATGAGACAAACCGCATTCCATATGTAGGGTGTGTCGTGTAGCTTGCCATTCATTTATCCAAGGACCGTCCTTAGAGTGGTCTGTGTTTTCGTACTCCGGAGTTATGGGTCGGGAGCGTAATTTTAATGAGTAGCATTTTTTGCCGAGTAACCCCCCAACCCCCCCCCCCTCCCCCCGGCGAGGACCATGCAACGCCCTGCATTTGCCCAAAATTGCACAATGGGCGGAGTTAACACGTTTGATCTTTCATGCGTAAATGGAGATAATGAGTGGAGCGGAATATTTAAAACCAATAAATACTAATAGCAGAAAAATGAAAATGTTATAAATTTGAAATAATAAAATCAAATGCATTCATCTTATACACCTCCTCCATAAAACGGAACCACCTCCTGGCATCGACTGCTGCTTTTTCAGAACATTCCCATTTCAAGACTGCTGTACAAAACCTCATTTGTTAATGTGTTCACTAAGTACTGTGTACTCCCCAAAATCAGAAACCCTAATGCGGAGCAATGGGAGGCGCTGCGACTGCTGTGGAGACCAGATCGGTCTCATTCAGCGGGCACGCAAAGCAGCAGAGGCCGTTGGAACCCTGGACCGAGGGTGCCACTCCTGCTAACCCCGTCGGGAACTGTCGCACGTGGCACAAGACTCCGGTGGAGTGCCGCCCAACCAACAAAAAAATATAAATAAACGTTTTCCCTCCTCCTTTTCCCACTTGTGTGCTTCCTCTGCTTATTGCCATAGTACTGTACCCCCACTCCTTTCTGTAGTGTTTTTGGGCGTGAATTAAATTAAATAATTAAATAAATAAATAAATAAATAAATAAATAAATAAATAAATAAATAAATAAATAAATAAATAAATAAATAAATAAATAAATAAATAAATAAATAAATAAATAAAACTTTATTGACACAAGGATGGCGACTCGGCCTACGTGGGGGCGGGTGGGAAGGGTGGTGTCAAATGGGGAAAACTTTACATTCTTAGAAGAACGCCAGTAGCGAGAGCGAAGTCCCACAAGGAGGCAAACACCTGCTTGGCTGTGGCTGCGGGTGGGTAGAGCCAGTTCATCAAACACGTAACGCTGCTGTGTTTGCAAGAGGTGTGCTCCGCGTGCAGTCGTGGACACGTCCAAAGGAGATGGTCAATGGTCGGTGTGGCTCCTAAAGAGCATGTCACGCACGTGGGTGGTGTCATGGCCGGCGGAGGTGAATTGCTTGCGGCAGTGCCAGGGAGAACGGGTGGCCGCCCTTTCTTTGGTGTGTAAGAACGCCACTTGAAAAGGATGTTCCCTGTAAACGCCGCCCTAGCACGAGCCTTGTGGATCAGAACCTGAAGGCCACGTGACAGCCCTGTAGGTAACGGGTAGTCATTGGCAGGGATGCGGCTGCGGAGTCGAGCTCTAGCACATCGCTGGTAGGTGTCACGGGCTTCAAAGGGGTCCAAGTTGGGGTCGTGATGAAACAAAACTGGGTGGGAGCGGGTGGAAAGAACATCGCTCGCCAGGGCACACACGACCTCCTTGGAGGAGTTAACGCAGTGCCCTGGCACCCAGTCCACCCGAATTTGTAGTTCTGTTGTGCAATGTTGCCTCCGGGCAAGCATCTTGATGGACGCACAGATAGAATTCTGATAAGGCACCCGGCGTGAAGATAAGGTGAAGATAGTTGCATGAGGCTGGTTGGTAGGCGAGTGCGAAATTTGAAGTTGTCGGGCAGCCAGTAATATAGCTTTGAGTTGGAGGTGGGTAGACGATGGCGCTGTTGGGTATTCTTGTTGGCAGGCGGCTTGAAATGTCGAGAGTGAATGGCCGCTAATCCGGCAGTATTCGTGGTTGGGTCCCAAGTGGCGTCGGTATAAACAGCGCTATGTGGAAACCGCTCGGTAATTTCAGCTGTGCGTTTGTGTTTGTCAGAGTGGCGAAGCGTAGGACCGGTGATTGGGAGTAGCTTTGGGTTAACGACGATTAAGTTGTGCCATGGTGGAAGCGGCAAAGGGATGGGATGTTGTGGTGCCGCGCATTGGGGCAGTAGCGCAAGTAGCGCACGGCCGGCGAGAGTGGATGCTCGTCGGAAGTCGTGGCCTTCCTGACGGGTTCGGATGATTTCTGTGAGAGGAGGCAGTTGAGCGTGCTTGTAGAGCTCCTAGAGTTTGGCATGTTTGGGAAGGCCAGTGATGACTCGAAGGCTCTCGCGATTTAGCACCTCCAGCTGCTACAACTGAGCCTTAGTGAAGTCGAAGCATACTGCCCCATATGTCACTTTGCTCGTGAGGACAGCCTGGGTCAATAGTTTGAGTGTCTCCGTTGTAGCCCCTCCTAACCGGTTGCTTATGCGTTTGATTATGTGAAGCTGTTGATGCCATGTTTTCTTGATTTGTTCAAGCCACACACTGCAGCCGCCATCCTCAGGGACAGGGATGCCAAGAACTTTACCCACTTTTCGGGGGACGGCTTAAGGAGCGATCGCACAAACTGAAAAGTGTAGGCGTTCTTCTGTTGCTGTGTGCCGCCAAACACCACATATGTGTTTTTGTCAGGCGAAGGCTGCATCCCAGTGTGTTGGAGGGCGTCGGCGAGAGTATCGACTGCAGTTTGAATATGTACCTGCACTTGCTGTTGGGTCAGGTCTGTCTTACGGAGGTCAATCCAAATCGTAATATCGTCGGCATATGTAGCACTTTGAATGTGGGGTATTTGTCAGAGTTGCCTGGCAATTTTTGACATGACAAGATTGAATAGAGTCGGAGATAAAATAGCGCCCTGCGACCTCGGTGGTTGTGGGAGATGTGGGGGTGCTTTTTACCCGTATGAATTTCAAACGTTCAGTTGCAGAGGAAGTTCTTGACAAAATTGGTGAGTCTGTGACCGATGTTAAGTTCTCCCATAACCTAAATGATGTAGGCATGCGAAACTGTGTCGAATGCTTTCTTGAGGTCAATACAAACAAGGACTCCTGGAGCTGCCTTAACATTCTTTCTCCATTTTTTTCTCTATCATTGGTCGTAATAAGAGCAGGCTGTTATGAGTGGTAAGACCGGTCCGGAACCCGGTTTGTGCAGGGTCGTAAATGGCGTCGTTCACTGTCTCGAGCAGGTAGGTGGGACGAGTAAGGATCATGCGTTCCATCAGTTTGCAAAGAGTGGATGTAAGTGAAATGGGACGAAGGTTGGAAATGGAAGTAGGGTTTTTTTTTTAGGTTTTGGTATTGGGTGCACAACGGAGTGCTTCCATTCAACAGGGAGTATTCCAGATTCTCATACTGTTAATTTCCAACAACAACTGTTCTTTAGATTTCTCATCACGGTTACGGAGCATTTGCCAAGTAATTTTGTCCTTTCCGGGAGCGCTCTTGACATTAACAGCCTCAAGGGCTATGTGCAGTTCTTGAATGGTGAAGAATGTGTCCTCAGGCTTCAGGTGATCACCGTAGGTTGGGGCCTAGATAGTCGAGTCGTATACGTTATCTTGGGGGAAGAATGTCTGGGCTGCAACTCGTTCCCGTTCGTCTTCGTCTATAGACTGAGCAAGTAGGATGTTTTGCGTGGTGTTAAGGGATTTTGTCGTATCAAAGAGAGCTTTGTAAGTGCGCCAAAGCTTATAGGAACCGGTTCGTTCATTTAGGCTTTCGCAGTGGTCAAGCCAGCGGGTTCTGAGGTGCTTGGCGTACCGTCTAGCTTGTGCTGTTTTGTTCCGATCCTTGGAATGGCGAATAAAAATAGACAAACGGGCCAACCCTGTAACGGCCTGCAGTTGCACAAAAGCATAATTAACTTAAGTAACACATTTAGTGGTTTTACGATAGCGTGCATGCAAATCATGGGCAAAACGAAACAAAGGGAAACCTTAAAGCAATAAAATAATCCCACTTATTTGGCCAGACATCACGAAAACTGCCTGTAAGAATCGCAATGAAGACCAGCTGCGCAAGAATGGTATCACTAGTAAAGAATTCTTTGAATTTCTCCGCATTTTCTGACACTCCGTGACCATTCACGTGTACATTGTCGCACTGAATAGGTCGGGCAGTCTTCCGCGTGAGCAAGTGTCGTGTGTGAGCACGTGAGTGCTGGCTCCTTCCTGGCCCTGTTCTTGACACCCTCCCACGGAGGCATGGCTACTAACTGCTCCCCGTTTTCGCAGTTGATGCAAAATATGATACAAGGTTCACTACTCTGCCACCCCCCGGGGCTCCTAAACGTAACGTCCCACACGTGCATACAACACTTCCATGCCGACCATATAGGATGAAAAGAAGCAATAATGACCCCGTGTACACGATCACCGCTTTGTAGACAGCGGTCTCAGGCGCCGTCTCAAAAACCGACAAATGCGCTTTATTTTTTCGATGAGGGCTTAAAGTGCCCACGCAAATTCAAAGTGGACGAGTGGTCGGGCAGTACTGGAGGAAATTGGGCGTAAGTTCAACTCTCCTGGGGGGCGGGATTCTGACTTATTTACATTTCATGTCCATTTCAAAGCGACCGTTTCAAGCGAGCCGCGATTAGCTGTAAGCAGACGATCAGGTGCGATACAGCGCAAGCAAGGCGGGCGTCAGTTTGTGTGCACGTCATTGGTCGGAGGCCTGGCAAAGTGCAACCACGTCGCGACTGAAATGGACGCGGAAGGATCATTTTTCAAATGGGCAAACTGGGTATTCCACCCCTTACTATATTAGTCCCTTCAGCCTTTTCGTCACTTTTGTTGCAGCCAGTAGAAGGAATAGCGATAAACTCATGTATTGCAAAAACAGCTTCGAACGTAGCTCTATCCCTACAGAGAAATAATCAACCAATATGAAAGCTCTTTGTGACGGTATGAACAGCTAACCTGCTTCCGAATGCAAATTAGCTCGCCCATTTTACACCAAGTGACCGATAAAAACTAACCTCATTTAGTAAACACTGACTTTCAGAAACGTGATTCAACTTGGTATCGTCGGTTATTTTCCATTTCAATGGGAAACCCATGTATACAGGTTAAAGTACATCACCCGCTGATTCAACAGTTATGCGCTTGCTCTTTGCTATGTCCACCCGCGGGGGGTCACGTCGAGGTGAGCCCACGCGTGGCGAGACACGGCAAAGAGCAAGCGCAGCGGAAGCGTGTGGCGCCGACAACTGGGATAGAGGAAAATCAATTGGAGCCGCGTGAGCAAAGGCGCGCGAACAGCACGGTTCGAGTTTACAAACACGTGCCGACGCCTGTCTGCGACCGCGGCAGAGGGGAACAGACGATCGGTCGTCTTACACGAGCGGACGACACGCGTCGGTGCACGACAAAGCGTCGAGGGAACAGGATACGCCGCGGAAGCCCTGTGACAAGCGTGCCCATCACACGCAAAACCCCGCAGTCCGTCAACGCCAACCTTCTGATCCCGGTCGGGAGCAGAGAGAGCGCGCGCTTCGGTGATCGCATTGTCTTTCTTCTTATGCAAACACAGTTGAGTTCCCCAGACCAAGCGCCGTGAAGCCCGGGGTTCTTTGTCTTGACAAGAGCGCAGGGGAAGGGCGAATCAACGCTATCGACTCGCTTTTGTTTCGATCGCGACAGGTCCTGTCACGGGGCGGCCATCTGTCTCCCACGAATCGCGCTGTCGCCTACATCGCGTTGGCAAATAGGCGTCTTTTTGAAAGGACCACCCGCGTGCCATGGCCCTGCCGGCCACACAGCCCACCTCCGGGGATTGGCCGCGGGCCGTGTGTGTCGCAGCAGCAGGGGCCGCACCAATTCTTTTTAACCTCCTTGGGCCGCACACGGACGCAGCAAGGGACGCCAGCGCAGTTGACTGAACCGACTGCAGCACGCCTTCATTCTCGCGCCAAGGAGTACCCGCGGACAGCCCGCGGGCTCTCTGCGACCCATGTACTCGCAGTTAATGCATTTTATGCACTTAAATGCGCCACCAAGACAAAATACAACTTTGTTCAATTTGAAACAAACAACCTTGGGTAACTGCCTCCGCTCATTGCAGCCACAAAGGAGGCTTTTTACCCCCCCCCCCCCCCCCTTACTGAAAAACTTCGAACATTCGCGCTGCAGTGACGTAACATGGACAGGTGGGACGACGTAATACGGGCCAGAAGTAAGAACAGCTTTCAGGGTGTTAAGGGAATACGACAGCATTGCAGCGATGCGATCAAACAGAGCGAGATGCCCCCGCCACTGTATTCGATCACCCACTCGTTCTTCTCGGCGGTGGCTTAAGTGTTCGGCCCCCAATGTGGAAGTATTTTGTCTTCATGCCACCTTTAAACTTTCTCTGGTGTACTTATGTGACCACAGCTATCGCGATCGAGAAAACGTCGTCTATATGGCCACATATACATCGAAAGTCTACACGCTTCGGCATATTTTCACAGCATATGCGGAACGTACGCACATTTATATAGTTTTGGGGGATAACAATGACTGTTTCGCTTTCGGCACGTGGACGCCATAGGCGCTGGGCACAGCCACGGAAAAACTCAGTCATGAAAGACTCACACCGCTTGCGCCGAGCTAGAAGCTACAACTGGTCTGACTTGGTTACTTCTGCAGCCGTTTCTTTGTATGATAAAAGAGTAGTTCGACCAGATGCTCCTCGGGTGCTGGTGAGGTTTTTTTGACGATGTGCTTCTATTGCACACTTTAGCCCCTCCTACAGAAACATTTGCGTATAGTTCACAGCTTTACGACAGCCCTTCTAACGGAAAAGAGTGTTCGCGCGAGATGCCTCCAAGCGCTGCAAAATTCTGCATATTTTTTTTATGCACTCTTGCGTATACCCGTTCCTATTTATGCTCCGCATGCTACGGCAACTACTAGTACGACGAAAAAATTGAAGCCGTTCCACTCAATGTGAAAGCTGTCGGAAATGCAGAGCAGTCATTCGCCATAATGGGCTGTGGGGCAGTTATCCGCTCACTCTTACCACCCATCACGCTCTTCTTCGCCGCCCTGTCTCATTCCTCTCCTGACTAATTCAACGGAGGTTTGTCCAACGCATTTCAAATTTCCCGCCTTCACAGTGCTCGCTCGCCCACTGCCTGAAACTGCGCCAGCGGGAGTTCTGTTCTTTTCGTGCCTCCCGCACGTGCGGGCGCTGCACTGCCAGTTTTTTTCGCTTACTATCGTAAAAACCCATTCTTCGACAAAGTGAAGAAAAACTTCGTTTCAAAGAACGACGTAAAAAAAACTAAATCTATTACCTGTTATAGGTTTTTAAAGAAACGCGAATGTACTCAAAACTGTAAAGTTTAAAAACCGACCCAACGGGCCTTCCTAACTAAATGAACGCAGACGTTGCCGGTTGATTACGTATATTTTGTCTCAAATGTACCTGTAGTTTTCTTTGCGCTAAACAACGGGGTGATGTATGACAAGTAACGAGTTTCGAACGCTTATGACTGTATGAACCGCTTGGCTTTCGAAACCTGTGTGGGACGCCGAGACGACAGAACGCCGTGTGGCTCTACTTGGGTCCAGCGAGCGAGCTACGACGACAAGGCGACCCCCTAAAGTGCTCTGCACTTAAAAAGTCCACGTCACGCAGCCACGCCTCACAAGGGGCGCCAGTTGTTTTTTGTTGTTTCTGCTCAGTGTAACATGCTCTCGATTAAGCGGGCCGACAAACTGCAGTGAGCTCGCACCGCTTCTCAGCATGAGAACGACGGAGTGTCATTGTACTCTACTAATTGCCATCTTTGTCACAAAGAGCGAGGTAGTGACAGCCCTCCGCTTTTTGTTATCCACGTCCGAATGAAGCAGAATGACGAGCGGCCACTAGGAGTACATTCCACAGCGTCTCCGCCACAGTGCAGCCATGGTGTAGCCGCCTATGCACTGGTCCGCCATTCCGAGCCTACACTGAGTGTAGCCAAGTGCAGGCTAACAAATATCCTCACTGTCCCTTATGAGCACCGGGATCCCACCCTTAGTTCTGCCAGGGGCGGTTGGGACGATGGGCATGGGGACGCACGTACTGACAGGCAAATTCCTGCTTAAAGTCAGGTGTATATCATATTGCAACCAAGATGCGAGTGCCTCTTTTCGCGTTCGTCCGCCCCTGGCGCTTGCAGTCCCGTCCTCGCCAGCCGCACGTCGCTGCCCTGGGCATTTGGTCCTGGCGATGGGTGCTCTGCTCTGTGGGGCCGTCGAGCGTAGCCTCCCGCTGGTCCAAGGCTCGGGACTGCCGTGGATAGCGCAGCACAGCGCGGTCTCCCGGACACAGCGTGACGCCAGACCTATTGCTGTGCTTGTGTTGTGGTTCGTGCGCGTTAGTCCCCACCACAGTGGTAACTCCTCTTCCGTCTATCGTATCCTTTTAAAACTTGGCTATCCTTTCTACCCTTTTCCCACTCTTTTCTATTTTTCTTTCCTCTCCAATTCTTCGCCCATCCAGGTCGAGGTGCCATTTCTTGATAGAGAGTTACTAGGCTGGATTTTCATTTCGTTCTTCCTCCTTAATTAATAATAACTGCCGGTAGGTGGCGTGGTCTATTGGGTCATGCGCCACGCAAGAACCATGCCCGGCTCATGCCTGGCTTGGCGCATGCGCTCGTTGTTTCGTGCACAATCATCACAGCCGTCCGACCATGCGGTCATCCCCAGCCTGCATGCCGCACGACTTCGCTGTTAACGCTGTCAGTGCCGTTCCTCGTGGGCAGGCCCTTCTTGCGCACACATTATTCGGCAGTACGCATGCAATAAACATCATCACATTTATCACATCCCACACCTACAGTGTCAGCAACTGATGTGCGCTTGCTTCGTTTGCATACGCGCAGTACAGCCTGCCAGCTGATACATTCAAACACACTTGGCAGTCATTCCCAGTCCCCGTGCCAGAACCAGGCGCCGCGTGAGCAGCGCGCGCCATTTGGATTTTGCGATCACAAAAGCATCATCGGCTCATTGTAAGTAAAGCTGTTGGTATACCAGTTGACAACGTTAGGCCTAACGGGAGGCCTGCGCATGCGCTCGCACGCCACCCCGCCAGCAGTTGGCCTGGCTCTTCGGCCGCGGATGGCGCCGTTGCCAAGGCCACATTTCGCATCCGTGAAACCCCGGGAGGTTTACGGTCGAAGCACTTTTCCGCCGGAGCCCCCTGTCACGGCGTAATTTGGTCACATTTGGTCACATATCTGCCGCTGCGGTAGCATGCCGATCGGAGTGAAGCAGTCAAGGCGTTGACGAGGTTTTAAAGTTAACTGATTTAATTTACTGGTAGCATTGATGACATTGAGCACATAAGAATCAGAATGAATACACTTGTTAAATAAATGCGAAGGACAGTCAATAGATCAAGAGTACTTAGCGGGACATGGCTGACAGGATCTCGATCTCCCGGCGGGAGGGCACGACGACGAGCGGCAGAGTTTCTGAAGTGAGTCCTGGTGCAGGTCGCCCGCCGCTCTCAATAGCCGGAGACGCCGCGTTATATTCGCTTCAAGCGGTCCGGTGGGGGACGTATTGGGGGAAAAAGCGCATCCTGGAGTGTGCGGACGCCTTGGAACAAGGCTTACTGCAGCCAATCGGGGAGACGCTTCATAGCTCCAATCAGACATGTCCCCGCCAAAGTGAAAAGGAAAAAATCACACACAGAAGACACAAAGTTCAAACTCGGAGGCGCCCGTTTCTGGCAAAAGAATTACTGGTGAGAATAAAGTAGTGCATACAAACTCGAAAGAGGAAAAGACAGGCGGTCGTTTGAACCATACCGAGGATTCGTAGCACAGAGCGGCCCGCGTAGACGCAACGGGGGGTCGGAGACGCCACTGCGCGCGGTAACCTGAGACGGGCCGTCTCCTGGTCGGCCGACGGGCAAACCACGCGCCGGAGCCGTTTCTCAGAAAAAATAGGGCCAGGGCCCAGCCTCGTCCGAAGCGTTTTCACACACAACACTTGGAAGGAAGAGCCCCGGCGGCGGCAACAGAACTAAAAAAAAAACAAAAAAAAAACCAGACATCAACAGACCTCGGATTCGCGTCACCCTTATGCCCATAACTTCTTGGTTTGAATACTAGCCGAACGACAGTAATTATTCCTAACACTACACACGGATTGCAGCCGCACGTAATGACTAATTCGTAACTCCCGCTCCGCCTGAGCTACACTACGATTAATTAATATACTTTTTCCATGTCAAAACTTTAGGCAGGGCTTGACAAAGCAAGTCCACTTACAACACTTTTCCCCTTAGCCACAAACGAGTCACGATGAATGGCAACGGTGCCTTTAAAAGAGATGACGGAGATGGTGATTTCCAATTAATCAAATGGACGGATCTGTACAGATCTGCCGGCCGCACGTCTTGACACAGCAGAAGGTCTTTTTAATTTTTGCCCGTTAAAATATCGCGCGAAGCTGGAGCCGGAAGATGCAGGCCGCGGCAAATGTAAAGTATGCGCTGGGGCCGCGCGCGTACCGAGGAGAGATGCGGTGGGAAGCAGCCGTGGGAGAGCTTCGCGCACAAATAAATGATCCAGCCGCAGGAAGCGGAGGAAACGCGTGCGCGAACATGGTCGGCGCTGAAACATGATACGTGGCACTGTTATTGTTTCAGCAGTGGGGGAATGCGACGAGCGCGGCATGCGGAACCGAGACGCGCTTCAAGGACGCCATCGCTGCACTGGGCCGCCGGGAATCTGTGGCGGCGAAATAACGGAAGGGCGAAAGACGAGACGCGTTCCGTAAAGCGGCCCCTTTTACGGCGAGCGGATGCGATTGCTTAGTTTACGTTACTCTGCCGGCTGGACTTTGTAAGGCGACACCCGCTTCCGTGTTCTCGCAACCAGAGGCACAGAATTGCAGCGGGAATCAGAAACAGCCACGAGGCCGGCACGCTTGGCGTGCTCTCTGCAGACGGGGTGCCGATGGCGACACGGTCGAACTCTGTCGTGTACGTATAGTTTTTTTAAATTTTGTTCCCATTTCAGACGAGAGTCCCTCCGTTTCCGCGACAAACCGCGGGACGCACGGTTACTGATCACCAGTTCCCCCGAGTGCTCTGCGCACCTGCATTTCTAGGCACGGTTTGGGTTAAAGCGAAGTATGAGCGGCTACACGCGAGTTTTGTTTGTTTCTTCTCTTTTTTTTGTTTCTTGGTGGTCGATCAGAGAGCGCACTTCCAGAGTCTCGTGTTCTCGGATGGAAAGTTAACTAGGGTTAGCGCACACGCGAATGGCGGCACGTTTCTTCTGGAGCTGCAAAAGTTTCGGCACACTTCTGCAATAATAATAAAAAATTGTAACATATACGGCTGCTGCAAATATTTTTCAAAAAACTACGCTCACCTCCTCTTTCGAAGAAACTGGCACCGACATTGATGCGGTTAGAGCTGGTGGACGCACTATTCGCGGCGTGTCGCTCGTTCAGGAAGGGATCGAGATTCCGCTCGGCGAGATGAAGGGTGCGCCACTCATCCCCCCTACTCCCCCCCTAGCCGCGAGTGCATCTCGTAAGCGGTGGTCCGCTCCTCAGAAACAAGATCATGGGGGTGGAATCTTGTGGAAGCAACGTGAAGCCACACATCCTTCCGACCCTCACGTCAGCCGGAAAGACGGGGTTACGGTGGTGGTATCGATGGTGATGCATAGTGACGTTCGTGCGTGTGAAACGGAAATTTTGTGGGCGTGATAGGAATCACGCTTGCACCATTTTCTATTTTAAAAAAATGACCATGTATCTGCTCGCTTCTGTGGACTCTTTCGAAGCCCTACAGATTCTAAAGAGTCCCACGTCGACCAGTACGATCGACAACAAAATCCTTCATCAGATCTCCATCCTGAAATCTAGCGGCATTCATTTGCGCATCGACTGGTCACCTGGATATGAGAAGTCATCACCAGGGAACCAGGCAGCCCACTCGGTTGCACGGGAGTGTATAACCTCCAGTCCTCCGCTGCTACCCGACTTGGCTCCTCCACCTACCACCAGCGATACAGCTTCTACGTTACAAAAAGAAAAAAAAAAATTCCCTGGTGTGATGCGACGCATCGGGGGGTTCAATTATTGTTTCCGTTGGGTTGATTCTCTAAATCGCGTGAAACGTGTTGTGAACGCTTATGATGCATTTCCATCACATGCGGGTGTTCCTATACGCGGGAAGATGGGCGTAATTGTTGTGTCACACCACTCACTGAAGGGACCGTCGCTTCCATCACGTCTTCATATAAAGAATCAAGTCAAGCACGAAGTAGTCAAGCACGAAGTAGTCAAAGCAAGGTCACGTCAGTGCGAGAGCGAGCGCTTGACTGAACCACCACGGCGCGATACCCGCTTTATATTCACAGCGATTGAAGGAGAGGAGACAACGGAGGAGAGTCGCGCACCGGAGCAGTTGTTAACGCAGCGAAGCGCGCGCCAAACAAGCGCACCAGCTGTGGTATGCTAATGAGCCGGAGTGAGAGTGTTGCACACAGCTGTGGGAGAGAAGAACGGAGGAGGGATGTGGACGGACGCCGCGACGACGACGCAGGAGGGACAAGCCCGAGAGCAAGAGATGCGTCGCATCTAAAAAGACCGCCTCAAAGCCCTGACTCCAACCGGCTTTTTATCCGCTCTGCCCTCGCTTCCAAGATCAGCGGAAATTTTCATAAACAAATATTTCGCCAATGCTAGCCTTACCCAGGAGACTCTGCGCAAACGGTACACCCTGTCTCCGCCGCCTCGATGTTCCTTCTGCGCCTCCCCCACGCCCAGCAATCTCCAGCACCTAAGTTCGCGCGCTCCATAACCTTCGAGCTTCCTCCAAATACAACCTCTCCTTACATCGACCCTCATGCACTGGAACCCTCCATCCTTAATTGCACATTTTTTCTCTAAAGAGCGGTCTAGCGCGAGCAGTTTGAAGTTGTGAGCATGCTCTCCTCACCCCACGCGGCCTTCTCAAGGAGCGCAGCTGTTTTGGGCCGAACTGTACGCATTTAAGATGTCCCAAGGTACAACCCCCCCCCCTTTCTACTCCCACTTCCCCCACTTGACTTATAGTCTTCCTGCCACAATAAAGGCTACCTCCTCCTCCTCCTCTGCAGATGTCTCCGAAAAACCACAGTATTCTGCGGTTGCTGTATGTAAACGCCTCTGCTCTCTCCCCGCCAGCCTCTCAAGCTGTTCCCATTCGTGTGCTAAACGCAGTAGAGGTTTGCTAAATGAAGTTTAAATTTCCCGCGATGATGATGATGGCTTGGTGGCTGCCCCTTTGTAGTGGGGGGGACATTCTTGAGAGCAATTCCTGGCGTCCTAGCCTGCTGACACTGCTGGCGCGCCACCTGTTGGGACCATTTGTTAGTGGCGCGGCTTCGTCTCGTGGCTGGAGCACCAAGCTCGAGCCAAAAGCTACAGACTGACGCGAGCTTTTTTAATGCGTAGCATTCTTTGCCGAGTACCCCCACAGCAACGACCGTGTAAAGCCCTGCATTTTCACAAAAATGCAGATATCGCTGTAGTACCACGTCTAATCGTAAAAGTAGTGCAAATGGAGACAATTCGAGCAGAATTTCGAAAAAATAAAAATTAAAAACATGTAAAAACATCGCGCAAAAGGGCGAACTGTGTAACGTCCTGCATTTCCACAATAATGCAGTTGTCGCGGAAGTACCCCCTGTAATCGTCATAGTAGTATCGTAAATGGAGGTAATTAGCCGAACAAAATTTTGAAAAACTGAAAAATAAGAAAAAGAAAAAATTACGCAAAATGGCGAACCATGTAGCGCCCTGCATTTCTATAATAATGCGGTCTTCGCGGAAGTTCAACCTCTAATCGTTAGAGTAGCGTAAATGGAGGTAATTGATCAAAGAAAATTAAAAAAACTAAAAAATAAGAAAAAGAAAAAAATACGCAAAATGGCGAACTATGTAGCGCCCTGCATTTCCATAATAATGCGGACTTCACGGAAGTTCAACCTGTAATCGTTAGAGTAGCGTAAATGGAAGTAATTGGTCGAAGAAAATTTTGAAAAACTAAAAACTAGAAAAACAAAAATTACGGATGGCGGCAAACCGTGTAATCCCCTTCATTTATAAAATATGCATATTTGGCGCGAGTAACACCTGTAATCGTTATAATAGCGTATATGAAGATAATTGGTCAGACAGGATTTAGAAAACCAAAATATTTGGCTGTAAACAACTCACACTCAAGCCAAGCAGCATAAGAATTCTACGCGTAAGTAGACAATTCGCTAAATTTCTGCAGATTTTTGCTTTCTTTGGTTAAACTATTATTTTGGACGGGTATAGTTCATGCGCTACCCCGGAAATTTTCCGCATGTCTATTTTTAATAAGATAACAGTGCAAGCTCTAATTGTGTATTTTTGCGATAATTCAAATATGCCCAATATTTTATTTTTGCTCAACACGCGTGAGGGCAGCTAGCAGATTTAGCAGTTTGAAAATGTGTCGCCCATATACACGTGTCGGTCCAGAATTCTCGTATCTGTTGGCCGGGCTGCTGAATCGAAGGACAGACATGCCGGCAGACCAACATTTTCTCGTTTTACTACCCAAGAAAGACTGCGGAAACTCCCAAGTGCGCATGAACGCGTAAGTTGCTCTGATAAAACAGCGAGCACATTTGAAGGCGACTTCGCAGCTACACGCATGTTATAACGGCTGTGGAAACAGTTTTCAGGCGCCCTATTAGGAGTCTGATAGCGGAGTGGGAAGGCCGTCGGCCGTTTTATAGAACACAGCAATACGGCGAGATCAATTAAACTTCACTACCATGTACTATGCGGCCAGACTCCGGGCTTTGCACGGAAGCATTGCGGTGAGGTTACTGGCGAACATAACTAGCCTGAAATGAAAACATCAAGGCGTTAGCGCCTTTCCTAGGAAGCAGTTTTAAGGAGAAATGTAAGCGTGAGTAGGAAAATATCAAAACCTTAGTGCATTTTGGTATTGGTATTTTCGCATGGAGGGAAACTGTTGCACATCCAGCTTTACGCACGGACGAATTCAATTGCTAATTGTTTAGCCTTGTTGATGTTTTTGTTGTATTTTAACACGAAAGTGTTTTATTCCCGGATACACGAAGATTTCGCTGACGTCATATTCGTCACGGAAGTGACGCCAGTACAACTAAGCAAGCGGCCTGCAAAAAGGGCACCCTTGCACACAGGGTCTTCTTGCGGGGAAGCAACCTTTAGTACTTTGGAGTACGTTATACTCAGGGTTGTTCGTTTTCGGGTTTTATATTTTAACACGAAAGTGTTTTATGCCGGGATACACCAAGATATCACTGAAGTCATATCCGTCACGGAAATGGCACCAGTACACCTTTGCCAAAGCGACCCGCCAGAAGGACGTCGCTCGCCAAGCTCACACACAATAGAGCCACGGACGCGCAAATTATGCTCAGCTGCAGATTTCGCTGCGCATTTCACTTTCGTGTTTTACTGATTCCTATGACGGAGGAACAAACCACAGTTTTTTATATATATATATATATACAGCCTAATCGATGCCTCTGAACTCTTGAACGGTGGCAATGGGCAAAAGTTTACCAGTACCGGATCAAGGTGGGGGCTATGGGCGCTACATCCCCGAGACCCCGGCTTTCCGGGCGCCGCTTGGCCGTTTAAAGAGGAATAAAAAAAGCTCGATGAGCGTGCTTGCTGCCCGCGTTGGCGTCGGAAACCGGCGTCTGGGGCTGACAGGCAGGAAGGATTTCATTTCACTTCACCTTCTTTATTAAAGTAAAGCTTTCTACCTCTACCAGCAAACGTGGCGGAGGCGGTGGCGGAGGGCGGGGGGAAGGAAAGGGGGGGGGGGGGGTTGGAGGGTTTCACTCACGGAGCACACTGTAGATGGAACGGCAAATTTACCCAGTGTTCCCGGCGGGGAGGTGCCTGGTCGCCGGCGGGCGCGGTGGCGGTACGGTATGTCGTCTGCTTTAGCGGCGGTTGTTTTGGGCCTGTTTTGGCGCAGCTTCGCGTCCATTGCGCGTCCTTCGCACGGCTTGACTAGTTCGACAGCACCTCCAAGATAACCCGAAACCGACGAAATTAAGTGGTCGTACGGCAAAGATACGTTAAGGATTGGTTTGCACGGCTGGAAAACAAAATGTAGAGATCACATACAGACATTTGGCCGCTAGAGAAACGCGCGCACTGGTTGCCGCAAATGGGCCTCCGTTTTTCACATTGGTGAATTCCGATTCGGTTGTGTTTTTGATTCAGCGGCTGGAGAGGGGGAGGGCGCCTTTTGGCGCGAATCACAGGCGACAGTTGGCAGAATCTCTGGTTTCACTCTTTCCAGAGCCGCGTGTGTGAATTCAAGTGACGTCGCATGGCCAATTGTTGCGGTGTCGTTTACAGCTTTGCTTTCCAGCAACCTTCAGAGCTTGTATCGGAGCCAGTTTTTCCCCAGAGGTTTCTGACAGAGCTTCCCGGAATAAAAGCCACTATGAATGAGTGGCCCCAGATCAGCTCCGCTCTTTTTGGCATAGGGCGTTTGGGTGCACAAAACTGTCGGTATGAAGAGAGGTTTAGGAATGTCAATAGTTGACTCATTTCCGAAGTACATTCTGAGCAGTTTAAAGCAAAGGGTCGTTCAACGTAATTATTGACAACTTAAGAGCAGCCTTACGGGCTCAGAAATCTACGTACACCAGTATCTATCACAATTTTATTGCGATGACGACCTGGTCAATCAATCTGCTCGATTAGTGGAAGGCGCAGGGGGGAGCGACGTTGACATCACTTGTCCCTACAAAGTGGTACACATTTTTTGACCACCTACAGTGCTTCCTTTTCCTAGGCGAAATCGCGAGCGGTCTGCTCAAAATGTTAGAGATGGGTATTGGATCTGTTTTAAAGCGAAGCTTTCAGCCTCTCACTGATGCCGTCTGTAGTCCACCCCAAGACGCACAGCAGGAAAGCCAACTTTCTCTGACGATGGTGGTGATGATGGAGGGTGAAGTGAAGAGAAAAATGGCCGCGTATCTGCTCCTTTCGTTACTAAAGCCGATAGTCGACTGGCGCTCCTGCCAAGTATATGCCTCCCTTCTCTTTTCCGCTCACCTCTTATGCCGTCCCTCTCCCGTTTCGTTCCTCCCAAGATAACACGCTAGAGGTTTGCTCAAGTCAAATTAAATTTACCGCGTTCCACTGCTCTAAGTCGGGTGCCTCGATGCCAGCGCTGCCGTATAGGGCGGAAACGCGCGTGAATCGAGGCACCCTACTACAACGTTGACAGAACCACGTTGCCCTATTCCACAAGCGTTCCAAACGGAACAAGTGATTCTGGTGTTAAAAATGTGTGTTAGTGCGGTACAGTACCCGTTGTGACATAAAACCAAACCTGTTCTGTATATTGCTGCATTCTTGAAGCGAATGTTTTTGTATCATTGTTTACCTCGCATGTTAATCTTTTGGTTGTAAGCAACTCTAAATTGTTTATATGCTGATCTTTTCTCTACAATCAATTTGAAGCTATTCATGTCTTTCTTTAAGTGTCTGTAACTGGCAGCCTTCGCGCTATATTAGTTTTGTAGCAACCGGCACTGCACTTGTTTAATTGTTTCTGGTTGTTACGTTGTATCATTGATACCAGGATTTTTTTATAATAAATTTATCCTTTCAAGACAGACATACAGACACACAGACAAACCAAAATTTCTGCGTGTAAGTAGCCCGAGAAAGACTGCCGTCTTTAAAAACGCCTCACGTGGCCGGAGTCGAACCTGGGTCCCTCCGTCATGAAGCCGACGTCTGTCCCATTCCGGCGCGGTAGATGCACTTTGGATTAAGAGATGGGCGCATGGATGTGCAAAATTAGACAGCCGCGGAATGCCAGTATCGACATAGCACTAGAAAGCACAATGGCTTCTGACTTGGTTCGTTTGGTTTTGGACTTGATTTTGGAAAGGTTCTCATTCGCCCATCGTAGTTGTTTCGACAGAGGGGTATAGTTGATTTTTTCCCAATGTTTTGATTGCGCTCAGGTTGCACCCAACTATTCCTGTAACAAACTGCGAGATTGAACGCCCCTTCGGCCCTACAAGTGCACATTGCTCTTCATCGGCATCGACCACACGTACCCACCACTGCGTTCTGTGGACTTGCTGTGGTCTGCACGCCCCCGCCCCCTGACGTGCGTGATCGGCCGACCTGCCGACCACGCACGGCAGATCTTTGGGCCGTATAATCGCAGCCTCTTAGACTTCATTGCTGAGAACGACTTGCTGCAATGTATTTAACCATATTCGCCTACACCGTACTATGCTGCAGAGAAAACTTTAAAAAAAAGCACTCCTTTTCAAAAATGTCTCTACTTAACGACTGCTTGCGCTCCGCTACCGGCGCAGCCATCACGCCGATCGAAAGAGACCTGCTGAGAGATTTTTTTCTTTTGGTAAAGCAATACATAAAATTGTGTCGTTTAAAAACTGTAAGACGCCGTTTTAAATTGTTAAATTTAGGGCTAGTTACCCTCACTTGCTTGTTTTTGAATAATGTGCAGCGTGAAGTGACCCGACCCGCTCTTTGTTTCCGTTTTGTCCCGAGTGACTGAGTTTGAGTGCGACATGACTGCTTTTCCTTGTTGTATTAAACGTAGATTTATTTAAATTTGAAGTCGTTGTACACAATTTTTATAGTTATTTCAATGTCTAAAGGTTGTCATTGCACGCACGTTTTGTAGAACTTTACGCGTTTGTAACCTGAACCACTGAGGCTTAATAAATATTTAACAAAACGCTCTTTCGCTCTTTGACCTATGCAGCGTGACGATGCCATACTTCCAATAATTGTGTATTTGTTATGAACTGGAAATTAAACCATACCAACATGTACATCAGATAATAACCGTTCAATATAAAAAATCAAGCCAAAAAATTAGTTTCCTTAACAACTAACATGCGAGCTTCGAAAATTTTAGCTTTTTAACCCAGTCTGCTTTATCATCAAAGTCGTCGTCGCCTTCTTCATTAGGACCCCAAAGACGCAGGCATTGCCGGGCCTCAGTTTCTCGATCCGGCACTGAAGTTGACGATGTAAGAGGAAAAGGTCTTTTCGAGCGAGTGTTGCATGAGCCCGTTCTGAGGCGAATCTTTCCGTCCCCACCATTGTAAAGGACATACCAGAGCCCTGTATGCGCGAATGGCGCGTTTAAATCACCCCCTCAAACTACCACCAACGGCTGCCCATATGCCCGTATAGCGTCTTTGAAACGACAGCGAAAACGTATCAGACGTCCTCCCTGCGTAACCTCGCTTTCACCCCGGACGCAGCCGGTGTTCATCAGGGCGCGAATGCTACTCCTTCGGGCACCGAGCGGATTTCAAGGGCATGCGGGCGCGCTTGTCTGCTGAAATATCACCGCGCAACTCGAGCGCCGCCAGTGCGATAAAGCTATACGGGAGTAACAAAAGTATCCCGGGGGCCGCCCTCTCGGCCTCCACGTGAAGACATTTGCATGGAGGCGTCCTGCCGGAACGCATGCGGGCTCCCGCTCACCATGCAGAGTCACAGCCGCACTCCGACGCTGCCCGCCGATCGCGTTTCGGTAACGCGTGAACCTCCTTATCGTCGGGCAGCGTCGTTGGCGCGCGTCTCATTTTTCCTTTTCCGCGTCGTTATGGACGCCAAGTGTCGCTGGCGAGCGCTGGGGAACGTCCGGGAGATCGCCCCTGGGAGCCGGACGTCGCATCTCGCCTCGGGCTGTCTCTCGCGAGCGCGGGTTTGTTCGTTCTTTTGTATAGGCACGACGCGTCCGATTTGCTGGGAGACGACGGTCCTCTCATGCGGCGCTCGTGATGACAGTGGCACTCGTGACCGAATTAAGCTGTAGACACACGTGCGTCCGAGCGCTCTGGTTTCCGACATGGCGCGGCAAAATATCTAGCAGATTGGATGCGCGCGGGAGTGGGCTGCGATTCGGGGGTCCTCCGGCAGCCAAACCGGTGTTGGGATCCGGACATGGGTGCGCAGACGCGTCCTTTTCCGCTCATGTGTTTAGCCCTTTACGAACCCCGTAATCATAAGACATCCGTACTGAAGTCTAGACCGCGAACAGCAATTACGTGAAGTTATAAAAAAGCGAAAAATAACCTACAATGTGTGTGTAATTTATTACGCGGTACTGTTACGGTGCAAATGCGTGTATTCACACTAATAAGGCGAACTAGAGAGTTGAAAGAGGCGGCCACCGGTCCTGCGGTCAGTACGAGCGCAATTCGACTTCTTTCTTCTTCAGCTCATCCCCTTGACACATAGCCTGGAGGGGGATTGGTTACCGAACAGCTGAACAGTGGAGCATCACAGTTTCGAGCAAGGCAACACTACGGTTACCGAGTACTTTAAAGGCTTAACGTTGCTAAACAGCGCCCACGTTTCTCAGCGAGGACGTCACAAAGTGTTAAGCTAACATCACAAACGTTGAATCATACGTGTTCTGCCGCTAGCCGCCCTCGGAAAGTGCTTCGGTACACTCACAGCGTTTAACGTGTCCCCACAAGGATTTCCTCATGCCTATCTCCGCTCCTGCCCATCCGTGCATATAGGACGCAACGTTTTAGTCGTATCTTTGCGGAATAAGAACAAGAGTTCAGGGTTTACCGATAAG
The DNA here is from genome assembly GCF_048455015.1 of Haemaphysalis longicornis. Lineage (NCBI taxonomy): Eukaryota > Metazoa > Arthropoda > Arachnida > Ixodida > Ixodidae > Haemaphysalis > Haemaphysalis longicornis. The sequence continues at coordinate 2,687,099 of NW_027526460.1, forward strand.
CAAGCTGCTGGCATGTTCCGTCCTAGCGGCATATATACGCAACGCAACTACAGCCTTTGACCTGAACACCCCCGAAAATACCATATTTCTATTCATCATATGCGAATCATTTCGTTGTGATATTCTGAATAGCGAACATTCCAATTCAGCGTTTCAGAAATTCGTTAAAGACGGGTAGTTGGGCAGGTTGTTTACTTGATACTAAAGACATTGCGTTAGCGCTGAAAGTGAGGACAGAAGATATAAGTAAACGGGACGAAATCCGTAGAGCGCGGTCGCTCACTGCGTATGTGCATTGTCTCTGCGCCCATGGATAGAGTGGTCGCCCCTTTCCCCCCAGTGTCCGGAGAAAGCATCCGCGTCCCCTGCAGGGCGGCTTGTCCCTTTTCTTTTTATCCGCCACCGAGCCCGCCGTGCGCGAAGTGTGTCAATTGGTCGGGCCAAGGCCACGCAAAGCTTCTTCGGCTGCCGGGGATCGACGCAGCAGGACGCTGTTAGCGCTCCCGACTGCCGTGGGCGCCGCTGGCCAGGCGGGGGGCCGCATTAGTTGAGGAGATTAGCGCCCACAGGAGAACAGAGGGGGCGCCATCGAAGGAACGGAGGAACAACAAGGATCAACAAAAAAGCCGGCAGGAAGTAATGCGCTTACAGGATGAGCGGGAAGCGGGCCTTCTCTCGCGACGCAGAGTGGGCACCAGCGGCTTCCTGCTGCGGCAACGCGCTGGCGTCCTGCGTACGGGCACTCGCATAATGCTGCTTCGAGTTTTTAAAACAACACTAAGGGCTATTTTATTGAGAATGCTCGAACTTAACGCCCTTTCTTTTATCCAAGCCGTCCTCAGACACACTATATGCCTTTCTCGGGGAAAAAAGGGCCTTGGCGGAGGATGCAGATGGGAAAAGAGACTAGCGCTCGTACCTTGTCGCTGTCTCTTCTTCTGTCCCCGTCTAGTGCGCTTTTTACCATGTCTAAGTCGTATCACCAGCTAGCCCAAATTTCTGCGTTGAAAAGAGCAAACTTATCGAGGGCTTCGCGATGCCGTAATACTTTTTTTCGGCACATCGGATATTTTATCCCTCGCGGCAGCTACCGTACGTATTAATTAAATAAAAACTGCTCATTGATCGGCGATATATAGAGAAAGAGTAATTCTAGTGGAATGAACGAAAGCGCAGAGAGGCCGGCGTGATTATATACGCTCTGACATATATACTGCTTTGCTGGAGGTAAGGGGGAAACAGGGTATAATTATTGTGAAAGGCTGGTATGAATGTATCACTATTGGCAGCGAGGCCCACCACTGGAGAGGCCGGCGCTGCGATCGTTTTGACGTCACTTGTAGGATCACCGTTCCTATCTTGCTGCACAGTTGGCTTGCACCGCATGACAATTCGTTTAGGAAGCGCGTTTAAAAGTATTTTCGTGTTAAATTCCATCGTTTGAAGTTCATTCTCAGTGCACCAAGCGCAGTTTGACGTCATGGGGATTTTATAACCGTATCAACTGTGGTACATTCTCCGTAAACTACTTCAGCGTGGTGGCGTATGACGTATGCGAGCGAAGCGTAAGCTGTGGCTCGTTTCCCCGATCAACAATGTACACTACGATGATCGCCAAGCTAAGTTTCTAGATTTCCCTTGTTTGTAACAAATGTATAAAGCAGGAAATCATGAAGCGTTTACTGTTTGCAGAAACGCTCCGCACACACACCCGCCGTGCATTCCCGCACGGCCGACGGAGCAGCTCGAACAGACGCAGGTCGCGGCTGTAATATAGTTTTTACACTATATTATAGTCGTGGAAAAGTATTCGACAGCGGTGAATGTGGATGTTAAAGTGGTGAAACATTGTGCTAGGTAGTGTCATCAGCTGTGCTTTTTCAAAGCGATGCTCAAATATCTGCCGCGATCTACGCCGACCGTCCCCGGAGGTCGGTCCCGGAACCGCCGGCCAGTTCACGCGCGGTGCGGCGAGCGGCCGAAGGATAGGATGCCTGCGCGCAGGGATTTATACACACCCCCCTAACACCCCCCCTCCCCAGAAGGACTTCGACACCCCCCCAAAAAGATTCCACAACCACAAGCACCCTGCTTAGGGATTTATACAACACCCCCCCCCCCCCAAACATCCCCCCGACACCCCCCCCCCACCCCCCAAAATCGAAATTCTGCATAAACCCCTGCCTGCGCGCAGCATCTGCCGAGGCCATGCTAGGTATCTTGATCATTGAATGCTTTAACGGCATTCACCGCGGATACAAAGTTGCACATACAAGAAAGGGGGTGACAGTGAAGTGAAAAGTTGTATTAGGGACTCTCATTCGCATCTGTACTGATAGCGGCGAAGAAATATCTGCCGCGGCGTTAAGCCTAAAGTTTCCAACATTCGATTACGTGCATCTGAAGCCGGCGGCGAGCGGTTCGAGAAGACCCTCTCGCCGCGCGCGCGTGTGTTGCGTTTGTGTTCCCCTATCACTTTGGGGGGCCCCCAGCGCTCCGTTCTCCTATTTTAAAACTCCCAATTACCCCAAATCATTGACGACGTGTTTCGCCTCGTAGAAAGCCTCGCCTTCCCTGAGCAATCGTGAGTTTCGAAATTGATGCTAGAGGAAGGCAGGCTTACTGTAAACAGAGAAGAGCGTGCACGTTGCAATTATACATTTCCATGCCGAAGTCCTAATGAAAACTAAATATAGCCATGTCCAAACCCGCTCGAAGGCGTTGAAAACTCGCGTTCATATCATTCATACATTGCGGACAAGTCGCGAAAAGTAAACATTTCAGCCGTGTAGAGTACAGGCCTGGGTGATCATTAATCATATCCGGGAGTAACTATGAAAAACATTGTAGGGGAAATAGACACTGCTTAAGCCAAACTGCGCATCATAGCAGCACTTTTAAGCATGAGCGGCGAAGCAATCCGATCACCGTTCTCACGTAGTCATTCATTTACCAGCCAAGGCGAGCAGTACGCGCGGTGAGATCACAAGTGAGCGACGTGCTTCCGTCGCTGTTACACGGTGTTTCCTTGCTCACACAGTCTCGTACGTGTCATGTCACAAGTATTTCATAATGAATTTACAGCGTACTTTTCTCGGCATCAGTTGCATCGTCCTTGGATTTATCTGGCTGCGACGAGCTGTGGGGCGCGGTGGCGTCGCCGGGAAAAAGCGAGTCGCTGATTGCTCGCCCGGATTATTCGGGTTGCAGACAACTTTTTTGGGTAATTTGCACATCACATCCACAAGGAGGTGGGGGGGGGGGGGGGACGGTGGCCACAGACACACACACACACACACACACACACACACACAAACACGCGGCCGCATACGCAGAGGAAATGGGTTGTAGCAGACGACAACCCGACCCGGCGTCCAACAAGTGACGTCATTCGTAGGTGGCGCCACGGTATGTCCTCGAGGCCAATATACAAAACATGGATGCCTACACCATGTTTAGTTCCCAATGGCGTCAAGGTTCACCACGACGGGATCTCAGCGGCATTCTATGTAGCTGCCAAGCCACTCCTCCGTAAGAATGTCAGCACTGCTTTGAACGCCTTGTTTGTCCGCTGCGGGTCTGGCCAGGGGCACTCACTCCACGCAAGTCACCACTGCTGGTTGTTTATGTAAACGAGGAGAAAAAAGAGCGCGCGATCGCAGCACTTGGGACCTGTTCTTGCATCTGTTGATTGCCTTTTGTTTTGTCGCTGTGCAACGCGCTAAACAAAACGGCAATAACAGCTGTTGTGCGCACACGGGAATAAATACAGTGACGGGCATTTTTTTAGTACACTAGGATTGGGCGAAAATAAAGTAGGCCCCTCTTTCAAGTTTACATCCGCGCGTAGTAAACACTTTTCTCACTGCGAATCTGGCTCATCTGAACGTTCAGTTTTTTAAGCAACGTTCATTGAAACATCAAGACGTTCTCTCTGTATAAAGCAAGCCTGCGTTGGTTCACAAGTATACGGATGACGCAAAAACTAACCCACGTGCGTGAACGCTTCCTTTTCCGCTCGTTTTAGTGGTAAGACGGGTTCTTGCCTAAAGCAGTCTCACTAACATTTACAGATGCACAGCGCTAAACTGAAACGAAAGAATTGTAGGAACACCGGATTGGGAACTGTCAGACTGCGCGTTCTTTCTAAGGGCTAATGTATGCACGTATGTGGCATATCGCGCCGAGCTGGGCGCTCCTGTCATCACTGCTTCCGTCGCCCGGCGGCGCATCAGTGGCCAGCCATTCAGAGGCACTTTGGCCTTCATTCGGACACTCAGAGGCGTTTAATTTGACATTGATGCTTACGCCTGAAAATGGTTACAAACCTGAATTGCAACAGCGTACGAGCAATCTTTTACGCCAGCTTGACGCATGCACCCAGACCATGCACAATGGTGTTAGGTGTGTCACCGCACGTCTCACACGCACATACCAAAAACTTGATTTGTTTCGTAGTTTAACGCCGTTTTTCTTAGTTGCATTTTTTTTGCTTTTTTAGCCTATATTCGTTCGTCCTGCGATGGACGCAAACGGTATGATGATTATCATGATGATGAGGATTGTGATGGGGGTGGGGACGAGAGATAGCGGAGCCAATAGCTCCCGACATTCCCTGCAGAGGCTCGCCGAAGAGCCTTGCTTGTAAGACAGGTAGTGCAAAGCCTGAACGCAAAATGCACCGTACTAGTTAAAAAAAAAAAAAACGCTTCGCCATAAAATTATCATCAGGCGAAACTTGTACCATGTTCCTTGAAAAACGTATCCAATGCGGTGGGGTTCTTTTGTTCTTTCTTTCTTGCTTATGGTTACTTTCCGCGTCGCCCTTCGTCTGTGAACTCGACACGCCAGACGCGCCCCGCGGAGTGGACCAGACGTCTAGCCGACGAAGTGGCAAGGCCACCGGCGTGACGCCTCCACGCGGGACGCCCTCGAGGCCTGCTGGGCAAAGTGCACAGTCAAGTTCGTGCCCACTGACCCTTTCTTTTTCTTTTTTTTTCTTCCAGCTGGAAGCGATCTCTTCTATTTGCTCTGTTTGTTTTCTGTGATCCTACATTGAAGTTTATTTGTTCGTCATATTTCGGCCTTGCAAGAAAGCATGTTTGCACGAAAGAAAGCCCCAGTAAGAACGGCTTGAAGGCCGCGGGCGCCCCAGGAGCGCTTACCACGCACACGGGTCGGCGCATGTCAACAGTGGATCGGCACGCGCTGACCTTGCTGTTAGGTGTCGACCTTGGACTGTAGACGCATATTCGCCAGTGGAAACTTCCGCAGTCGTTCAACGCCCACCCTCCGAGTGTCGGCTGACGTGGACAGAAACCCTTTTATGTCTTCTGTTTGAGTTGTAACCGGGAGGGTGGTAGCAACTTCCAGACTGTGCACCGCAACGATGTCTGCAGAACGATGATGAGGCACGAGAACACATAAGTGTTGCGAGGTGTCGTTGATCAATACCAGAACTTACGGCAACGATGAGTAGTTCGGCAATGCACGCATGTCTGCGTATCAGCTCCGCACATGTCGAAGCTAACGCTGGCTTCAAGTGAGGGTCGCGCATCCTTAGTTCCGGGCTCAGATGTTAATATGTAGCTTCATATATTTAAAGCAGATTAATTTCGATGTACTTGTTCAAGAAGTCGAATCCCAGTGGTTTTCTGGCGCTGAGCAAGAAGTTGAGAATTTTGCAACTGGTCCGCGCGTTGGCTTCCTAGCAAATATACCCTTTATGAGGCAAAGCCAACTCATGAAGTAACGCTGTTCATGTTGCAGCAGCCGAGCTGCTGTGCGAGCCGTAACTTCGCTGTTACAGGAAAAACTACAAGAAAATGCCGAGCGCTCGTGAGCGCGTGCCTGGCGGCGACCGCTGACCGTCCTCAGAACGCGCAGTGGCTTTTGCAAAAAGGAAAGAAAAGAAACTGGGATAAACCGCGAGGAGCGAGAAAATGGCGAGCGCCCTGAGTGCATGCTTCGCAGCGACCGCCGAGTCCCCTACTAGCGCAGTGGCCGTAGCAACAACAACAAAAAAAAGAAACTCCAGCGCTGTCGCACGGCGCTACCGCGCATGCAAAAACAATACCAACAACAAAAAAACTCCAGCGCTAATGCTGGAGTTCTGCTTGCAAGAGGTCACCGCGGCCACATCATTCTCTAGAAGCCGTTATGGATAATTGGGAACATGCCTACAAGTGTTCCACTCTTTCCTTAGACAACTTGCAGATCCCGCCACCGCTGCCTCGAGTCGATGACAAAGAGCTGGTGAAAGTCTGCAATGCTGAGGACGACCTCGCATCCACCACTCGCCGCGAAGAAGACGACGACCTCTTCGATGCATATGAGGACCATTACTAGCCCCGCATCTATGCAAATAAACAATGATACTGAAACAACTATGTGTCCGGCAATGCTCCCCTATAACAGTTCCGCCATTCAAGTCTTGTGCATGAGTTCAAGCTTCCCTAAATTTTTTCGTGAAATAAAACGAGTTGTAGGTAATTTCCGTTCCAAGGAAGCACAAAATGAACAATAATATTTAACCCTCACAAGAAGAACGAAGCTGCAGTACTCGCATTTAACTCTTTCGGGCTGTTTTTGACTTATATTTTTAACCTGCATGAGCTTCGTCATACTAGGACAAAATATGGTTCCTAGCGTGCACGTATCCAAAGCAACACTTACGCACATAAACACGGTTATATTGAAAAGGCCTACAATTGAAAATTAACGATAAAGTGATCTGATGTATAGGTAATTGTGCCTTTTGCGTCCTATAAGCTTGGTTGATAACGTGACTGCCTCAACTTTGACTTGATATGTTGCGTTGAGATGCGGTAAGAATAGAACAGTTATTTTTACCTTATCACTTGGAGAGGAGGGACATTTGAGCAACAATCTGGTATACACCCCAACCGGCTTTATTATAGAGAGCGACCTGCCCACAGCAGCCGGGACAATGGGAGCCAGCGTGCTATGAAATTCCTGTGTAAGGGCGGTCCGCTCAGATTAGGTGGAGCTGAATTTAATCCCCAACCTCGCCAGCTTCACTCTGCTCGCATAAAACGCACAGCGGTCGTACCAATCAAAACCGGTTGTACCGTTCGGTCAGTACCAATAATACCGGCCAGCAGCGAGAATTTACGGTTCAGACTGGACCCGCTTCTTAGCTGTGCAAACTTCCGCGTACACAAGTAAACCACGCTGCTACCACGTGTGCATGCTCGACTGGCGTTTTTTTTTTTTTTTTTTTTTGGGCATTCTCATTCAATTGTACACGCGGAATCTTTATCGAATTTGGCTTTAGGCAGAGGAGATTTCTTTTTACGCGGAGCTCGTCTATGCACGTGAAAAAGCTCAGAGAAAAGGCTTGAATTTGTATAAGGCAGTGCCAACAGTGCCATTCTATGCGCTGAAGCGCAGCCATTTTCGCGCGAAAACAGCGTTTTTCTATGAGCACCAAACGACGGCAACGTCTTCAACGGATGCAGCGTTTCGCCCATTACTGGAGCCACTCTTGTAGGAGCTCCTTTGGGTGGCCTACAAGCCAAGAATGGTAAAGTTTGCTCGGCAGTCATCCCCGGTCCATGCCTGCGGTAGAAGCGCAGTCATCGTCGGGATACTTTGCTCACCAGCAAGCCTGCGCCCTGTCCCTCCAGGCTACCTAGGATAGCGCACCGTCCGTCCCTCTACTGACTTTTCAAGATATCACTCAATATTACCGGTTCGAACGACAGCATTTTCCTTCTCCACATCCTAAACTCTCAAAAGAAGAAGAATCCCTCCTTCGCCGACTGCAGAGCAATACCTTCCCTCACCCAGTCCGCCTCCGTCGCATGTTTCCAACGCATTTTCCGACCGAATGCAAGTTCTGCTTACAACCCGGTACTCTTCCCCACATCATATTAGAGTGCAAACACAACCCCAACCTTCTCCCTCTTCCATCCCCGCTTCCCGCCCCTGAGCTGTGGGGGAACCTGGTGACCAGCAGCGATCTGGACGTCCAGACACTTTTGGCCTCCAGAGCGAAGGCTGCCGGCTCATCACATGGCTTCCTAGAATAAGGAACCACTCCCGCTTCACCGGCTCAATGAAATGTTTTTCACTCACTCACTCACTGGGGATATGTTTTTGAGCACTGTACCCGTACCAAAGCGGTGAGAACTTCGTGAAAAAAAAAAGTCCTGCTCCGCTGTAGACAACAAATGCCATCTCGTACGATATGTTCACTAAAAGCACCATGCAAAATGTTGCACACGATTGCTCAGCATATTTTTTGGCGAAAGCATTCCTTTTGGCCAGGTTTGTATCCGAGCCTTCCGTCGATGTCAACTGTAGCCTACAACCTCAACATCACGCTCACTGCAGCTACTTTCATTGTCCATGCTGCTGCGACACTGCCTCCAGAGAAACCGAAGGCCATCCAAGACAGCGGGCTCGCTTTTGTGTTCTTTTTTATTTGTTATACTCGCTCTTTGAAACGCATCGTAAGCCAACGGGAATTGACCGCGTGCCGAGGGCTTCTTCCTGATTTTTTTCTGATGTACTATATGAAACAGGGCGTGCCAAGTGCTTCCGCGTGTTTATTTTCTTTTTTCGTCCTTGCTCTGGAACAAAACACGCTGAATATTTATTTGTGTTTTATTCTTTCTGATGTACGCAGGCTATGAAACGCGTAGAAAGTTATGGAACGCGTTAGCAAAGGGTTAAAAGCTGTAGACGCTTTATCGGAACGATATCCGGGTACGTGCGCGTTCGGTGGACGTCATTCGGGTGCGCGCTTTCGCCAACCTAGCCAAGTAACGGTATAGCGTTTAAAAAACTCTTTTTTAAGCACACCACCGAGCCCGTAGAAGGTGTGCGCATTCCCCAGGGTGAATAGACAAAGGCTAAGGTCAACGAACTGAGAAAAAAAAACAGAATAACAACGACAGCAGAATGAGCACACGCGTATGCAGCGGAGACAAGGATTAAATGCAGCGCCCAGCCGGTGCAGCGGTGTCGGTGTCAGAACTAAAAAATCTACTCAAGCAAAAACAAATTCGGCACGCGGAATCACCAGGCATGGTCAGGTCGCTTCCTTTGCAAAAATGCGAGCCACACTGACCATTCAGCGGTGGCAACACAGGTGGTTAACGCAACGACGCCATGATAAGGGAAGCGTCGCACAGGAATGCCGCTGCGGTTACGCGTTCTGGCCCATCGCTTCACCATTCTGCAGCCTCATAAGAGATATTTTTACTATTTTTTATACGCGGCAAGTGCTCTTCTAGCATTATAAGGCACTATTCCCGTGCACTGCTGCGAGCCTCTGTGCAAGCGGTACGTTTACGTGCAGTGACGCTGGGCGAAAGGTATACGTACGACGCGCACCTTTAGCGTCTCCCGTTTTAATTTGGCAATCTCCAGGGCACGCGTGTCTTATTTATACAGTACCCTGAGAGTTGCGATTCACGTGCCGGTCTCGACTGGCACCGTTATTAGCGCCGAACATTAAGCAGCAGAGGTGTTTCTGTGCAGGCAAATTCGAGCCTGCATTGGTCATTCGCTCTGCCCGCGCTCATGGATGTTCCGACATCTGTGAACCGCAAACACGCTCGTCTTCCTTCTTTTTTTTAGAACTGTTCTGTGGTACAGTTTCACGTGTGGGTCATGACCGCCGAAGTTATAACGCGAGCATTGAGGCAGGAGAGTTGTGTGGGTTGTGCCGGTTGTGTCGGTTGAGGCAGGAGATTTGTGCCGCCACTATACGACGGAGCAAGGGCGTATCGAATAAACACACTTACAACTCGACGACTAAACTTGTAGGCAGCGGTAAGGCTATTCGTTCTTAGTAACAAATCCTGCATTCGTTTTCTGCTGATCATCCCAGACGACGGTATTCCACGCTGAAATTGTAGGATCTCGTAGGGTGTGTCAGTAGACCACCTCGTCGAATAAAAGTCCAGAATATGCTGCTCTTCAAACAAAGGAAGGGCAGCAAGGGTATTTTCCCGCCCAGTTATGGAAAAAAAAAACTTTACGAGAAGCGCATGCCATTATTACGCCGCGGTGGACGTTAGACGCTTGGCGTTCGCTGCTTTTTCTCTGTTGACGCTTCCTTTATGATGGCGGTGCACAGCGTTAGCGGAATGGCTTGCTGCTCCTCCGCTAGCGCTCGGGCCATTTTGCAAAGGGCCTATTAATCCCGTCGTAGTACATATACCCTAAGAAGGTCGTCTTCACCACAGCGCTCCAGAATGACCAATTGAAGTGACCAAGTGTGCAAATTCGGACAATGGCGAAGCCCACCACATGATTTGCATTTAAAGAAGTTCATGAGGGAAGGGACAACACGCAAGGGGCGAATGTCATTTTGCATTGTACAATGTCCCTTTTTCATTTAAATTGTACGCTCGGCCACGTCATTCGTCGAATTTGCACACTAGGCCACTTCGATTGGGCATTTTAGAGCACTGTGGTGAAGGGGCCGTACGGGGACTTCCTAGAGTGCACCTGCCGAACAAAACCATCTGTAAGGGTAAAAGTTTATTTTAGTGTAGTTCCTTCTTGAAGACTCTCAGTTGTGATCTTTAAGCTTTGATCACTCCTGATACATAAAAATTTCAGAGTGAGACTAAATCATCATCATCATTATCCTCGTCATCGTCGTCACGGTACCACGTTAAACGCCCGAACCCCACCCCTTCTTCACGTTAGGCGCATAGTAGTTCGAAATGAATGAATGAAACCGTTATTTTTTTGTATCCTGCGGGGTCCGTCTGTTGTAAGCGAGCGTTGTACAACGAGCGTTGTAATGGGTGGCCTAGGTTCCGTCGTAGTCGGGGCCCACGTCACGTGTACGATGCGCCACTTTCCGTTCGAGCCAAAGATAATGCGCGGCGTGCGTGTGACGTGTGCAGCTCTGAGGGGCGTCAACACGGGCGCATGGCTTCGCGTCGCTTTGCAGGCGCCGGGCTCCAAGTGCGGGCGTCCGGAGGGCTCAAGCTCAGAGCCCATAGTTCTCCGGAAATTACGCCTCCGCAAATCTAATAATGGATATCAGCTTGACTGATAATGGTCTACAATTTTTACGTTACAATCAGACCCCTAACTACAATGATTAAAAAGGTAATTTACAAACCATAGCTATTGTTCCTCTAAATATCATTCGGGACCCATTTTATGGCGCCCGCCACAGCCCCTGATCACTTCGCGCCAGAAAAAACGATTTTACCCCCTAGAGCATATATTTTTTAAATTTGTTTCTGCTTTCCTGAAACACCCTGCATAAAGTGTGTTCAATGCCGAGTTTCTCGGCCTGTGAATCAATGGACACGCAGAGTGCGAACCGTGACAAACTCGTGCTACGACGTTGGTGCTTTTGTTCCTTTAGGCTCTAGCCTTTTTGTTTTCCCCAAGGACTCGCTGTGCGCGGAACAATCCATCGGCGCGCCGCTGCCTGTCACCGAGTGCTCCGCAACCTGGCGCGATGGGGGCGCGTCCCTAATAACTGACCCACGCGCGGCGGCGAACGTGAGAAGAGACGCCACACCGGAGACTTACTAGATTCGCGAAAGGTCGCAGCGTAGAGAAAAAGCGCGTCACTCGCCGGTTGTCTCTTTCATTTTGCTTTTCTCGCCCGCGTTCGGCTGACTATTTTCCTTTTCGTCCTTTCCCGTCGCCCAGAACAATGGCGCTGGCCGCGAAGAATAATGCGCCTCGCTGAGGCAACTGCGCGTCCGGAAATGAACGCTTCTCGTCGCCGAGCGCCGGACGGGGTGTATGCCCAAGGGCGAGGTCCGAGGCCCCGCCGTCGACACGCTCGGCTGCGGCCCACACAAGCGGCTCATTTCTCACCGCTCAATCCTAATGGCGCACGTGAGCGTGTGTGTGTGTGCACGGGCGCAGCGCGCTGGCGCGATCATGCAACACCGCCTCGGTTGTAAGGCCTGCTCAGTGATGCGCGCTAACCTTTACTTTGAAAAAGCCACTAGTTGGACATATTCGATTGTGACCCGAGATGCCGGGCCTTCCTGTCGATGTTAACTGGATTCAGTTGAGTGTTTCCTGGACGGCGGCACAGTTCCATGACCTTCTCCAGAGTTGAAAGGCGTTTTCGCGTCTCCTCATAGGCAGTCCGTAACGATTTCGGTGACGCGAGGAACGGTGCTGCGCGCCACAGATTGGCGTCCACGCAATGGCGTTACTTGGCCATCAAGACCTGTTAACTCTAGCGCTGCCCTTGCTTCTTTTTATTTGTTTTAAAGACGATAGTCTTTCTTGGGCTACTTAAACCGAGAAATTTTGGTCTGTCTGTCTGTCTGTCTGTCTGTGACTCGATTCAACCACCCGGCCAAAGTAAAACAATGCCTGCGCAATAGTCTTATATAGTCACAGCTAAATCTACCCGTCTAGGTCCGGTGTAATGTTCATACTTGTCAACATTGTTGACGAAGAACAAGACATTACGCAAATACAAGACAACAAATTAATAGAGAAATGACAATTCCAGTGTTCTTTTATAAAAAATCATACATGCTTGATTTTTGCGAAATTAAATACTTCATCAACTGCAGAAAAAAAATTCACTCCGCCGTCGCCTGCTGTCGCCCGCGCCACTATAGCTTCTGGCGCCATTTAAAGAAATCAACCGGCAACAGTTACGAAAGGTTCCACTAGATAGCTTCCACGTTCTGCTTGCAACGCATGTGGAGTAGGGAAACGCGGTTCTATAAACGCTGAAGTAGGGCGCCTCGATTCACGTACGGAAGAGTTGGCATCGAGACACCCGGCCTGGAGCAGTGGAACGCGGGAAATTTAAAATGATTTAAGCAAACCTTGGGAGGAGCACGATGCAAGAGGAACAACATGAGAGGTGAGCGGGAAAGCGAAGGGAAACATTTACTTGGCAAAAGTCGATAAAGACTATCGTCTTTTGTCGACATTTGCAACGAAAGGATCAGATACGCGGCCATTTTTTTTTGTCTTTTTCTGTGTGCAAATTGTTTTTTTTTTTAACAATTCGTGTGCTGACGACGGCGTCCTTTTTACTTCGCCAATAATAAGCTCGACATTGCGTGACCGCTTCTTTGATGCTAACGTGGTGTGTGTGGTAATTTGTTATAGGGGGGAGGGGCGTCTTTTTGCTCCTTGACCCCTTCATAAGCGTCGCTTTGCGTTTGAGTCAACCACATCAGGGCTAGCAGATTAAATCGGGACAATTTAAGGGCGCTCGCGAGGTAACTCAGAAGCTCCCACGTTTGCATAATGTGACTTCAGGCAAAGGGGACGGGAAACACCGCACGTGCGGCTACTCAAGCACAGATGTTCTGTAGATGTTTCGCCATGCACAGAGATAAATATTGCTTTGCAGTCTGTGTGCATTACGCAAACAAGAAATGCTCCATTACTTATTTTTCTCACGTAGTGCATAATTCTCTCCCCCCTCCCCCCCTCGCACTCCCATTTTGTTTTACCACTGACGCTTCTGCAATGCTCGCCTGTGTGGTAAGTTCGCTTCCTCCTTCCGTCGTTCTTCCTTTTTTTTTTGCCCGCTTTTATAGTCTACTTATCTCAGAGCCACTTCCTTGAGCCCAATTACATAGGCGTTGTCGTCGGGTGCCGCCATATATAGGGGCGAACGAAGAACAAAAGCCTTCGCGTGCTGACGGGGTCAGTCGGAATCGTTTTGCGCGAAGGAAGCAGTTTAACAATAATTGCTCTTTTCTTGGGCAACCTTGAAGCACAGCAGCCTGACTGGGAGATCCCGGGGGATTGCTTTAAACGCGGTCAGCTCTCCCCTATTCCCCTAGTGGGGAATAAAAATGTGACACCAGGGTAGGTGACTAGAGCCTACATCCGTAGCTACCTGCAGATGGCGGAACGTACTCTAAACGCTCGTGTTCCACACCACTCCAGGCCTCTCTCCTCCAAGAGGTTTAGGTATACTGCTTAGCGTTTCTACCCTTCGACGTAACAGGCTACCCTGAGAATGTTCTTCGTGCACCACATAAGCTCTGTATACGTGCCTGCGAAATACATATCTTGACCAGACCCTGCAAATGACTGAATGCATCCAAACTTTGTAAACAGTCATCATTGCTGTACCGATGATATCGCCATCATCGGTCCACGTTATCCAGTCGGCAGCTCTCGCTCGAGCTGCTTCATTTTTCACACATCGCTGTCTTGCGAATAGGACCACCACCGTATCACCACTTCACGTCGCGGCCCGAGGTTTCCTCTTGTTTTACATCATCATCACATCGATCTTGCGTAATAAGCTAGACATTTTAGTTCCGCTGACATTGCCAGATCCTTCAATATCATTCTATCTCGATCTCTCTTCCTCTACCAGAAAACGGTGAACCGTGATCATTTAGGCACATTGACTGTGCTTGGGCCAATTTCTCGCTTCGGGTTTGGTGCGGTATGAAGCCGGTGTTGGTCAACTTTATAAGATGAAAGCCTGGACCGTCACTCTGAAAAGGTACCTCTGCGGACAGAGAGGATTTAGTCCACCGGCTTCTGCGCAATGCAGAAACCTAGACAATGAATTTCTTCAACTCTGCTCTCGTCTATTTCTGAAGTACGTCCTTCTTCGAATACTTTTTCTTGTCGCTGCTCATTCTTTCATTTTGTGCTACCAGGAACGCGTACAGGCTGGTTACAACTCACAATTGCGTTTACAAAATAGTATTAGTATGCGCAAGTTATTTTACGAAACGGAAGCAACTGCTGCTAAGTTTTTCTTTGATGAATTCATTCTTATTTCACAGCATCGGGGCTACGGCGTACTGGAACCATTACGAGAAGATTTGGAAGGAATGGAACAATGGAACTCGGGGGAAGTCGCAGGGATGCAGGTACGGCTTGTCCAAGTGTCGTTGCATCTCGGACCTCACTATAGAGCGTCACAAAAGAGGTGAGGAGAGGGAACACAACAGTCCTCCTCATACGAGAAGGGATCGTGACTTTGTCCCTCATGAGGGACGCAAACGAGCACTCGCAGATGTGTCCGCAGGCGCGGACACGTACATTCACTTAAGCATTTGCCTGATATCGATACTTCCAGCATCAATAGTCCCGACTGAACGACTATGAACCCGCTCCGCGTTGGCGTCATCAGGTCTTGTTGAAATTGTCCTTCCTCCCTATCTCCGCATCGAGTCTGCGAACGCTTGAATGTACGTTGGCTAAATTAAGTAGGTCGCGGCTTGGAGCGACCATGCCACTTCGAGCCACTGGGAGCCCAATCCGTACCGGCGCGCATCTGGCGACGTCGAAGAGACGAGAGCCCGCATCTGGGCGGTGGCGTTGGTTGCACGGTCTTCGAGGAAAGAGAAGCCCGGACGTTGCGACACGCTTCCGGTGACCTTGCCTGGCCTTTCACTGACGCCCGCCCTCCCGAGATCGCGCTTCGCGGGGCCTGACCTGCGCAAGAGCAGACACAGCAAATGACTCAAAACTGGCCACCGGGCGAAGGCCGCCAGCGCCGAGCCCCGCTCAAAGAGGCTCTCTCCAAAGAAAACGCGAGAAGCGAGTCGTGGTCGTGCTGGTCGCAAGCCGCACGCGAGGCGCGCATGCTCATCTCCGCGCGGGACAAAATGAACTGCGGCGCGCTGCGCACGGCGTCCGCGCGTGGTTGCGTGCGCGTTGCTACTCGGAAAGCCGCACGCGTTTTGTATGGAGAACGCGCATTCGATTCAGTTTTGACAGGCGCGTGTTTTGTAGTGGGTGTTCATGAGCGAGCCCAGAAAGTTGGAAAGAAGTTTCGAGCGAGAATCCGGATTTAGCCGTGGTCCTAGGCATGTTGGTTCGCAGAGAGTGATCGAGAAGGGCATCATAGGAGAGAGAGAGGTATGGGGCGATTGTCTTGGAGCAAGTCCACATTGAGGAATGAAAGCACATTACCACCCCTACTGGCCTTAACTTTCGAAAGCCTTATGTCCACCACTGCTTGTTAGATTTAAAGCGAAGCTTTCTTTGGCTCTTCTCCCCGGTTTAGAGGGGACTGCTGCTGTTGCTGCTTTCTGGCCTGGTGCGCCGCTGGGTTTTATTATACACCAGACAACGCAGCTGGCTTCTTGAAGACCGTGAAAGAACGCCTGGCGAAGCTTCGCGAGGTAACGGGCTCCCCCCGCTGAATCCACCCAAGCGGTCGGCCGGGAAAGCGACTTGTGGAGGAGGGGGCGTCTGGGAGCTCCAGTTCCTGCGTGTGCCCCGTTCTCTGCGCTTGGAGCTGGCGGCGTCTCCTCCGCGGAGATTCAAATTCTGCTCGTTTCTCCTTACGTATTTCCCGACACACTCGTTACGGCTCACTGTTGTGAGCAATCAGCAACAGGCACAATTACCCTTTCAACGAAATGCCTTTCAACCCAGGTATGGCACGATGAAAGCTTCGCGTTGCTTCGATTCCCACCTCTAGCTGCGTGGAACCCGCCAATATTTCATGTTCTTCGATCCTGCAGGGTGGCAGGAGCGTTACTGCGTGACTTCGATGCACATCAGTACCCTGCATATGGGATTTCGAAGGGCCCCGACGCTAGTGCCGCTTAGAGACATTCTGCGTACGCTGTATGCTGCACGCACGTGCCAGAAGCCGGCGGGACGACGCAGGGAGCGGCTCTCTCAGGAAAAGCACGCACGAAAATTCCAAATCCACCCAATTCTGAGTACATCCTGGTTACTCAAACCCTGGTTACTAACCCCAAACCCTGGTTACAAACCCTGGTTACTAACTACGCATTAAAAAAAAGTCACTGTATACGAGAATACACGGTAGTCTTTCGTGATCCTCGTGACATTGCTTGGCTGTAATTGAAAGCACGTAGCATTTCAGCCTCGACAATTTTGATTGCAAATGGCCCAGTGTTGTCTCGTGTTCCCTTGGCACAATTTTCTGCTGAGCTGCCGCGGTAGACCAAAGTGCTGCTGAGCAAAAAGACATGGCGGGTTCGATACCAGCCGCGGTGGCTGCTTTTCGAAGGAGGCGAGAAGCGAGAACGCCCGTGTGTCGAGATTTTCGGCACAGGTGAAAGATCCCCTGCAGATGGTCGAAATTAATCCGGATCCTTTCAGTACGGCGCGCCTCATAGCGCAGGTGCAGCTTGGGCGCGTTAAACCCCGCAATCAATCATTTTTTTGCTAACACTATAGACTATTAGGTGCACCAAAAAGATGCAAACGCACGCGCATGCATCTGCTGACCTGCAGTACAATAGCTAACATTGTATAATTATGTGCGCCCTTGTTATTACTTGCCGTCACACATTACGCATTAGGTGATATTGCAGGTTCCCAGACAGTTTATCGAACGCCGTTTTATCGAAAAAATGCCCGTTTTATCGAACGCCGTTTTATCGCATGCCGTTTTATCGAACCACCTACGTCCATTTTATCGAAAGTGCGGTTTTGCGGCTTTCATTGTAATTTTCGGGGTTTATTTTTTTTTAACTGGCCATCGCATTAACCTAACCTGCAGTAACCTTCATCCTACATTGTCTCTGTCGTGCATTACATAAAAAACCTATCTATATATGTTGACGCGCCTTTACAGTGTTTTCGATCACCTTTGTTTTATTAAATTATTTTTATTTTTTGAGTCTTTATTGATTTCACTCAAGCATGTATGACCCCCTTGTTTATATTACAGAATTTGCCCCTATAGTACCAACCCAAACCCCGCGCGCAATATTCGTTAGATGTGTGTCGGCGTGTTTAGGTTGGTGTTGAAAAATATATCCCTTGCGCCATGGTTCATCATTACGTGATCCAGAGTCTTGTACCCCACAATTGTTCTAGTCACGTGGTATACACGCGACTCCTACTCGGACCTTGGGGTCACATTGTTTGCATCTGGAGAAATGTTGGGCCAAGAACTTCTGAAAGATTAGTGCTATGTGACTGGAACAGGGGGGTTCCGACAGTGATAGTGAGACCCCAACAGAGGTGGTGGAGTCTAGGAAAATTGTCACAATGGAACCTGTCACAGCCAACTCGTCATAGGTGAACTCGTCAAGTAGGACAAGTCGTCAGAGGTTATCTCGCACTAGGGAAACTCGTAAGCTAGTACAGATGGACAATTGCCCATCCCATCACAATTTACGTTTTTTGTAAATCATGCTCAAATAAAAAAAATACAGGATTTCGTATAATTTTCTACTTTTGCGTCAACACTCTTAGCCCCTCTTTTGATTCACCAACCTTACGTTTTCGTGGTGGCCTTGGAGGAACACGCCCGACCAGGCAGCGCATTTTGTTGGTTTTTTGTGTGCTTTGTTCAGATAATCTCACGGGCCATAGTATTGCTCGTTCTCATTTTTTAAATTTTTCCATTTTTATTTAGAGGTAATCGGGTCACGACGCTGTATTTTGAGTAGACCTTCATGATTTCTCCATTTTCGGTGTTTACTATTTTGATCTTACTGTTTTTATGCCTTATGATAAAAAGGCAAGAGCATGCACCCCAGCAGACATGCTGGGGTGCAACCAGAGAGCGATGAAAACGAACCAACCTGCAGTACTGGGACAATTTTGTACCTAACGTTTTTCTCGTTAGTTCATGCAAGGCGACGAGAACAGTAGTACAAGGCTTGGTAACCTCTCAGCAACAGAACTCAGATCCCATTAAGAATTAGGAATGCAGAAATCGGGAGAGACTTTTGCTAGCGTTCCAGTTAGGTTTTTGACATTGGACCCTCAAGCGCCAAGGAGTGCCTTACTTATGTACAACATACGCGGCGAAATAATTAGATTATGTGTCAACACAAAAGCGGTGTATACAAAAAGGTACGAAGCATATCGAGGCATTTTAATCAATACGCCACAATGCCGTGATATGCTTCGGACAGAGGGGATAGAGACACAAGGAGATTCGTTATGGCAGTACCAGTTGCGCAATGAACACAGCAAAAAATTCTAGTGACATATTTCGCGCATCACAAAAACAACAACAACAAAAAAAAACACGCAGGAAATAAAAGTCAACTAGAAGACAGACTATAAATGTTTTTAAATAGGCCTGCTGTGGAGACAAGATTTGCAAAATACATAGCGAGGAGGAAATTAAAAAAAAACGTACTGCAAATTCTGTTACTCGAAAAGGCCGAGAAAAACACTTTCGATAAAAAGGCTTCGATAAAACGGCGTTCGATAAAACGGCGTTCGATAAACTGTCCGGATCCCGATATTGCATAATTCGAAGCCAACTCTTCTTAATCTATTCTTTTACTATGCGCGAGCAATAATTTCATATTTAGAAGCAACTATTCGAACTTTTCTTGAAGCCACATGCTGTATTATTGAATGAGATCCACTCGTTTTATGGGCCTGGTGGTACTGATAATAAATAAATAAATAAATAAATAAATAAATAAATAAATAAATAAATAAATAAATAAATAAATAAATAAATAAATAAATAAATAAATAAATAAATAAATAAATAAATAAATAAATAAATAAATAAATAAATAAATAAATAAATAAATAAATAAATAAATAAATAAATAAATAAATAAATAAATAAATAAATAAATAAATAAATAAATAAATAAATAAATAAATAAATAAATAAATAAATAAATAAATAAATAAATAAATAAATAAATAAATAAATAAATAAATAAATAAATAAATAAATAAATAAATAAATAAATAAATAAATAAATAAATAAATAAATAAATAAATAAATAAATAAATAAATAAATAAATAAATAAATAAATAAATAAATAAATAAATAAATAAATAAATAAATAAATAAATAAATAAATAAATAAATAAATAAATAAATAAATAAATAAATAAATAAATAAATAAATAAATAAATAAATAAATAAATAAATAAATAAATAAATAAATAAATAAATAAATAAATAAATAAATAAATAAATAAATAAATAAATAAATAAATAAATAAATAAATAAATAAATAAATAAATAAATAAATAAATAAATAAATAAATAAATAAATAAATAAATAAATAAATAAATAAATAAATAAATAAATAAATAAATAAATAAATAAATAAATAAATAAATAAATAAATAAATAAATAAATAAATAAATAAATAAATAAATAAATAAATAAATAAATAAATAAATAAATAAATAAATAAATAAATAAATAAATAAATAAATAAATAAATAAATAAATAAATAAATAAATAAATAAATAAATAAATAAATAAATAAATAAATAAATAAATAAATAAATAAATAAATAAATAAATAAATAAATAAATAAATAAATAAATAAATAAATAAATAAAAACGAGAACACGCAGGCATCAGGGCCCACTCGTGACGGCCTCAAACTAAAGAGGCTAAAGAGCCGCACTGTGTTTGACGTAGACACGCTCGTGGGAAGTTTTAACAGCTCGAAAGATTAGTGCTCGACCCTCCTAACTTCCCGCGGAATGTGCCAACACAATGTTCAGGCGGGCACAGAGTACAGGGAGACGGACAGCACGAACGAAAGAAGGAAAGCTGGGAATAACAACTGGGGGTCCCTTCTGAGCCGTTCGAGCGTACATCACACTGCCGCGAGTTTGGGAACCGAAAAATTACCAGCCCGAAGTGAGGGAAAGAAGGGTGGATTGGACGAAAGGAGTCTGACGTCCTGCGACAGAACAGCTAGCTGATCGCTGGGTCGCAAATTAACTTTCGATAAACTTTCGATGAAGTGCGGCCATAAAGAAAAAAAAAAATTCACGTTACTCTCCGAGCGTGGCGAGCATCGACAGGAGCAACGCAGCGGAGAGTGCGGTCAGCGGTTCCTGGACCGCGGCCAGAGCCCCGCCATGGAAGCGGCCATTTGTACTCGACACGCGCAGCTGTTGCGCGCTAATAAATGACCTCGGCAACAACGCGCGCAGCCGCCTCAGCGACTCCGCCAGCTCCGTCGGGTTGAGCGCGGCTGCACGCACCTATAGACGGCGCACGGTAGTACGCGCGTTCCATCTCCTCGCGGGCCCAGCGGCTGCTCTTCCCGAAGCCTTCTGGGCGTGATTAAGGAGGCAGGCGTGCGTTAGTCAGCAGCACGCTGAGCCGCAGCAGTGCAGCCCAGCGCGTGGAGGAACGGGAAAAAAATTATTCGTCGGCCCCCTTTGAAAGGCGGCCCTCCTGCGCCGTGTCAATGCCCCCGCCTGCAGGACTGGACAGTCCCGAGCCAACGACAGCACCCTTCCCGTATTTTATATCGAAGAAATACTCGAATACTACGAACGAGGTCGGAGGAAGATGCTGCCGGCATTGCAAGCGTGTGTCAGCGCATATATCCCGGAAAAGCTACCGCCAACGGCGCCGCTGTCGTCACTCTGCGCTGCTTGCACTGACTGACTGGCTGGTTTAACGAAGATTATTGAGCAAAAGGAAGAGGCAGAAGATGTAGGGGGGGATGGCAAAAGAGGAATTCGCAGGTGGCGCCCTATAGGTGCAGGGCTCCAGTGGCCGGTGCTTCCACGATCGCCTTCTCCAGCGGGTTCAGTAAAGAGGTCTACCTCGCATCTATCCTGGGCTACCTAACAGGGCTAACAGGGCTACCTCCCATCTATCGTGGGAGGCATGCGCAGCGTCAGTTTGGTGTTACTGGTGCCTGCTCCCCATATACGACTGGCCAGGGCCACCTGGCGCGGTACAGCGTGGCTCTCTGCTGCGTTGCTTGTGAACGTGTTGATGAACTTCTGCAGCCGTGGCGTACTTGTGTGCAAGGGGGCACTGCGCCCTCATCTGTCGGGCTGTCCGGGGGCTTTCAGCATTGGTTGGCGCTGCGTAGAGGCGTGGGGTGGTCCCGTCGGCTGTAGTGTGGCGTGTGAACTCGCAGCCACGCTGACCGCCTCATTGCCTGCCACTCTGTCGTGTCCCGGGGTGCGTGTGGTGTGGCAGGTCTTTCCCGTCTTTCGTGGCAGCGTGGATCTGAGTTGTTTGGGTATTCTCCCAGCGGTTATTAGTCATGCGACATCTTGACACTCCGTTACGATGTTTAGACCTCATCGTTATTTTTCTCGCAGCCACATGGCCAGGAGTATTGCGCCCACCTCTGCTTCCTTAACATGCAAATATAAAAATTACACCCATCTCCCCGAAGGGAACCATAAGTAGGATGCGGAGCGTCATGGGGGTTCCGTTTGCGTTTCCGTTATGTTAGTTAGCCAAATTTGGTGGAAATGTAGTGAACCCTGTAATGCTCATATATCCTACTCATGGTTCCCTTCGGGGAGAAGGGTGTAATTTTCCTTATTGCATGCATATATACGCGAGTGAGACGAGATTGAAGCGGTATCTAAAGGTCTCTATTTAGGTTTGCACGTCTTCTTACTTTGAGTATGACGGCCTTATGGTCGCTGAAGTGCACAGTCAGTGGACCTCGTAGCAGCGGTTGTATGCAGTCGTCGCCGTTGCAGTTGGTAAAGACGAGATCGGTACACGTTCCGTGGATTGTAGTTGGGTGTAATTGCTGTTAGTGTTTGCGCTGATGCTCTCACTTAATTGCGTCAGCACACTCACTGACGGGGCTGTTGCTTCCATCCTACTCCATCTGAAGAATCACGGAGTCAAGCGCAAGCACAACCGGAGTTGTTGCTGCTGTTGTTGTTCCTCTTCTATGGCACGTACCCACGTGGGGGATTGGCCAAGAAACGGTGGTGTGCGGACGCCGGACCACCGCCGACGCCGCGGGACATACCCCCGAGCATAAAGACGCTCCGCATCTAAAAACTAAACGTGCACTTCTCCCCCGACTGGCTTCTCCCACTGTGACCGACGCACTGGAAAAGTGGCGAAGGAGGGTACAATAGCTGAAGCGTTAAAAAAAATATCCACTTTCCCAATGCATACTTTTAAAAAGCAGCAGAAACATTGAAATCCGGCAATTTTTCCAAGTCACACTCGAGCGCAAGATGCTCTTCTCAATAGTTGGCCCAATTTATCTTTCTCTACTTCACCCCATTTCTAAACCTCAAAGTCAGCGAAGGCCACAAAATTGAAGCCGTGATAGGAAAATCATACAGACAGGCCCTAGGTCGATCTCCCCGTTACCCTCTCGACAGGCAAATTACTATCTCTCGGTCTTCAATACACTAGACGAGATTATCGAAGTCGAACGGGTCTCTCAACTAGAGCGACTCACTAGGAGCGACATTCTTCTGAGTCTCAGCCTCGGTCACCCCGCACGCACCACCGTCGACGTTCCCCCAGACATCCGAGGCCAAGTGGTAGTGCCCTATGCACACGCAGAATGAG
The DNA here is from genome assembly GCF_048455015.1 of Haemaphysalis longicornis. Lineage (NCBI taxonomy): Eukaryota > Metazoa > Arthropoda > Arachnida > Ixodida > Ixodidae > Haemaphysalis > Haemaphysalis longicornis. The sequence continues at coordinate 2,710,316 of NW_027526460.1, forward strand.
GAAAGGCGCCGAGCGAGAGCACAGGCTCCGCACAGACAGCACTCCTCCAATCCACAAGCTTCCTACGTGCACGCTGCAGAATACCCGGGACGCGAAGCCATTGCGGGAGTCGTAGTATATTCATCCCACCGAACGCTAGCCTCTCTCTCCTTCCCTACTCAATCTCCAACCGTAGGCGAAGAAGTGGTTGCTATCGCAACAAACAAGCGACTCCAAATCGGCCATTACCAATCGCTCCGACGGCCGAGTTTCCCCCCGAACATTACGCCTTCTCTTTCAAAACGAAAAATATACATCGTTCGGGCACCGGGCCACTCTGAACTACCAGGAACTAAATCGGCACACGTGGTTGCTCGAGAACTGATCATCCGAGAGCCCAGTGACGCTGAAGAATCTCCTAAACGGTACTCCCATTGGGACCGCCTCTTGACCTACCGATTGGAACGCGATAGCTAACGACCGTCCAGAGTTCGCTTCCCGCCATCCCTCTCTCGCCTCCACGCGGTAGTATGGCGCCAACTTCAAACATCCACCTTTCCCAACCCTGCCATCCTATCACTCCACTACCCCGAGCTGCACTCTAGCCAATGTCCTCTATGCCATCAATACGTATATCACATGTGGTTTGGTCCTGCCAAGAGAAAGCCCTAAAAAGTCCTATAAAGCACCCCATTCTATTATTCCCAATTACGAACGAGGAGCAGTGGGAGGCCGCGCTGCACAGAGGCCTCGCCGACTAGCACAGGTGGCCGAAGACGCCGCGGGGACCTATATGGATCCCGCAGTCGCCGGAAATACACTGAAGTCGACCTGAAAACGGTCCCACCCGTGGCAACAATAAAATTATTTTCTAATCTATTCTGATCAACATATGGTGTGTTAAAGAGAGAGAGAGAGATAGAAAACTTTATTGCATTACAGCCAGTAATCCTAGACGTCGGCCAAGAGCCCTTGGGGTCTAGCAGCGTCTTCGGCCAGCTGAATGGCCCAGACTTGATCAGCTAGGTCGGAGCTGAGCAATACGGTCTCCCATTGCTCTACAGTAGCAATGTTGCGACCTAACGTTGTCGCCTGTGGACAAGCCCGCAGCATGTGGGCTAAGTCTGCCCTGTCCTTACACCGGTGGCACTTGTCAGAATATTGCTCAGGGTAAAAGTGACTGTACGTAACCGGGTTGGGATACGAGTTGGCCTGTAGAAGTCTCCAAGCCACGGATTGCCATTTACTGAGGGTAGGATGAGCCGGGGGGAAGCGGGTCCGCTCTAGCCTGTAATGATTAGTTATGTCCCTGTAGGACACAAGGCGATCCCTACCCGAACAGCGAAGTGAATGAGAGTTGTTGTCGTCACCAGCTCGGTCAGAAAATCCTCGAGCGGCGTCGTGCGCGCATTCATTCCCAGCCAGGCCAGAGTGTGCAGGTGCACATATTAGACATATCTTTCCCGAACGCTGAATGTTGTTGAGCCCAATCCTTAGAATTGCAGATGCCTCTGGGGAGATGCGCCCCCTTGCGTAATTTATAATAGCAGACTTTGAGTCGCTCACCACGTATTTGATTTTTGCGGATGCCGTCATTGCCAGGGCAATGGCCGCCTCTTCGCCCACCTCCGGTTCGCTCGTGCAGACCGACCCGGAGCTGATGGAATTGCCCTGGTGATTGACTATTGCAACTGCCATAGCATTGCGACCCGGATAGTCGGCCGCGTCCACGTACAGCACGTCCTCCGAATTTCCGAATCGTTTGTGCAGGGCTTTCGCCCTTGCCTGCCTGCGTTCCTGATTGTGAACCGGGTGCATATTTTTAGGGAACGGTGGGATGTGACTTTGATCGCGCACTTCGGGAGCCAAGGGTATCTTGTGGGTGCCTGTTCGCAGGTGGTTGATGCCCAGGGAGCCGAGAATATGCCGACCCGTCTGGCTGTGGCTAAGCCGTTCCCGTTGAGCCAGCCGTTGAGCCTCTATTAGTTCGCTAAGGGTATTGTGAAGCCCTAGCGCCTCGAAACGTATGGTGTGTTAAAGGGAGAAATTATTTTCGGAGTGCTGAGCTTTCAATGTTGGTTTTTTATTTCACCGTGCTAGATGTGCCTAGTTCGACACGTGTTCCCGGTCAAATTGTGAATTTCTCTAGGCTTTCGCGTTAAAAAAAAGTGGGTCGGGAAATGTGGGTAGGAGCTTTTTTAAAAAAAAGTCGGGCGGGGCTAAGCTAAAGGCAGATTGGGAGCGTCTTCATTCTGCTTTTTTTTTTTCGTTTACCATTTACCGTTCTAGCCTATCACACGCCAGCCTCCTCCGTCATCTACAACTCGTTCCCTCCAGCCTTAGAGAGTGAGCAAACACATGGCCACGCTCTCTGCGCCCCTTTCAAGCACGGCGGCTCCTGTCGCGGCGCGCATGCGGGTCGGCCGCAAGTGTCGCTCTCCCATCGCTCACTACGACAAAGCGGCCGGCCTCTCAGGCATTCCGGATTTAGCGAGTTCTCGAAATGCGCCCTCAGGAAAAAGGGAGGAGGAACGGCCGGAAGAAGGCACCCGATGCCCCACTGTCAATCAGGCCGTCGAGCGGAAAGCAGCCGTTCAGTTTCGGGGACCAAATTTAGCGCCGGTGGAAACAGCGCAGGCGACACTTCAAGGCTACGTGTCTGTAAAATATTAAGGATAAATGGGTGAAGGCTGGGAACAAAGAAAACATTGGTGAACGCTGAGAACAAGCGGACCTTTTCTAATGAAGCGCGAACAGCAAGTTTCTGGGTGGTCGTGCACATGGTTCGTGCCTTCGTTTCTTTCTTTTTTTTTTTGTCCTCCGAGTTAAAGCGCCAAGGGTGATAGAAGGCAAGAGAAAAAAGACAAATAGACTAGGACAGAGAGGTGTACCTAAACCAGAAGTGCAAAGCTGCTGCTTACACGGCTTATTTGTTCAGATATATGGAGAGTGAAGAGACATTCTTTGAGATAGGGATTACCAGCGCAATACGACTCTCAGGGAAAACTGCGAGTTGGGTGTGTTGGTAATGATTCATGTTGGGAAAAGCACAAACAATACTTGGATAAGGAAGAAGGCAGGACGCAACGATCATCAGGGTCATCTGCCAACCGAGGAGGAGGGCGGGGCGTGGAGTGGAGTGGTTCGCACGGTACGAGTATTGCCTACCAAAGCGGGTTTCTGCATACATGTTCGATCCCGTCTCATTGCTGCCTGTCGTTTGGTACTTGAAGGAACTCTGCAACACTGCCGATAAACACTTTCACTCTTTCCTTCACGTCTGGAAAAACTGCGGGAGCTACAGTTATAGCAAGCCCGGAGCGGCACTGCGTGATTGGCTTGTCGCAGCAGATGCGTCTTCCGTGTCTGTTTTGCTTTTGCGGCATTTTTTTAAAGTAGCTGTCGAATGCGTTTACATCTGCAACTGAAAGAAAGCTGGCCAATAGCTTTTGTGCCTTGGTCATGACGTAATTCGACCGCTCGAAGAACACCAAGACCAGGAAAGAGAGAAGATTAGTTTGAGTAAGTTTCCAAGTTATCTGATGAGCATAGAGCAGTCTGGCGAAAGCACTTATCGACCACTTATTCTATGTGCTGAGTGTTTATGAAACATTTGGGATATACATGTATGATAACGTGAAAACTTGGGCGAGTTGGTGATGCATATTGAACCACAGCGCAACCGACGAGACAAAGAACGATAGCAAGAGGACACACGAAGCGCTTCGTGTGTCCTCTTGCTATCGCCCTTTGTCTCATCGTTTGTGCTGTGGTTCAACAAAATGTATGACAGTTCAGCTATACGAAACGACTATTTTGTTTTTATCCGAGTTTTCGCTGGTACCGAAATAATAAAAAGTGGAAAAAATATTGCAGGGTCTGTTTAGTGAGCCCGGTAAGCGGGGAACGCTCGGCAAAATTCCTTTCCCCTAGTGAGTCATCATCATAATCACCATCCATTTAAGCGCACTTCAAGACGGAGGCCTCTCCTAATATGCAGTAGCACCGCCATCATCATTGCCTTCATCATCCTTGCTAAAATCATTGTTGTTAACTGGTTCGTGCATTAAACATGCTTGGCACTTAAATGGAATTGACACGCAGTTATACTCGCCTCGTCCTGACCATAGGACAGCCAGTGCAGCCGCAATAAACGTGGGCTCGGCCACTCGACCTTGTGGCCCGCCTACATTTTGGTGACGCGGACCCGTGACCCGGACAGTCGGCCTCGCCATAGCAGCGCCGCGCGGCTTCTCCAGCCACCACTCGGACGACGGCACTCGACGAACGTCACCCGCCCTTCCAAGTCTACCCGCGCTGATCCCATTTGGCTCAATCGGTCCCAACGACGCGTGGTTAGTGATCCTGGGGAGCCATTTTTACGTCAACGACCTTCAGTCCCAGGAAATCAGGTACCTCGTCACCTTAAAGAAGCTACCTGCCGACCTTATTGAGCACATCCAGCGGCCTCCCCATGCCGCTGTCCTAAACCACTATGGAATAGGAACCCAGCGGACGACAACGGCAGCTGAGCCGACGCCATCCTCTACACCCCCACGCCTACCAACGGCGCCGCCAGATTCCAATGCTCCGGAATGTCCAGCGTCGCATGTCCAGGAAACGCGAGTCTTTGCTGCGACTTTCAGCACGATGGAGTCGACCTTCTTCGTGGCCTCGGCAGTGCATCATGACGCAGCACCACAGGCTGCAGCATCTGCTGCACAGTCGACCCACGCAAGCATCGACTTCCCTGCTTCTCCTAGCTGGGAAACTGCACCGCCTCGGCTGCCAAGCACGGGTGAGCAGGATCTTCGGGGCCTCAGCTCCCCGCATGCGCCATCTCTCCGCCCAACTCGGATTCTGCAGTCTGCAGCAGTTGGGCAACTTCGGGAGTGTCCTCGGAGCATGATCGTCGCGTCGTGGATCTGATGCCTGAACCGACGAAAGGGTTGCGGGACACGCATATCGCACGTCAATCTCAGCAGCCACGCTTTCGGAAACCCCTGCTTCTGATTGCGTACTTCCAGATCGAAAGCCTACGAGCAAGCGTCGCCGACAGCGGCATCACGTGTTTATGAGGCTATGTGCCGTGGACCGCACGAACAGCAGTGCTGGCCGATATAAGACTGTACTGCACGACCGTGATGCACAAGCAGGTCATGCCAGTGCCTTCCAGTGGCTTCCCAGTCACTGCGGCAGTGTCGGCTATGAAAGTGCGGACGCTGCCCCACGCACGCACGCACGCGCACACACAAACAATATCGGAGACCATATCCATTCTGTTACCCAGGACGGATGCAGCTAGGACTCTCGGCAAACCTAAAGAAGGATCAGCCCTGAAGGAAACTTAATGCCCGTGACCCGCGTCTTCCGCGTCCTCTTCCAATAAGCCTCCCATGGTCTGATGCAACCGTTCTTTGTCTTCTCTTGTTGGGAGTCGCATTCGCAAAGGCTTACTCTTGTCTGATCGAACTGCCAGCCAGGGAGACGTGTGACGTCTGTGACACACCGGAGACCATATGTATGCGAGTGCCCACGTTCTTCATCGGAAAGAAGGCAGCTCTCCTCAGCTCTACGGAAGCTAAATTCTTGGGGGCCGTTCTCTGAGGAGAAAATCCTGGGTCACTGGCCTTCTCCGTCATCTACGTAAAAAAGGCGACGAACACGCTTCTGTGCTTCCTAAAAACGGCGGGCTTGTGCAGAACACTGCAGCACAAAAAATTGTACACGCTATGGATTATCTGAGGTCTAACAGTGTCCTAACGCTGGTAAAACCTCTTTACGCACTCCTTACCTTTCCCCTTTTGATTTCTTCTTCCTTTTCCCATTTCTCCCTTTCCCATGTGCAGGATAGAAAACTAGGCCACAGCCTGGCATACATTACAACCTTTATTGTACCTTTTTTTCTACCTTCCTTCTAAACCGCCCTTATTAATGAAAAGAATACGCAAAATTGAGGTAAGAATAATTATGCACTAAAGAAATCACGAGTCTTGGGGGGGAAAATCAGCAATTCAGGGCTTGAATCTAGGACCGTCGCGCTAAAACCCGTGCTTCTCCTCCTAGCCTACTGAGGCTGAATGTCAGAGCGTACAGGAAATAACGGCCGTGTGCTTGCCAGGGAACGGAATGTCGCCTCCCATCGACCTCCAAACGCGGTCTTGCGCTGCTCGAGCCTGTTCTTTGCCCCCGAATTTTTTAAATTCAGCCATTTGTCGCGTCAACTGTCTTCGCTGTATATTTCTAGTCCTGTCTCTCGGTGGCCCTTGCAATGATGGCAAACCGGTGGTCACGTTTTCTCACCGCATGGCCAGCCCACGTCCTTTTATTTTTAACTAGAACTATGTAACGTCAGGACGCACCTTTTTGTGCCATAAACGTCATTCCCATGATCCTTCGTTCCATAGCCAATTGCGCCAAACCGAAGTTTTCTTTCCAGTTGCGTAGTAGTTTCCGGCCTGTACGCCTTTGCTATCACCGGGAGTAGGCATTGGTTGTATACTATTCCTTTCGTGATAAAGCTAAGCGGACTACTTTTATTTGGGAGTGCTTCCCGAGGGCATTCCAGCGTTCCAGCATTCCAGGTTAAAATCAGCACTCACAACTATTCAATTGTAGTTCTGTTCGTTTACTTGTTCTGACATTCAGTTATTTATTTATTTTTATTTAGACAATACTGCAGGCCAGAATTAGGCCCAAGCAGGAGTGGAAAGATAAAAACATAGCATATCAGGCAAAATGTAATTATACAATCTCTATCTTAGAAAACACCAATAAAAATGGCAAACGGCAAAAAAAAAATTCTACACTGAGGACTCCCTTCCCTCAAAACGTAAAGCCCAAGCGATAACCTCTGAGAGCTCTAGTGAGGCCGCAGGCGCGAGCCCGAATAAAAACGTTGACGACGGCATGCTCCGTCAGTTTGGAGAAACCCTCACCGAAACTCTTACTGAAACTCTCAGCGCCAGATTCGGAGCGATGCTGAATAAGTTCGGCGAAAACGTTGATGCCCAGATTGCCAGCCTGAAAGCTCGAATAACAGCGCTAGAGAATGGAATCCCACGAGCCGGACGGGAAGTGGGACCGGGTCCCATGAAGTCCACTAAACCCTATTCCCTATCTCGTCACTATCGGGGTAAATTCTGGGGCAGCGAAAGGAAAGTTCGGTAAAAAACTACAGCTCATCGACTGGGATGCATTCCGCGCGCTTAGAGCCGAAGCACGAGGCCCTCTGGCCGCGGGAGACGGTACTTCTGAAGTCGAAATAACAAATATTCAGAGCTGGGCAGAACAACTTCAAGCGGACACAAAACGTGTCACTAAGGTTATACCGGAAGAGGCAGAGCTACAACAGGCCGACGCAAAGTTGCTGCATATGTGGGAAGCTAAACACAGCTTACACACACGACTCCAGAAGCAAAAACTTAATCGAACCCTGCGGCGACGACTGGCGGCCCTGAACCGTGATATTTAAACGTACGCACAGCAACTAACTCGGCAAAATTGGCATAGCACATGCAATCGCATGGACTACGAAATAGGCCTTCGCAAAACCTGGGACATCTTACGCTGTCTGATTGACCCCGAAAATAGTAAAACTACTCAAAGAAACAACATCAGCATACTTCTCCATAAATTTCAGGGAACAAACACGGAATTGCTCAAAGCCATTCAGGACAGATACATTGGCGACTGCACCCGCGAGAGGCTTCCTCCGTACGTGGGCAACGAAAATGCTCTTCTTGACCGGCCCATCACTATAAGTGAAGTTAGGGGAGCTATCTTGGCATTGCGCACTCGCTCTGCTCCTGGCCCGGACGGCATTACAAATAAAATGCTCAGAAACCTAGATGACGAGTCCGTTGCAGCCCTCACACGCTACATGAACGTATGCTGGGAGACTGGGCAACTACCACCTCAGTGGAAAACGGCCAAGGTCGTTATGATACTTAAACCGGGCAAAAAAATCCAGATTGAAAACCTTAGACCTATTTCCCTCACTTCCTGCGTAGGGAAACTATTGGAACACGTTGTTCTATATCGAATCACCAACTATATGAAAGACAATAGACTTTTTCCGCACTCTATGGTCGGGTTCCGTCCAAAACTTCCTACGCAGGATATCATGCTCCGTCTTAAACATGACGTCATCGAAGGGGAAAGCTGCTCCCCTCTAGATACCAGAGCCATAATGGGATTAGATTTAACGAAGGCGTTCGACAACGTTAAACACTCGGCAATTCTTGACAACCTCGGCCGACTGGGCCTTGGGAAACGGGTATACAACTACGTAAGTAACTTCCTATGCGAACGCACAGCTACTCTAGCTGTAGGGGGACTCCAATCAGATGTGATCAAGCTTGGGAGCAGGGGGACTCCACAGGGTTCAGTCCTTTCCCCGTTTCTTTTCAACGTAGCCATGATGGGGCTTCCCGAAATACTAGAAAAGATCGATGGTCTCCAACACAGCCTCTATGCGGACGATGTCACGCATTGGGTCAGCGGAGGCAGTGACGGGCAAATTCAGGACATCTTGCAACAAGGCATTGAGGCGGTGGAGCGGTACGTAAGTACCAGGGCCTCAGTTGCTCCTCGCAAAAGTCAGAATTGTTGCTCTACAGGACCACTAGTAGGGGTAGACGTACAGACCCGAACCCCCCGGTTGTGAATATTTTCGTGAATGGAACACAGCCCATTCCCACAGTGTCCAGTATACGGGTTCTCGGTCTCCGAATACAGGCCAATGGGCACAACTCGGAAACTGTCCTCGCGCTCCAAAAAAGCGTGCATCAGACTACCCGACTCATATCGCGTATCGCTAACCGGCATCACGGTATGAAGGAGCACAACCTTGTTCGATTAGTTGAAGCCTTCGTCCTCAGTAGGATAACCTACGTCACCCCTTTTCTACACCTTAGAAAGGATGAAGAACTCAAAATTGACGCCCTTATTAGACGGGCCTACAAGCAGGCCCTCCGCATCCCTATCACTGCTCCGACCGAACGTTTCGAGGCGCCGGGGCTTCACAATACCCTTAGCGAACTAATAGAGGCTCAACGGCTGACTTAACGGGAACGGCTTAGCCACAGCCAGACGGGTCGGCATATTCTCGGCTCCCTGGGCATCAACCACCTGCGAACAGGCACTCACAAGATACCCTTGGCTCCCGAAGTGCGCGATCAAATTCACATCCCACCGTTCCCTAAAAATATGCACCCGGTTCACAATCAGGAACGCAGGCAGGCAAGGGCGAAAGCCCTGCACAAACGATTCGGAAATTCGGAGGACGTGCTGTACGTGGACGCGGCCGACTATCCGGGTCGCAATGCTATGGCAGTTGCAATAGTCAATCACCAGGGCAATTCCATCAGCTCCGGGTCGGTCCGCACGAGCGAACCGGAGGTGGGCGAAGAGGCGGCCATTGCCCTGGCAATGACAGCATTCGCAAAAATCAAATACGTGGTGAGCGACTCAAAGTCTGCTATTATAAATTACGCAAGGGGGCGCATCTCCCCAGAGGCATCTGCAATTCTAAGGATTGGGCTCAACAACATTCAGCGTTCGGGAAAGATATGTCTAATATGGGCACCTGCACACTCTGGCCTGGCTGGGAATGAATGCGCGCACGACGCCGCTCGAGGATTTTCTGACCGAGCTGGTGACGACAACAACGCTCATTCACTTCGCTGTTCGGGTAGGGATCGCCTTGTGTCCTACAGGGACATAACTAATCATTACAGGCTAGAGCGGACCCGCTACTCCCCCCGCTCCTCCTACCCTCAGTAAATGGCAATCCGTGGCTTGGAGACTTCTACAGACCAACTCGTATCCCAACCCGGTTACGTACAGTCACTTTTACCCTGAGCAATATTCTGACAAGTGCCACCGGTGTAAGGACAGAGCAGACTTAGCCCACATGCTGTGGGCTTGTCCACAGGCGACAACGTTAGGTCGCAACATTGCTACTGTAGAGCAATGGGAGACCGTATTGCTCAGCTCCGACCTAGCTGATCAAGTCTGGGCCATTCAGCTGGCCGAAGACGCTGCTAGACCCCAAGGGCTCTTGGCCGACGTCTAGGATTACTGGCTGTTATGCAATAAAGTTTTCACTCTCTCTCTCTCTCTCACATGTGAAAAAGCTGATCAATTGATGCATGCAGATTAGACGAAGTGAACACAGAGGCAGGAAGACTGTTCCAATCGGATATTGTTCGCGGGAAAAATGAGTATTTATGAGTGTTTGTGCGGGCGAACAATGGGGTAAATTTAAAGGGGTGGTATTGCCTGGTGGGCCGGGAAGAAAGACAGGTCAGATATATTGATGGCTCAATGCGAAGTAGGCGGTTCTGTAAATGGGCAAGGAATTTTAATCGGTTGAATCTTCTTCGGGATTCTAAGTAACATTTATGCTATACGGCCGTTTCAAAGGCGTGCCGAAGGCCTTCAGAACCAATTGGCTATCGAGTGCCCCACTGCAAATGCATAGGGCGAGCTTTCAATTGAGCGGCCAACTATCGCTCAGAAGTTGCCGTGCAGTGCAAGCATAAATCGTTTTTCTTCTTTACGCGCCGCGGTGGCTCAGTGGCTAAGGCGTTGCGCTGCTGAGCACGAGGTCGCGGGTTCGATTCCCGGCCGCGACGGCCGCTTTTCTGATGGAGGCGAAAACCAAAAACGCCCGTGTGTACGAGATTTCGGCGCAGGATAAAGATCCCCAGGTGGTCAAAATTAATCCGGAGCCCTCCAGTACGGCGCGCCTCATCGCCTGCGTTGCGTCGGCGCGTTAAACCCTACAATCAATCAATCAATTTTTCTTCTTTCGTCCGTGTTCTGCGAGCGCTTTAGCGACTAAGCTGACTGCACATGCACACTACCGAGCCCCGACGCAACATCGAAGCGAGATTATTAAAGCGCGGGCTGGTCCTTGAATAAAGGGATCGCGATAGAAAGCAGGTATTTTGGGGCACGCGACTGAGCTGACTGCCTCGGCAAAAGCGGGGACGAGCAACTGGACGTGCACTAGCAACGAGCCGCCCAGCCACGCGCGTCCCGGCGCCTCTCACGGCAGTGCAGTGTACAAATGCGGGGCGTTTATATCGAGGAGCCGTAAACAGGCGCGCGGCGGCCGGCCATTTATCGCGGCCAGACTTATACGCCGCCCAGGGGCTGCAGCTTCGGCGCCAAGATTAGGGCCTCGGACCCGCTTATTTCTCCTGCAGCGCCCGTTGTGTGTGTTCCCGGCCTGGGGCCAGCGGAGGGGTATGCGCTGCGCTCGTGCGGACGACCAGTGTGACGCCGCCGACTGAAGTCCTGGGCGCTATTCTGGGCGGCATCTAAGCTCTGGGCTTTGTGGCACCACGTGGGCACCGGTCGTTTTGTCCCGGGGATAACGTAATGTGACGGACACCGAGAGGGTGCAATATGAAATGAATTGGTCAAGCGTGAGCATCACCAATAGCTATTGTTCATTCACCGCAAGAGGACACACAGCGATGTTCCGTTCCAAGATTGGCACAAGTTTGGCACTTCCGGCGCGATTCAGAGGTTTAATGAAACGAGCTGATGCCCAGAGCCCTCTTGCTTCGGCGTGTCTAATGCCTCACGGGCGGCATTTCTCGCTCACGACCTGCATGGGCTGCCCGCGTTGGCTTTCTCCGGCGGGCATTGCAAGCCCCAGCCTCAGCATTGCGCCCGACGCTGTATACCTGTTTGGCTACGCGGCTCTGTGGAAGCTCAACAGGCGGAGCATCGGATACACTCCTGCTGTACACCTCCTCCGCGCTGCTATGCATTCCACGCTCTCAAGCGCGAGACACATTGACGACTGGCGCACACGATTCGCATGCGACTGATCGTTACGACTGATCGTTAGGACCGGTTTTGGCGTCGTTCGCTGGTCGGAGGAGGCTCACGACGTGCGACTGGCAAGCCAGATGCAGTCGTGCCATCGTTGCGATCGTCGTGCGGCCCCAGCCAGTGAGAGCCCGAAGGTGTCATCGCTGAAAAGTTTCTTTCAAAGCCCCGACGTGGCGCCAGTGGCAATTCCGAGTATTCTGTGGGGACCACAGCTCTGTGCCGCCGCTGCCGCCTACCCGTGCGCTATCCGCCTAGCAGACGCATGTTGGACGAGCGTGGACGAGCGGAATCATGGGTGCTAAATGTTTACACACCTTTGTACTGAACATATAAAAATGCAATGCGTAACATAATAGCACTATTCATTTTCACTTCAAGTTGATAAATGTTTTCTTTTCCTGCTCGGATTTCTCTTGCGCATATCCAAATCGGCCTGAGTGCGCCTAAACAGGGAGGTCAACCATGGGGCAAAAACAGTGGGCGGAGCGGCGCCGACGACGCATCGCACGCTCGCATGTGTCTAAAATTCACGCGTACGACTAGTTGTGGCGACCGTCGTAACGATCAGTCGCATGCGAATCGCATGCACCAATCGTCCATGTGTCTCGCGCTTCAAGGTCGCTGCTAGCCACCGCCGTCGGCGGTGCCCCTCCCCAAAGGAGCACGCAAAGGATGATCATGAGCCCTGTAGGAGCCGTTGAACGACGCATCCTTCAGTCAACGATAGGATGCGAGGGAGCGATCTTCGTACAAAGGGCCAGTTTTACGATGAAGGATTCCCCCCACCACACCCCCTTTCCCGGAGGAGCCGTGTCGGTGCTTTTTATAACGCCCTGTGCACGTAAACTCGCTCTCATTCGGCCTGACCGCAAGGGGCTTGCACAGCGAGCGAGCAAGCCGGGGAGAACGAAGAGGTAATAATAATCTCACCCGCGAAGAATACGCGACGCTACGGCGCCTGCCTGGCCGTGCTGCTCTACTTCGCCTCATTGCTTACATAATGCACGCCCGACGAAGCCAAACTCGCCAGCTTCATTCGCCCCTTCCGTCCCGTTCTCTCCTACACCCGCGGAGCGTGTTCCACGGTTGAGGTATGAACGATAGCCGGGGCCTGTGCCCCGCGCTGTTGCTGAAAGCAAAAGCTGAATAACGAGGCTGCCGATACACTCGAGTGCTCGGCCCCCGATCCCTTCTTTCCTCTTTCCGCCATCTTCGTTCCATCTTGCCCTGTCACTCGACTCTGCTGCGTCGGCATCTGTGTCCCAGCGTCTCCGAGGATCGAGTGTTCGATCATGTCTTCTTCTTCCTCTCATTTTCCTACGCCTAATTTATTTGGTCTAGCGTGCTTTTTTTTGTTCCTTTGTCAGTATGACTGTATTTCTTTTAGTCCAGACATCTTTTTAATTTTCAGTGGCCACTATCATTTCAAATGAGGATCGGCCAAAACAGTAAAAGTGTGGACGTTTGTTGGCTTGAGGTTTGATGTAGTTCAAGTAGCCACGGAAAAGAATAATTGAGAGGTTAACTCTGTCGCTTTTTCGTCTCATCAAACTTCTGATAAAGCAGAACAATGAGGGTGTTTTCGTACCGCTCAACGTAACCTAACGTAACGTGACCTCGCCTAAGTTACAACCTAGGCTAGCGTGTAGCGTAACCTGGCGGCGTCCGTTGTAATCGCGCACGATACTTTTGCAAGTATGATTGTTGCCCCTGTGTTGCCCGCCCACTGTAATGAAAATCCATCATGCAGCCACTTTGAAACATTTGCCGCTGCGTGTGGATAACTAAGCTACCGCGCCCATGTACGCCAACTGTAGCAGGCATTCCTGCGTTCCCTCAGCTTATCTCACGCGGCACCGATTCGAGTACCGTTGGTGGCCCTCTGAAACAACGTCGCCTCGCGCTTGACACGTTGTGTATGTCACAGCCTGGTTCGATGAAATTACTGGTCTTCAAGGTCGCCGTCACCACGTCTGCGTCACTCCGTCCTACAGCGCACAAGCTGAACTGCAGGCCATTTGTGACTATCTCGGTGCAGCTAACGAGCTTCCCTGTACATCACCATGTGTATACACAGACTCACAAGCAGCGTATCGAGACTGTGCGAATGCCCAATTCACCAGCCCTGTCGCCAAAGTCATTCGCCGCAAAGTTCTGACACTCCGGAAACTCTCAGTTCTTAAACACTGGCTGGCAGCACACTGCGGCATCCTCGGAAACGAGGAAGTGCACCGACTGGCACGCGCGCATTTACTCTCCGTGCTAGCTCGGACGACGGCGTCCTTGCCCCTCCCTCAAGAAGAAGCCGATGCCACGGCTGCACAACAACTAAGTCAAGCCCTCCGGAAAGCTTACCTCGCGGCCATAACCACCACCTGAAGTTCTTTCCCGTGAGTTCTCGCGGCGGGAAGCTGTGATCATACGACGTATTCAGACGGGAGCACTGCTCACACCGTTTTTTTCTACGCCGCTTTCATGGCCGTAGAGCCGCTCCCAGTGTACCGAGCAGCTGCAGCACTTGTCATGCTGGGCAGGCTTACATCTACAGGTTTTCCCGCTCAATTTGATCCAATTGCCATACAGTTTAATGCAAACACCAGCAAATTTAATCTAAGCGCCATCTAATTTAATCCAGCTCGGTGCCAGCGAATTTAATCCAGGTGCCAGCTAATTTAATCCAAGTGCCAACCAATTTAATCATGTCGCCAACCAAATTAATCCAGCTTTCAGGAGGTTTTTCAGGAGTGTTTTATGCAAAATTACGCGCAGCTTTGCGGACTTTGTTGTGCGTGCTGTGGTGAAAACGTGGTGTTTCTTGATCCATTATGCGCAAAATATCTTATGCGCACAGCTTAATGGACATTTACTAACACTCGCAGACCAGAAGAGCAATCTTGTTTGATCCGTTGTTGCCGTATGCTGATCGTCTGACAGATCGGCAGAAGAATCGCCTGCTCGCGTATTGTTACGCCTAGCCTACATCGAAGAGCTCTGGTTACGCCAGCAGGCTTTTCAGCGTATTGTCACGCGAGAAGACGATATTCTGACGCGTGCAGGCGATATTTCTGACGCGAGCAGGCGATATTATAATTTGGAAACAATACTTAACACTGCATAAAAGCATTAATTGATTAAACATCAGAATGCGAAGGGAATTCAAATAACGTGTTTTTATCAAAAGAACTTCTGAATGCATTCTTACGCGAGGAACAGACGATACTTCTGACCGGAACTCTCCTATATCAAGTAACTCTGACTTATGAGGTGATTTATCAACGGTGCTTTCGCAGACGATCAGCTCACAGCACGCAGCACCAACGCGTCAAAAAGGTCTGCTTTCTTGGTCTGCGCGTTCTAGATGTAGTAAATGTTCATTAACCTGTGCGAATAAGATATTTTTCACATAATGGATTAAGAAACACCTTGTTTTCACCGCACCACGCGCAACAAAGTCTGCAAAGCTGCGCCTAATTTCGCATAAAACACTCCTGAGTAACCTCCTGACGGCTGGATTAATTTGGTTGGCGACAGGATTAAATAAGTTGGCACTTGACTTAAATTAGCTGGCGCCTGGAATAAATTCGCTGGCACCTGGATTAAATCAGATGGCTCTTGGATTAAATTCGCTGGCGTCTGGATTAAATTGTATGGCAAATGGCTTAAATTGAGCGGGAAAACCTGTAGTGTGGGACTGCCCTCGCTACAGACTTCCTTGGTACCGTGCCCTCACAACTTGGACCGTGGCCCACATCTTTCCAGTCCTGGTCATGCCCGCCGCCTCAAGCTCCTGCTGGGTACGCTGGTAGCTTGCGGCCCGCCCTGCTGCTTTTTCTCTTGGACCCCGCAGCACCAGTCGTTGAGCGGATTTCCGGCGATGCGCAGGACACTACGTCGGCTGCGACTCCAGGCGACCACAGTGTTGCATTCAGGCCGCCGACGCAGTAAATGGTGGCATAATTATCCTTTTCCACTTTCTCCTTTCGTACCAATACCTTTACTAACTCTACGCTTATCCATAGCAGCGCCCAAGCGTAACAAAATGGAGAGAGAGCGAGAGAGAGAGAACTTTATTAGCAACAAAACGAATAAACGTGTTTTCAATCACTCAATCCTCGCGCATCGTTGAATCACCGTTAGGGCAGTACATGTCATCCCAAACTTGATAACATTTCATTATTGTCGTATTCATCATCATCATCACACTATTTATGTCTACTGCAGGATGAAGCCCTTGCCGTTGTCTTCCGATTGCTCCTATCCAACGCTGTGTCCGAATCCAAACTTCGCCACAAAATTTTCTTATTTCATCGCGCAATCAAGTTATCGTAATTTTCATAGTTCTGGTGCCGCCTCTTGGGAACACTGCGTAAGTCACCTTGTTACTGCACTGGTCGCTCTCCGCATTACAAGTCCTCCACACCACGCCCACCTCACTTCTGTCCCATGTGTGTATTATATATATAAATAAATAAATATATATATATATATATATATATATATATATATATATATATACAGAAAGAAATGCCGGCAGCCTACAACGCCAAAGAAGGCATAGGGGAATGGTTAGAATATTTTTTTTACCGTTAGTGACGTTACATTATTATTTATTATTATTAATTACGTGAGAAAGAAAGAAAGAAAAACACGCGCCCAGAGTGGGGACCGAACCCACGCCTTTCGATCGAATGGCAGCCTTGATGCCAAGGTAGCATAAGAGGGTTTCCCGCCAGTTGCCCGCTTATGACAGGCTGTAGACGTTCGCGTCACGCCCCGGGGGTTGAAAAGAAGGTCCCCTTCTCCCCGTGTACTCTGAGTGGCACTGGCTACCACCCTCAAGCGTCAGATACAGTTGTAGTAAATATAAATAACCCAGAAAGCGAAGAAGAACACAGTCGCCCAGATAGCCGAGTTGGTAAGGCATTCGAGATCTAATCGAAAGGCGTGGGTTCGGTCCCCACTCTGGGTGCGTGTTTTTCTTTCTTTCTTTATCACGTAATTAATAAAATAATAATAATAATAATGTAACGTCACTAACGGTAACAAATAGTCCAACCATTCCCCTATGCATTCTTTGGCGTTGTAGACTGCCGCCATTTCTTTCTGTATTTCCTAACGAGCCCCTCATTTCTAAACCCTATTATCGTGCGAAAGCTTAGCGAGTGCCTCGGTTCTGGCAGCCTTGATGCCAAGGTAGCATAAGAGGGTTTCCCGCCAGTTGCCCGCTTATGACAGGCTGTAGACGTTCGCGTCACGCCCCGGGGGTTGAAAAGAAGGTCCCCTTCTCCCCGTGTACTCTGAGTGGCACTGGCTACCACCCTCAAGCGTCAGATACAGTTGTAGTAAATATAAATAACCCAGAAAGCGAAGAAGAACACAGTCGCCCAGATAGCCGAGTTGGTAAGGCATTCGAGATCTAATCGAAAGGCGTGGGTTCGGTCCCCACTCTGGGCGCGTGTTTTTCTTTCTTTCTTTATCACGTAATTAATAAAATAATAATAATAATAATGTAACGTCACTAACGGTAACAAATAGTCCAACCATTCCCCTATGCATTCTTTGGCGTTGTAGACTGCCGGCATTTCTTTCTGTATATATATATATATATATATATATATATATATATATATATATATATATATATATATATATATATATATATATATATATATATATATTGTAGTGAGGTAACGCGGGCTGCAATAATTAGGAACTGCGGACAATCCCTTGTAATGGCTATGTGCCATCGGACATCGCCATGTTGCTAGCGGACGACCAGCCGCTCGTGTGAACGAAGAACAAGCTCGGTCTGCGCGGCTTTGGGTGTGATCGTTTGTCGGCTCTTTCGCTCTCTGCGGTTGTGGACCTCTGCGACATTCTGCATCTACCAGCAAATAAACCACCTTTCAATATATATGTATATATATATATATATATATATATATATATATATATATATATATATATATATATATATATATATATATATATATATATATATATATATATATATATATATATATCAGAAAATGGGAAATGAGGGGCTCGGCGAAAATAAGACAGAAAAAAAGGTTTGGCAGCCAAGAAAACCTCGGAAAGCAAAGGGGAGGTTGTGGTGGGTCATAGAAACAGATGAAGAATTTTTTGAGTCAGAAAGAAGCTGGTGAAAAAATTCCCGCTGGGTGGGATCCGAACCCACGACCTCCAGAATGCCGGTCTGGTGCGATAACCACTACGCTACCAGCGGGGCTGTTTCCCCACCACTTTCTCGGGTATTTATGTCATGTTATTTTTTGTTTCCTGCGCATGGGGGTGGTAGCCAGCGCCACTCGGACTACTCGGGGTGAAGGAGACCTACTTTTTAAACCCCGGGCCGTGACTGGAGTGTCTGCGACATGTAGAGAGAGGTCGACCAGCGTTGAACCCTCATAAGCTACCTTTGGCACCAAGACTGCCAGAACAGAGGCCCTCGCTAAGCATGTAGCGAATCAGAAAATGGGAAATGAGGGGCTCGGTGAATATCAGACAGAAAAAAAAAGGTTGGCAGTCAAGAAAACCTCGCAAAGCAAAGGGGGGAATGCGGTAAGTCATAGAAAGAGATCAAGAATTTTTTGAGTGAGAAAGAAAGGGGTGAAAAAATTCTCGCCGGGTGGGATCCGAACCCACGACCTCCAGAATACCGGAGGTCGTGGGTTCGAATCTCACCCGGCGGGCATTTTTTGACCCCTATATATATATATTGACACGGTCTTGATGGATGAAATGGGTTTATTTATAGTGATCTGGTCCGGAAAGGGCCAAGCGAACAGATCGGGAAGCGGCCGGCACCGTAACCACCTCAACCTCCTCTTCTACCAAACCACAGTTGGCTTGGTCAATCCCTTTCCATTAGAAACCCCGGAGACAATATCCTTCCTAGAAACTGCGCTGTAACACTTCCCCGGGGCGAGACGAAGCTCACCGAGCGAGTTGAAGTTGTCGGGGTTGGCAAGGCTTCAGGTGGGCGACGTGAACAACTTGGGTCTTGCGGGATCGACGATCTTGCGACATCCCTTTAGCGATTTCAGAATTTAGGTCGCTTAATTTTCGCACAACTACAAAGGGGCCGGTATAGGTTGATAAAAAATTCCGGCACAAACCACGTTTGTGTAGCGGCGTCCAGAGCCAGACAAGGTCACCGGTAAAGTACGAAGCTGGTGCGTGTCGTCGGTCATATCGCGCCTTAGTCTTCGCCTGGGACGTCAATGTCCGTAGTCGGGCAAGGCGGCGCGCCTCTTCGGCACGACAGAGAGTCTGCGCTATAGAAAGCTCTTCATGGTGAGAAAAGGGCAGGATAGTGTCGAGGAAGCTACTTGGCAGTCGCATGTATAAAAGAAAGAAAGGTGCGTATCCAGTGACCTCGTGCTTAGCGGTATTGTAAGCGTATGTGATAAAAGGTAACACATCGTCCCAGTTTTTGTGATCTGAGGATACGTACATGGCCAACATGTTTGTCAGTGTACGATTGGTTCGCTCAGTAAGGCCATTGGTTTGTGGGTGATATGGCGTGCTGTGTCGGTACTGTGACCCACAGAGACGAAGGAGCTCTTCAACGATATCCGCTGTGAATTGTCGTCCGCGATCGCTTATAACCACACGGGGGGCACCATGTCCCAGTATGATGAAGTGCAGAAAAAAGTGTGCGACCTCGGAAGCTGTAGCAGATGGCAGAGCAGTCGTTTCCACATATCTTGTCAGGTAATCGACACAGACAATTATCCATCGATTCCCAGCTACCGACTTTGGAAACGGGCCGAGCAAGTCAACTCCTACTTTTTCAAAAGGTGACGTTGGTGGACGCACCGGGTGCAAATGCCCTGAAGGAGGAACTGTGGGATGCTTGTAGCGCTGGCATACCTGGCATCCGGCGACGTACTGCTTCGTCGTCTTCCAGAGGCGAGGCCAGTAGAAACGTTGACGGAGTCGTAAAGCGTGCGGGCAAAGCCAAGATGTTCTGAGGTGACGTCGTCGAGCATAGCATGCAGGACGACAGGCCGGAGGCTCTCAGGCACGACAAGCAGAAAACGAGCACCATCGGACGAATAATTCCGTCTCCAGAGCAAGCCATCTCGGACGGCGAACGGTGAAGTCGACGCTTGAGACGCCTGTGCGGAGACAAAAAATGGCTTCAAGCTGCTATCTTTTTGTTGCTCTTCCTGAAACACGAGTGCATTGGGGAGCGTGGTCGAGATGGAAGCTAACGAATCGGCATGGTGTTCTTCCTCAAATAGGTGCGCTTGTTGAGGCAGGCGTGACAAACAGTCAGCGTCAGTGTGGCGGCGCCCGCTCTTGTAGACAACAGCGAAATCGAATTCCTGAAGCCGTAAAGACCAGCGAGCGAGTCGACCAGAGGGGTCGCGTAGTCCGACAAGCCAGCACAGGGAGTGATGGTCTGTCACAATGGTAAAATGACGTCCATAAATGTAGGGTCTGAACTTTTGAATGGCGAAAATCATCGCAAGGCATTCTAGTTCTGTCACAGTGTAGTTACGCTCTGCTTTCGAGAGGGTACGACTTGCGTAGGCGACAGCGCTATGCGCACCTCCATGCGGCTGGACCAGCACAGCCCCAACACCAATGGCGCTGGCGTCTGAGTGGATCTCAATGGGGGCCGAGGGGTCGAAGTGACGCAACACAGGACCGGATGTCAACAAACGCTTCAACTCCGTGAAAGACGAGTCACATTCGGGAGTCCACACAAAGGGCGTGTCTTTACGAAGAAGAGCTGTGAGGGGACAGGCGATCTTGGCGAAGTCTTTGATAAACCGACGAAAGTAAGAGCACAGTCCAAGGAAGCTCCGCAGGTCCTTAAGTGATCGGGGTTTTTGAATATCACGAACCGCAGCAATCTTTTGGGGGTCGGGCCTGATTCCATCGTGGTCAACCAGGAAGCCAAGCACAAGCGCCTGGCGCTCTCCGAAGTGGCACTTCTTCGAGTTCAGGACCAGGCCAGCCTGTGCGATGCGCTGGAGAACGACACTAGCCGCTGGTTTTGCTCGTCAAACGTCCTGCCGAAAATTATGACGTCATCTAGATAACACATGCAGGCTTCCCACTTCAGGCCCCGCAGGACAGAGTCCATGAATCTTTCGAATGTTGCAGGCGCGTTGCACAGGCCAAACGGCATAACATTAAATTCGAACAAGCCATCTGGTGTGACGAATGCCGTCTTCTCCTTGTCGTCCGGGTGCATAGGAATCTGCCAGTAGCCCGATCTAAGATCAACCGACGAAAAGTAGGAGGCAGAATGCAGACAGTCGATGGCGTCGTCAATCCGCGGAAGTGGGTAGACATCCTTCTTCGTCACATTATTAAGTCTACGCTGGTCAACGCAAAATCGCCACGTGTTGTCCTTCTTTCGGACCAGTATTACAGGGGCGGCCCATGGGCTGGTAGATTCCTGAATCACACCGTTCCGGAGCATTTCCTCAGTCTGTTCATTTATAGCGCTGCGTTCAGCAGGAGACACGCGGTAAGGTTTCTGCCGGATGGGTGGTGCATCACCGGTGTAAATTCGATGTTGCGTCCGAGACTCTGGCGGCGCAGGAGAGTATTTACCCTGCGCAAAATCGAACACCGAAGCGTGCCGAGCCAGCAATTGTTGCAATGTGTGTCGTTGCTCGGACGGCAACGATTTGTTGACCATTTTGATGAAATTGGCTGTATAGTCCGGTTCCACATTAGTCGCAGGGCCAGCCATAGAAATAGCGTCCAGTGAAGTATCTGAATTATCGGCATCAGTGGCGAGCGTGAGGCCCTGAGGGAGAAGTACGGATTCTGAGCTTGCGTTCACTGTCCACACGTGAGTAAAGCCACCCTCCTGATGAACCAAAGCCCGAGGTACGAACACATTTTTCTTCATCGCTGTGTCCAGTTCGGGCTCAACTAACGCCACACAGGAGCTACCCGTGCTCAAATGTCTGCACTTCACGGGAACGAACATGGCTGACACCCGCCGCGGTGGCTCAGTGGCTAAGGCGTTGCGCTGCTGAGCACAAGGTCGCGGGTTCGATTCCCGGCCGCGGCGGCCGCTTTTCTGATGGAGGCGAAAAGCAAAAACGCCCGTGTGTACGAGATTTCGGCGCACGTTAAAGATCCCCAGGTGGTCAAAATTAATCCGGAGCCCTCCACTACGGCGCGCCTCATCGCCTGCGTTGCGTCGGCGCGTTAAACCCTACAATCAATCAATCAATCGAACATGGCTGACATAGGAGGCAATAGCGTATCATCGGCAACTGCGAACACTCCTCGGCCGGTTTGGGTGGCTTGCTCGATACAGACAGGCAATATACTTCGCAATGAAATCTCTCCAGCACCGCAATCTAACTTTGCCCCACATTCTTTCAAAAAGTCGATACCCAGAATGACATCGTGCGTTGCGTACTCTAATACGGTAAACTCAGTTCTGAAGGTGTCTCCGCCAAGCACAACGTCTGCCGAGATAATTCCAACTACCCGTAGAGGCTCACCACCAACCCCATGGAAATGTCTAGTTCCATCCCACTCAAACATAACTTTATGTCCAAGGCGATCTTTAAATGACAAGCTCATCGCTGACACACTAGCACCAGTATCCACCAAAGCAGTTGCGTACACACCGTCGACACAAATACACACCTTGTTCTCTACCATCACTACTGACAGGGGATTTGGTAAAACCGACCGTTCCGCGACCTCACCCCTGTCGGCCGCACCAGCTAGTTTCCCAGCGGCGGGGGCCCGGACCGGCGGCGAGGCGACGGCGACCGGCCCTGGCGAAGCGGTGGCGTGATGCTACGGTCAGAGACGGCGGGAGACGTATTGCGGTTGGTGAGCGGAGCCGGGTGGTGGAAAAGGGGATCCTGGTGGATTGGGCCATCGCGTCGGCTGGGCGAAGAAGGAGCAAAGAACCGCGGAGCTTGTTGCTGACGACGGCGACAGAAGCGAGCGATGACGCCACTGACGCCACAGGAATAGCAAACAGGTGGTTCCCGATAGCGGTCTTGGTCGCCTTGGTCGACGAGATACACCACTACACAGGCTAGTTGTGCTGCTGTGTCCCAGAGATTGTATTTGCTCACCCTTTCGTAGTGTTTGAGCCATTCCTCGACATCTTCGTCATTGTTCCCAGAGAACGAGCGTGGTTTCTTGTGGGGCCAACCGTTGACCACCACTGGGGAAGAGTTTTCACCATTCCGGGGCGGCGCCATGTCAGCTGGATCCAAGCCGGCGATTCGCCTACTCCAACGGAGAACGCAGGATGTAGCTGGGTCCACAGCGTCCAGGACGTTGGTACCCCGCACCTCCACCACGTGACACGGTCTTGATGGATGAGATGGGTTTATTTACAGTGATCTGGTCCGGAAAGAGCCAAGCGAACAGATCGGGAAGCGGCCGGCACCGTAACCACCTCAACCTCCTCTTCTACCAAACCACAGTTGGCTTGGTCAATCCCTTTCCATTAGAAACTCCGGAGACAATATCCTTCGTAGAAACTGCGCTGTAACCATATATATATATATATATATATATATATATATATATATATATATATATATATACAGGAAGGTAGGGCGGCAGTCTACAACGCCAAAGGGGGCATAGGGGTGTTGTTAGGCTCTTTTTTTACTATGGTTAGTGAAGTTAACACTTTTTAAATATACGTAAGAAAGAAAGAAAGAAAGAAAGAAAACTCTAGGCGCGTGTTTTTATTTCTTTCTTTCTTTCTTACGTATATTTAAAAAGTGTTAACTTCACTAACCGTAGTAAAAAAAGAGCCTAACAACACCCCTATGCCCCCTTTGGCGTTGTAGACTGCCGCCCTACCTTCCTGTATTTCCTCGGCGAGCCCCTCATTTCCTAACTATATATATGTATATATATATATATATATATATATATATATATATATATATATATATATATATATATATATATATATATATATATATATATATATATAACATCAGCATATTTAATCTCGAGCATCCGCTCTTTCCACTCCCACCACAGAATCCTTTTTCAGGGGCGCACGAAAGTGTTTCTGATATGCAGCGATGAATAACTGCTCTTGCTGTATTTTCAACGCGGATATTTGTAAGATACCGAAGTGAAAAGTCCTTGTTTTCTCTTCTGCTTTTTGTGGAAAATAAAAATTTCAAATGAATATGCGCACTATGGGTTAGGCCAACGCAAAGGAACACCAGGTAGCCGAACCGACTCTCGAGAGCCTCCTTCTGGGGGAAAGCTCATTCAAGGGCCCCGCATTACAAGGCTGCTGCAGAATGAATAGGCACATGACGACGATGTCAACATGTGCGGGCGATCGGGCAAACGAGGATTAGTGTCGGAAAATTTTGGTGCATGCTTAAACAACTTGTGGGTTGCGCTGATAAGCCGGTGACACCCTTCGCAATCGTCGTCCACGAATGCGCTCATGCGGCTGATGTGGCGAAAAGAAAAACGGAACAAAAAAGCGACAAGGAAAGGTCTCTCTTCTTTCCAGGCACCCGGCCAAACGTGGATGGGGTCGCGTGGGAGCCGGTTGTGCCGACCACCCAGACGTGCAGGGAGCGTCTGGCAGATCGCCCGCGACGGCGCGGCGACCGCAGGAGCGCGTCGTAACAGAATCGCCTGAGAATTGCAACCCGGTAGACGCGCCAAGCCTGCTGCTCGCCTATGCTCGCAATCGCCGCGCTCCGTCGGAAAAGTACTCTCCTCTCGGCTCGTGCGCGTCACTCTGACAGGACCGGTGCGGAAGGGACAGACAACCGATGTTTGTGGAGTGCATGTCGTCTGGCTATTATGAAAGCCAGCGTTTTATATAGGTAGGCAACGGAAAGAAATTTTTCAATAAACAGGCGGAAATAAATTTCACTTTACACCGAAATCTCTGAAGTCTGAAAGGAGGCGACGCGTGGTGTCTGAACGTTACACTATGTTACGTGTCCAAACAACTCCGTCAATTTCAACCCGTGATTCGGAAACCGAGAACGAATAGAAAAGGTTGCACATTAT
The DNA here is from genome assembly GCF_048455015.1 of Haemaphysalis longicornis. Taxonomy (NCBI): domain Eukaryota; kingdom Metazoa; phylum Arthropoda; class Arachnida; order Ixodida; family Ixodidae; genus Haemaphysalis; species Haemaphysalis longicornis. The sequence goes on from NW_027526460.1 coordinate 2,735,183, forward strand.
TGTTGTTTTTGCCGGAGACAAGTTTTAAATGCCTCTTTTAGCCTCGCGTGCGGTCAAAAGTGTTTTGCCGCACGGCTCACTGCCATGGTTGGCAGCTTTCCTTTTGGCGGGTGGCTGGTAAACCTAAGAATTCTGACTTGAGAAGTTCTAGATCGCTATCAGCAAAACCGTTTCAGGTTAATGTGTTTCGAGTGATGCCCTTTCATTTGGGATAAAGAAAATATGCTCGACAAAAATCGGTTGTCTGTCCCTTTAAAGGCAAACTGCACTCAATTTTTTCTTTTCCCAAATTTTATGGTGATAAGTAGTTTATGCCCTTGAAAACAGCCTGTCAAATATCCTAAGCCTCGTAAGCACAGAGCACACCAGATACCGTCGTTCAAAGAAGCTCCGAGCAGACCACATTTGCGCCTGGCGCGAGGCGCCGAAATCTGTTCCGAGCGGCCGGTGACGAAGGTAGGGGAACCCGTCCTGCGAATCACATCATTCTCCTCCGACGACCTGCACCGTGCTCTACCGGGCGCTGAGATGCGTTCACCGGGGGTTTCCATGCTACACCACCGCGATCTACCGCAGTTGGCATCACATGTTTAAAACTAACTGCGTATGTAGCAATATTTGCATTTTTTAATGCAGTAAAACAGATTCGAAGACAAACTATACGCGCGCTTACGATGGCTCTGTAGTCAGCAAGACCTTTTTGCTTGAAAATATTAGTTTCGCTCCAAAAAATAGCGCAAAACGCGCAATGCGGGTACACTTACCGTTCCTACTGCATTTGTAACACAAAAAAGGACCCTTTACAAATTCCTGACCCCTTGCACTTCCTCGTCCAGTATTTGCCGTATTTCGTCTGGCCAAACACCACCTCCACCCCTTAGACATCTCGAAAAGTTTGGCAACCTAACTAGAGTTGTCCTACGTGCGGGCATAAACATTTTTGCGACTTTAGTTTCACTCGCTATGTGAGCGAAAATCAGCCTTGCTCGTGGCCAAACACATCCGCAGAAACAGCGGCCGTCGTCTCGCGGAAAGCGAAAGCTAACGAAACTGCTCCTCTCCTAAACGATAAACTATTTTTCTTTTCAATCCCGAAATAAATCATTTGCTTTTGTAGAATCTTAGATTTAATTTACTTCAAAGTAAAATGTTATCAACTGCTCAAACTGCTTTGAACTGTCTCTGTTCAAAGTGGACGACAGAAGAAGAAAAGTAGCTCAGTGGCTAAGGCGTTGCGCTGCTGAGTACGATGTCGCAGGTTCGATTCCCGGCCGCGGCGGCCGAAAGTTTCTGATGGAGGCGAAAAGCAAAAACGCCCGTGTGTTCGAGATTTGGGCGCACGTTAAAGATCCCCAGGTGGTCAAAATTAATCCGGAGCCCCCCACTACGGCGCGCCACACCTCCTGCGTTGCGTCGGTGCGTTAAACCCTACAACCAACCAACCAGAAGAAGAAAAGTAACTTTTTTTGTGTTGTGTTGCGTCATCTAGCTGTGGAAGCTCACAGACGCTTTCAGACCAATTCTACATTTGATCCTCGATGTGCAGAGAGGCGAAAAATACTGCGCGGACCTTTACCAAATTGTTTGCACGTAATGACATAGTGAAAAAGTTAGTGCGCGGTTTGTTCCCTTCGAAAAGAGAGATATGACAGCCAAGGCGCCAGCTAACCAAAGCTGCTTTTCTTAATCGTACGAGCAAGTAGCTTTGTAAATATGGACCCGCTTTTATTACTCACATGTAATGCCAAGGATTGCTATACTCGGGTTTATTCCGGTGCAAAAATAACTGCCGGACGGTCTACATTATCTCGATTTATACCAACGTTATGTCGGAATGGCGCCTGACTCCATTAGCCTATGTAAACGTCAGTGTAAGTTATTCCGTGTAAATACTGCCAAACGCGACGCTACCACGCGCATGTGGAGGCTGCTCTGAGCGGCCTCCAGTACTGTAGCGCCCGATTCCGTTCCATCGCCTACGTCACGTCTGGTCGCCAGGAATGGCCGCCTTTTCTTTGAGTTTCAGTTTCAAAAACGCCAATCTTCTTGAGCCGTTTGTGTCGCGCGCGTTCATGTTTGAAACGCAGTATTTTGCATATGGCACTTTTAGATGCGAAGCATCTTATGGTCGGGGCTATGTCCCTCCTTTGTCGTTGTTGTTGCCATAGTATTTCTTTCTCTATGTTGTTGCGCCGTCCACACCCTCCATGCGCATGCTCGGCTTGCTGAACGCCCGGTGGTGTCTTACCCTTCTATGGCTCCCGGAGCGACAGTGTTGCCGGTGTCTTCCTGGGCCGGCACGAGACCAGCACGCTTCACGCGCCTTTGACGTTTCATCGTCGTCGGCAGCGGCGTGCGTGGGCGAGTCTCGGCGGGCCGGGATTACAAGCAGCCCACAACCATCCGGGGAACGTGCATCGACCTCATCTTCAGCAACTTTAGGGTTCATCCACTACAACAGCCCTTGACTTTACATTTTACAGACCATTAGGCGGTCATAATCAAGCGGAACGCTAACCACAGCTCGACGTCACCTACGTTGAACATGATGATGATAATGCTTAAATAAAGACAAACTCATGACACGTACAACGTCTCTCTCTCTCTTTCTCTTTAATGCCTCTACACTCTAACACCCCCACCCCCCTCCAATAAAATTACACCATCTTCCCGTAGAGGAAATATATGCGAAACAGCCATGGGGTCAACGCAATTTCCCATTTCGTAGTTAGAATAAGTGAAAAGTGTGGTAGTTACCATGTAAACCAAACGCTAAATATAACGGTAGCTACGTACCTCAACCTAACGGAAACGACGAACTGAAAACTAATGGGCACTTGAATCGACCCCACGGCTGCTTCGCATACTACTCAGTGTTCCCCTATGGGAAGATGGTGTAATTTTTATGAGTACTATTAGGTGATAATAATGTTAAGTGTCAAAAATTCGAATGCAGTTGTCCTTTAAGAGCGATATTCTCTCTCTCTCTCTCTCTCTCTCTCTCTCTCTCTCTCTCTCTCTGTATCTATCTATCTATCTATCTATCTATCTATCTATCTATCTATCTATCTATCTATCTATCTATCTATCTATCTATCTATCTATCTATCTATCTATCTATCTTATCTTATCTTATCTTATCTTATCTTATCTTATCTTATCTTATCTTATCTTATCTTATCTTATCTTATCTTATCTTATCTAATCGCTCTGCTCTCCCTCTTCAATGTGATATACCCTATAATGGAAGATAGCGGCGTCAGCAGCTTTGATACACTGATTCACAATGCCGTTTTATTGGTGTGTTTGAGTGTTGGGGGGGCGAGGTACACGAGCGCGTCTGCGGAATCAGCGAAGTCTTGGCACAACGTAGCGTGATGTTGCAGGTTTGATCCCCCGCCTCCAGGGTTGTTTCCTGATGGCAGATTCGCACCAGATGCAGTGCCCCTGCGTCTCTGTGACGTCGGCTGCAAACTATCTGTAAAATAAATCAGACAGCCAAAGAGGGGAAACAGCTGCCGCATTCGCGCGGGGCACCCGAAGTCAGAAGTGCGGTGGCTTCGCCTCTTTTCGTTCAAGGCGCGCTTTCAACGTTTAATCACCCTCACGAGTACGGCGGTGCATTTCTAAGCGTTTCCATAACCCTCAGTGAACACGCCATCTCCTTACCTCCTCCCTCATTAGGAGATGCTCCAAAAACACGCCGACCACGTACATCACGTGTTCCTGGACGCAGACAGTTCGTAGTTTCAGCCCTGTTCGCGAAAATTTTCTTTCGTCATACGTGTGGTTGCTCAATCCTAAAGCTATTTGAATTCTCGAACGAGGCAAAGTTGTCCGCAAAACCCTGGTAATATAACTACGCCACTTTTCGCGCACTGATCCGGTGTCGGGGGTACACACGCTGATAATGACAAAAGCTGCGGTTGGCACGCAGCAAGCAGCATTTGCAAAACCAGAGTCTGCGATTTCACCCAGTGCTACTTTGCCACGTGCGGCCAGTTTGACCCCGCTTTCTTTCTGGTGGCGCTCAGAGGACCCAGACACGGCTTGTGTTCGAGGGAACGAACTTCGCGCGCAACCCTTTTAAAAGAAAGCGCGATGCCGGCGCGGAGACAGCGCAGCATATGGGATCTTCTGTCAGAAAAGCGACGTCATTACAGTCCAGATCGAGTTCCTGTCACCGACCGCATCGCGCGCCGAAGTCACGATTTTGAAGCCACGCTCGTTAACGGTTACAAACAGCTCCCCTCGCACGGGCGTCGTCGTGTACTGTGTGTTTGGTTGCGCCGCTCTGCTGCTCCCGCTCGCGGAAAAGCCGCCTGTGCCCGGTTAGGGACTTGTTTACACGCGCTATGGAACGAGGAGCGGGAAATCGGCGCTGCGGCCGCCTCTTAATCTTTGCTCTTCGTGCCTCTCTCGCAATCATTAAGCCCCTGGCCTCTCCTACCTCGCCAAATCCCGTGTTCTCGAAAGAGGTGTCAAGCTCATTTTAATGCGAAAGCATTGCATGAAAATGCGGCGTCCGGCATCAGCGTGACGAAGCGATGATTTCAGAAGGGGCAGACGGCGGGAAAAGAAGAAAAGTAAATAAAATGAAATTGGCTGCATTTAGGTATGGGATTCAAACACGGGCCCACCAAAATCGAGTCTATCGGACGCATCCTCTACACCACGGCCGATACTTGGCTCTAGCTAAATTAATTTGGAATTAGTGAGTACGGTGTGGCCGTCGAAACACGTGTCAGAGACACGGACTGATGCCTACAGGAGTAATTCAATCTTGCTAATCAGAGAAGGAGAGAAGCCCGTCGCTCCAATCGCTCCACACGTTTCGGCTGTGGGTGCTGCCTCTATACTGCGACGGACTCTGGACCGACTACATCTGCGGCAGCTGTGGAACGTGGTCGCCCGTGGAACCACGCCTCGGAAGGAGTTGCAAGGGAGCACCAAAATGCCGCACTGCGAGCAAGGGGGCAGGCTCTCCTCGCTGCAGCTGAAACCACCAGCAGCCGAGGCCACTGAAACCGTTAGGACGGGGAAATCACGCGACAGAGAAATGCCACTCTGATGACGAAAACGTTCTCGAAACAAAGGATTTCATAATCACAAGAGACCAAGCATTAGACAAAAGCGATCGCATGGCGTGAAAGCCAATGCGATGCTTTCGCTGTACCCCCCGTAAGCATTGTCTCCCTGAATTTGCCGTGGGTTAATTGCTGTTCTACGTTAATTGTCTTTTAATTAGGTTTTACCCGCTAGCCGAATGTCGCATACGCCTGCTTAACGTCTGCCTGAATACTGCGAAGGACCGCACAAAAGTCAGCGCGGCTTTTTAAAATCCGGGATAACCAAGCCTTCGTGCACTGCGTGGCCATTCCTTAGCAGCTACGCTTTCCTTTTTGGTTTAAATCGGTGCCGTCGGCAAACAGAGCTTCTGCGTTTCCTTCACCGTCCTCGCTACCGATGTGAGACCGCTCTGGCTCCCGCCCTCTTTCGTAATGCTCTCATTCCCGCTAAGAACGCGTCATCCTTTCCATTTCTTTCGTAACCAGCTTGCCGCAGGTCAGCGTTGAAATTTCGCCCAATTAACTTTGTAGCAATGCCGCATACTGATACGGTGTACGTATGACAGCATACTTTGCTTGTCTATATCGGAACGGAAAATCCCAACGATATTGCCGAAAGCGAAGTGCTTTGTAAGGAAGTATATTCGACGTGACCAGACGTGTCACGGTTTGTAGGAACGAGACAGACGCTTTTCCACATTGTGTTAAGAAAATGTTAGTTCCCCATCAGAATCTATCTGAGGAAAATGTCCGCCTTCACGACGCCGCAGCGTATGAAGGCAATACACAAAAAACAAACTAGAAAGCCACGGATATGACGATAAAGAAATTACAATACTTTCGGAGGATGACCAGGGGACGCAGTGTGGGGTAGAACATCCATCCCCTGCGCGGACAGAAGCTTATCTCCTTGCACCTGTTACAAATAGCAGCGTCATAAATATGGGGATACTAGAATTAGCATAATATATTTGAGGTTCATGTCTTCAAACTTATGGAAGAAGAAGAAGAAAACTTTATTTTTGCAAGGATCCCCTAGTCCGGAGCTCCTGAAAACTTATGGAGAGGTAGCACACGCCAGCACATCTTGCATTATGAAAGGGATAGTGGTAAATATATCCACCAAAAGCAACCACTGCTGGCGCACACGACACAGAGCGAATGAACAAGCGATTACGGAGACAAGCCACATGTGAAATATCCAATCAGAAACTATCTGTAACATTGATGCAATTCCCCGTATAGCGCACGCCGTTTATCGATATATAGAAACAGACGACGGAAGCTCACACTGACGCGTAAGATTTGAAGGTAGCGAAGCTGTACGCAACCTTCACGGCCATCACGAAGGTTTAACTCCACGATTGCAGCCTATGGGCTTCTTATTCGCTGCCGCAAGAAACTTTACTCCGTAATTGATACTGATTACTGATTGTAGGGTTTAACGCGCCGACGCAACGCAGGCGATGAGGCGCGCCGTAGTGGAGGGCTCCGGATTAATTTTGACCACCTGGGGATCTTTAACGTGCGCCGAAATCTCGAACACACGGGCGTTTTTGCTTTTCGCCTCCATCAGAAAAGCGGCCGCCGCAGCCGGGAATCGAACCCGCGACCTTTTACTCCGTAATTGTTGCTATAAGTGTGAGCTTCCTTCATTTTTTTTTTGGAAGTGAGAATCATTGGACGTCACCTTGGAGGGGCGTACGCTATGACGTCTCTTTCTCGTTCCGAGCAAGTGTTGCCACGATTACGGCGAACGCTGGAGTCTTTCTCGTTCAGGGCTGGTGTTGCCACGATCATGACGAATGCTGGAGGGTTTCTTTCCTTTTTTTTTTAAGGGGGGGGGGGGGGGGGGGGGGAGGTCAATCTTGGTCAATGTCCCTAAGTGGGTATTCTTGGCTTGGCATACGTGCGCCGGCGACGCTGGGCGGTCGCCTCAAGGCACGCGCTCATGTGCGCTCAGCATTTTCTTGCAGTTTTTAACCGCGGACACGAAAAATAACGATTTGATAAATCGCTTCGCTGTTGAAAAAGAACCTTGCTCTCAACTGCGCTCTACGCCATGCAGTCAGTAAGCTATGCACCAAGTTTCTGCCCGGTGGATACCTTACTGCTTCAATAGAAAATAAGACAAGAATTCGTCCACTGTGTGCGTGTGGACCATGGGCGTCGCTGGGGCCATTTCTGCCCGAGTCAACACGGAGGCGTACATTACACACGCTGAAGTTGGCGTCGCGTACTACGTAACCGCAGGCAGCAGCGACGCCCGTCGACGTCGTTTCTTCCCACGTCTCTCTCTCCGCTGGTTGGTTGCTGCTAGTCCGCACACAAGGCATCTGAAGAGGGAAGCACCATTAAATCGCCATAATTCGTTTTCCATTCGGACGGCCATTAAATGCGACTTGTGCGGACGCTTGAGACCATATCGAGGGTGCCTACTCGAAGAAAAAACACGACTGGATCTCTCTCTCTCTCTCTCTTTATCCTTTTTTTTTTCACAGAGCGCGGCATAAGGAAGTTCTGAAAACAACAAATGCTGTCTCATTTCGTCTTTTTAGCTTATTCCCTATTCTATACGTTGAGTTAGCGCGCAAGGAGTAGCAAAATGTTGACGTAGTAGCTGCGAAATCTCTTTTACATTTATACGTTCTAGCCATTCTCCGCTTCCCCCCTTTTAAAGCGACCTGATGATATTCGGGAATTGTTTATTCGCGTAATATACTTCGTATGGCGCCGTATCGAAATGTAATGCGCAGAATTAGCATCGTCGAAGCACATTTCATTTCTATCTACGCTGAGTAACGCGTTCCAGAACTTGAAAGTCAAAGTTTTGCCTTATATATAATACTAAGCCGAAAAACGCTACTAACTGACGCATTTTAATGTTTTGACAAGTTCTGTTGTAATTTTACCCGCAGGAGCTGCATTGAAAGGAAGTTGAAATATATTTAAAGTAGAAAATTACTGCGAAATTCTACGGGTGTTTGCTTACGCTGGCGATAAAAACGTAAACTGGATTTTTTAAGTTCACTTTTCTGACATTTTCGCTTTTCAGAAATTATGATAAATCTAAACGAATCTTCTTTGCAATTCCACTGGTAACATTGTGTCATCAAAGACACCCAATGCTTTGTAAGAAGTGCGTTTATTATTCCTGAAAGACCTAGCTGCCTTGTGCAGCCCCCTTTCCACTGTGCAACCGTATTTGTGTTATAATAAAATTACCTGTATAGCATGCAAGTGAAGGTGTACTAAATCACCACCCCATCGCTCATCACTATACTCGGGGACAGCTTTCTGTGGAAATGCAGTAAAGGCTACAGAGCCGAGCCACGCCGTTTCGCTCTGACTTTGGAAGTAGTTCAACAAAAGTAATTGGCTGGCTGTAACATAAACAATTCAAAAATATATAGCTCTTACGTTTTAGCCTTAGATTCTTAATGCTACAAAGTTACTAGCGAGCTTATATGACACAGAGCTTTACTTTTTAGATTTTCGGATTTTTTTTTTGGTTGCGGCTGCCGCCACTGGCGTCGCAATGGTTCTTTTCCGAAAAAAAAAAAAAAAAAAAAACATGGCGTCCTCGTCGACGGCCTCCGGCAGCTCGCCACTTCATTCTCAGCATCGGATTTGTAGGAAGCTTGAGAAGCAAAAGCTGTCAAAAGACTCAAAACTATCGAAGCAAGTGATTTGCAAAGTGTACGCCAAAGTGAGACTGATGCGAACGGGACTCTCCGCCGTTTCCGCAATCCGCTCGGAGTTTGCCGGCGTGACGCTATATACGTGCACGCTAGCGTCCAACTTGCCGTGCCGCCTTTCCGACGCCGGCCAGCGGCGTGGCGCCGCATCCTTCAACCGAAGCGCGGCCGTCAGCAGGGCGGCACGGCAAGTTCGATGCTAGCGTGCACGTACCTTAAGCGAGCGTGTGCGTAAGCGTGTGTGCATGCTGCTCTTTCGGTATATTGCGCCCGCGCTATGTACGTACGCTACACATGTCGGTGGTGCTGCCCAGTTTTGAGCTCCAGAGAGTTTACAAATCAGTGCATGCCGTCAAAACTGCCGCGCGGACAAAATTCACTTCACTTCTGAACGATACAGAGTTGGGAGTCCACAGTGGGTCCTAGTTCTCCAGTCAAAGCGCAAGCTTGTGTTTTTTACAAACAAATGTAGCGTGGGGAAGGAGACGCCAATATGCCTGCATGCTCGGTGATCGTGGTTCAGCGCACTCAACCACGGAGCTCATGCGTAGAAACGAGCCATATCAAGTGCGTGTCTGTCACGCCGAAACTGAAACCGAAACCAGTAAAGAGCGCGTCTGAGGCGCAAAAGACGAGCCCGTTCTACATGGCGCGAATTGCCCTGCGAATTCGCAGCTGTAGCGCCGCTTGTGCGACAAAACTATCTACTTTTGTTGCTGCCGAAGCAGCAAAACTAGCTCGTTTTGCCACCCGAGTGGTGCCGCAGCTGCGAATTCGCAGGGAAATTGGCGCCATCTAGAACGGGCTATAGGTAGGCAAAACAGCGTTTTAGGCCTCCAAAAGTCGTAAATATATGCATCACAAATTTTTACATAAATGCAAATAATTTCTGCGTTTAAATTTTACCAGATGATCGAGTCGAGTTAGGTGCAAAGGCAGGTAAAACAAACCTAGCTAACTTCCGCGATAGGGTGGCCCATTAAAGGTCCCACTCACGTTATCGCGGGGCTGTTCCGATAGTATAGCAAGTTAAATCAGCTCGCTAGGAGCATATTTGGTAAAAGCCGAAAGCCCAAAGCCCAAAGCCCAAATGTAACTAACCACAGTCACTGTAGCCCTGATCGGCGAAGCCGCCGGTGTAAATTACTGAATAAGCAACTAATCCACCGGGAGGTGTCTTTGAACACTTTAAATAGGTTAAAAAACGTTTCCGTTACATCGGACAGGCACTGTAAAACAAGGAAAGACTTAAGCGGCCCAGCCAGCGGTGAAAATTTTGAAATAAGAAAAAATTATTCGCTAGACATGGGTTAAAGATTGTTGGAAAAGCTAAAGAAGGCTATCAGCAGCATTGGACACTAACTTACGACGATGAAAACTAAATAAGTTCAGCGATACGTCAGAAACACCGTGTCCACGGATATAGGGTTAGGAATATATGGTGCCGTTCCTCCTCTCCGTTTTCTTTCTCCCGACTCACGGCCGGGTAGAGCAGCGGACGCCGCCGCTGTAGCCCGGCCGTGAGTCGGGAGATAGAAAACGGAGAGTCTTTCGAAGGGTGAGACAGCGGAACCCTGCCATACTGATGTGCTAGCGTGGGGCTACACCACCGCGTGACATAAGCACAGACACCAATACAATTCGGCATGTGAGCTTAGTGATTTCCATTCATACCGATTTAAACTAGTTAGTTAAGCCAGTTTGAGAATGGCGAGAAAGTTGAGGGAACTTTTATAATCGCTATTCATCAGAACCAGTTGCTCCTTTCGCCTTTTGTAATACCCCTTAAAACACAACCGAATTTGAAATCACGCATTTAGAAAACGGAGTCCCATTTGTGGCAAGCAGTGTGCAAAAGTTAGAGTTTGTACATTTTGTTTTCCCGCCCTGCAAATCAATCCTTAACGTATTTTTGCCGTACGACCACTTAATTTCGTCGGGTTCGGGTTACCGTGGAGGTGCTATCGAACAAGTTAATCAAGCCGTGCGAAGGCACCGCGCAATGGACGCGAAGCTGCAGCAAAACAGGCCCAAAGCAACCGTCGCTAAAGCAGGCGACAAAACCGTACCACCGACGCCGCCGCCGGCGAGCAGGCACTTCCGCACGGGGAACGCTGGGTAAATTCGCCCCGCCTTCTCTAGTGTGCTCCGTGAGGCAGAGATCGAGTGAACGCTGCAAATAGGGTGAAGCTTGAAAGCAACTAAGAGAAAGCTATCCATCAGAAAAGACAGGATGTACAAACTCACAGACTAGCAGGGTAACATTACGTGCAACTTGGATGAAATAATAAATGTATCAGAATGATCCTGCACCAGGCTGTATGCCAGCGACGTTAGACCAGGGGAAACTACTGAGAGAACAAGCTCAACTTGAGATGTCTTACTAGTTACTAACGAGGAGTTAGGAAAGGGTCTCAAAGGCATGAAAACAGGAAGCGCTGCAGGTGACGACCGTGGATCTTTTGAAGGAGAGATGACATATTGTACTGGAAAAGCTTGCTGCAGTATTTTCGAAATGCTTGAAGGCTCAAAAGGTGCCCATAGCCTGGAAAAACGCCAACAATATTCTGATTCATAAGAAGGTCGATCCCAAGGATTTCAAGAATTACATCTAGACCAATCGACCTAGTCTGAGTTGCTTGGTAGCTGTTTACGAAAGGAATAGTTAGCCGCATAGGTGACAGCCTAGATTACCCCAAACCCAGAGAGGAGGCTGGGTTTAGGAAAGGGTACTCAGCCATGGTTCACATTTATCAATCAAGTGATGGCAAAATCCGCTGAACACCCTAAACCCCTTTACGTGGCTTTTATAGACTATGAGAAAGCGTTTGATTCCGTACTCACCGCAGGCGTGCTAGGAGCACTAAAAGACCTTGGAATAGAGGAGACCTACATTAGACTTCTAGAAGACGCATATAAGGAATGCACGGGCAGGATAGCCTTTCACAAGCAAAGCGATAAATTCCTGATCCGAAACGGAGTAGGACAGGGAGATACCATCTCGCCAAAACTATTCACAGCATGTGGGGAGGGGGCATTTAAAAAGCTTGAGTGATAAAACATAGGACTAAGGATAAACGGGGAATACTTGAGCCATATGAGGTTCGCGGACGACATAGTCTTGCTGAGTGAGACTGCAGAACACCTACAAACAACGCTTGAGGAACTACAATCAGAAAGCACGGCCCTGGGGCTAAAAATAAATACGAATAAGTCTAAAGTAATGGGGAATAAGCATGCCAAAAACGTTCTCTTTAGCTTAGGAAACGAAACGCTAGAAGAAGTAAAACAATATATCTACCTCGGACAGATGGTTAGTGCTGACACCAACCACGAGAGAGAAATCCGAGGCAAACTAGGTATGCGTTGGGGAGCACTCGGCAAGCGCGCCGAGAAAATGCAAAGTAAGCTGCCTCTGTCCCTCGAAAGAAAAATCTACAACCAGTGCATACTGCCGGTGATGACAAACGGAGCTGAAATTTGACGCCTTACTAAACATCTAGAAAGCAAACTTAGGTCGGCTCAACGCCATGGAACGAATAAAGTTTGGAGTAAACTGTGGACTCGAGCAGCGCAGGGCAGGAGTGATTGGAGATAAATGGAAGGGGCCTTCGTCCTGCAGTGGACCTGAGTAGACTGATGATGATGATGATGATGATGGTGGTGGTGGTGGTGTGGTGGTGATGGTGATGGTGGTGTGGTGGTGATGAAATAATTTCAAAGACGTGCGTGACCTATATCTGCGACAGGAAGACAAAAAATGAAGAGAGCTCTCACTAACGCGTAAGGTGGCGAAGCTGCATGAAACCTTCACGACCATCACGAAGGTTTAGGTCCACGATTGCTGCCGATTTGCTTTTTCTTCGCTGGAATTACTTTGGTCAGTTTTGACCAATCTCCCTAAGTGGGTATGCTTGGCTTGACATACGTGATCGGGGGACGCTGGTAGGTCGCGGCGAGGCACGCACACACAAGCGATCGGCATTTTCTTAGTTTTTTTTTTTTTTTAAATTGCTGTGCGGTCGCCGCAATCTTGGTTAATTTCCCCAAGTGGGTATGCGTGGCTTTAAAAACGTGCGCAGGGTACGCGGGGGCGGTCGTCGCGAGGCACGCACATACGAAGGCTAGGCATTTTCTTGGTTTTGTTAACTGCGGGGCGGACTCTCGAGGCCCGCGCTCATGTGCCCGCGCTCGGCCATTTCTTGGTATTTTTAACCCCGGACACAAAAAATTACGATTTGCTAAACAGCTTCGCTGTTAAAATATGTTCATGGCGGCACAAAGCCGCGAACAGTTGGACAGATTGTAGCCACTGAGCTGGCGACGGATATCTCTGAGCCCATGGAACCTTCGGGTTCTGGGCTTAGAGATATGGGTCGCCAGCCCAGTGGCTGCGATCTGCTCGACAAAAGCAGGAAAAATGCTCCACCTTGTTCGCCGCATCTCTCAGAAGTCTGGCGGTACGGGTTGATACTGAGACCAGACTGTACCCTTTCTCGTCCTTGTCTTTCTTGCGCTGGTTGTTTTTCGGTATGAACCCCCACCCCAAGTTCCCTCTCTCTCTCTCTCCCTCTCTCTCGGCAAATGTATCCTTGTTACTGATACGAACCCACAAAATAAATTAAAAACTTCGCGCTTCCTGGTGACTTCGTTAGATGGGGTTTTAACTTCATGTACACGGCAATGCAGTTCATGCAAGTGGGCTCTGACTAGTCAGCACTTACATCTATGAGCGTTCACGTCTGCGCCCAGCCTGACCGCAATCGCAAGTTATGCGCGCCGGCCCATAACGTCGCAGCGAGCCACAGTATAAAGACTCGCGTAAAATTGTGCCGGACAAACCTCTCAAGCGGAACGTGCAACTGTACTTACACATTTTCTCGTTTCCGTCTTTTGATACCAAGGGCCCGATGCGAATTATGTCGTCAGGCGGCCGGAGTGGATGACTGCCCGATTGCAAGCGCGTACGATAAATGTGCCAGAGAAGAAAGGTTAGGCATAATAACGCCCACAACTCGATTTGTTATCAGTTTTGCCGTTTCTGTGGCAGTAAGATATAGCACAAGGCATAGACACGGTACAGCACTGCAAAAATCCCGGGCCATCTCCACAAACGTGAAACCTGGGGAGGGGCGAAGCATGCAGTCTATAAATGTATTCTTGGTGCCTTGGCTTTTTGCCCACGGAGATCAAACTGTTGAAAAGTAGAGGTATGCAGCTTTGCTGTAAAAGTCTACAAAGCTCTCTAGCGCGAGGATTAAACGAGTGGGCCTGTTTTCTTTTAGTACGAGTTACGAAGCGCTCAAGAGGCGTAAACGAGTGTCCTGGTGTGTTTTCAGAACGCGTTACGTTCTAGCGCGAGGCGTTAACGAGTTTCCCGGTGTTTTAGTGCCGCGACTGCATCAGCCGACGATTACGACGACGACAGGAGACGCCGACAGCCCCAGCCCCTAAGGAGCTTCGCCCCTAAAATTCCATGGTGTGACACTTTGGGTCACCTTTTGGCTGATGGAGTGCTTAGGTTTATGTTATTGCCTCCAGATGGCGTAACGTTGTTAGGCCAACTGCAATATCGCACAAGGGGTCAAGATGCGGCAATTGGAACTAAGGACAGCAAATCGCACCTCCAGGGTCGGTCAGTCAGTCAGTCAGTCAGTCAGTCAGTCAGTCAGTCAGTCAGTCAGTCAGTCAGTCAGTCAATAAATAAATAAATAAATAAATAAATAAATAAATAAATAAATAAATAAATAAATAAATAAATAAATCGAACTTTACAGAGAGGGAAGAAAAACGGGAGGTGTAAGAGACGTAAAGATGAGGCTCCCAGTAAACGCGCCGTCTGATGGTGGCTGTATAATCAACATTGACGTCGGAAAACGAAAGAAAACGAAAGAAACCAAAGGAAACGAAACTTACGGAAAAAGTAGCAAGCTATGGGAACCAACCAAACAAAAATAAGGGAGAAGAAGGGGCACAAAAAACAAGATCCAGATCAAGAACCAGAACCAGAACCAGAACCAGATTAAAACAAGAATTAGATAAAACTAGAATCAATAAAGAAAAACGAAAACGAAAGAAAACCGCACCAAAATCAATCCAAACGGAACATGCGAAACAGAAAATGCTTACGTACTGAAATGACAGGCTGCATGTCCCCTTCTTTTGTCGACAGGTCTATAATTTGAAATTAGATATTGTTTTAATATGAAAAGCTACAGGGTAGATGACAGAAATAGACACATTTTACTGCGGTCAGGGGAAGGGGCGGTATGAACTATGGGGTAAACTAAGCCTACAGGCCGTACTGTTTCGGGCTCAGCATTTATGGCTCAGACCTGGCGTAACAGACCATTACAATATTTTGAATTTAATTTAATTGAGTTTGTTTGCGCCAAAGATGCAAGACAGTCGACGGGAAAAAAAGCTGCTAAAATGCCCTTAAAAAGCAGTGAAAGTGAATGTTCGGACATTTTGTGTTTGGGCATCTACGTACTGTGGTACTTTCTGATTAGTATCTTTGGGAACTGCTTTGCTGAAATCACTGCTTTGCTGATTTGAATTATTAGTATGTGGCATTTTGTTAGCAATGTTTCTTTTGGAGCAGCTAGATGCACAATTAACATGGTTTCTTTGGACATGTGGGTGGCATAATAGTTAGCTGCTGTAGTTTTCTAGGCTATTTACATCTTTAACAGCGGAGGTGTTGCAGGTCAGCCTCTGCTGTCGGTCGTGCGTCACGCAAGGGTAGCAGCAGGTTCCCAGACCCATGCATGGCGCAGTGGTCTCGCAAGGGCCCGTTCCTCATCCTCCCACCGCTGACGTTGAGCCGCCGATTTCTTCGCGCGAAGCGCAGAATTTGCGCGGTGACAGCGCTGCCGTTCTCGGGCGAGCGCCCGCTGACGTCCGAGCCGACAGAACCTCAGCTCTGATGTTTCAGCAGATTTCACGATTGGTGGAACTGGGTTTAATTTTTTTTTTTACATCCAGTTCTTTCATCCCCAGCCTTCTCGCACAAAATTCCGACCTCTCAGGAACCTTGTAAAACCACTGCAGGAAAGCGATATTTCGCATATAGCAGGGAGTCGACGTGGGTATGAAAGCTGCAACAAACACTCTGAAGAACCCTAAATTGTTTTAGTGTCATTCGTTGTCAAAAGTTACCGCCCATACCTGTCAGTGGGGCAGTGTCATTTCTCTGGAACGTAGTGCAGCAACGTGCCAGACTTGAACTTCTCCACACAATGCAAGCGATCACCCTCAGTTTTAGCTGGTCGAAGATTATTTGCATTCAACTGAATAACCCCAGATTAATCCCTTCTGAAAGAATTGCGATGAGCCGGGAACGTGCACCTATTTTTATCCGAGGTTCCAAATATTTCTCGCTCACTTGTGCGTCAGTTGGCTCGTTGAAAGAAAAGCGTTCTTCGGACGCTGTGCCTTCACCCGACCTGAAAAGGTGTGCACACTTTAAACAGAGTCACATTTTTTATTCCGCTTCTAATTGCCCACAATCTAGCGTACAACGGTGGCTTTTG
This sequence comes from Haemaphysalis longicornis, assembly GCF_048455015.1. Taxonomy (NCBI): domain Eukaryota; kingdom Metazoa; phylum Arthropoda; class Arachnida; order Ixodida; family Ixodidae; genus Haemaphysalis; species Haemaphysalis longicornis. The sequence continues at coordinate 2,751,485 of NW_027526460.1, forward strand.
GTGACTGGAGCCCTGATGTGTCCTCCCCTCCTCCCCCCCCCCCTTTTTTTTTTTTTGCGCGCAGGGCAGACGGCTGCCGTGCAGTGGGGGTGCGTCATTGACGTACGTGTGCAAGCGAGCTGCAGCGAGGCCGCGAAGGGTTACCTCGCCTTCCGTTCTCGCCTCGTGGTCGGCCGGCCTCTTCCTCGCTCTCGGTGTCCGTCTGGCCGCGCCGTCTGCGGCCAGCCGTGTGACTCAACCCGGTGAGTAATCGTGGGAGCCCCGGCAGTGGGCCGCCACATCACGCGCTCCAGCACGCCGGCTCGGTCGAACTTTTCTAAAAGTGAAGAATGCGAGCAAGGGGAGATGCGTACTCGTACTCTGCAGTGCGACGGCGGTACGAAGAAGCGCTTCGATTAGCAGGCAGAGAACTGCATTGCTTGTTAGTGGGACCACTGAACATCCTTGTTTGAAAAAGCATAATGCCAAGCCGCAGAACCGGCGAAAAGGATGATGATGATGAATAAACTATAATTGAGACCAGGTGCTGATGTTAGGGCACCCGTCCGGTGGGAGGCTTCTTTAGTCCGGGATGCCTTGGGCTGTGCTGCCTATCCGTGCCCTCTCCACCAATCGTCGCTGGTGTGGAAGGTCGGAGCTGGTCAGCAGCTCCACCCACTGCTTGGGGTTGGGGTGAGGGAAGGGGATTGCTGGCACAATGTGGTACAGGGTGCCTGGTTGGGGGCACCCTGTACCTGAACAGACCTAGAAAAGCGGTATACGTGAGATGCGGCATCCGCTGCGATCTGGCGCTTTGCAATGCTTTGGATCCAAATTCCTTGTGGCCGGAAGCCCAGCTGAAATATTGTGTCGGCTAACCGGAATTCTCCGCACACCCGGAAGGGCTCTACACAGTGTTCAGTCAGTCAGTCAGTCAGTCAGTCAGTCAGAGAAAGAGAGAGAGAGAGAGAGAGAGAGACCAGTGGCTTTGGCTGAAACCCTGAAACGGAGTTAGAGGAAGTAACACGAAGCGGATCGGGCAAGTTACCTCACGACAGCGCCCGCTGTACAGCGCCCAGTGGCTAAGTCAAGGCGCCGTACAACACATTCAACGAGAGTTGAATTCCTGACCGAGGCGGGTGTTTTACAGGCTACAGCTGTCAATAGCTGGATGGAAGTTCTTGTCGGTCAATATAAAACGCGGAAAGCATTGCCGCCACCGCCGAAGGCTGCACGGGCTGTTTGAAGGGGGCGTTGGAAAGGGGGGCGTGCGCGGAGAAAGTTCGACGGGGCAAGGAATCCGCGTAATATCACGCCGCTATAACGACTGCTCCTCAAGTTAAAGTCCTTGTAGGGCGTCTTCACCACAGTGCTCCAGAATGGCCAATCGAAGTGGCCTGGTGCGCAGATTAGAAAAATGACGGGCACACAATTCAATTTAAAGGGGTCCTGAAATACCTTCCGCCGATGCATGGATGTACATGTACCCAAATAAAGCAATGTATTTGCAATCTCCTCCCGCAAGAATTTTGTTAAAGCGATGAGTATTAGCTGAGAAATCGTAAATCAAAAACCGCGCATTATCGTCGCTCCGCGTTTCCTCCTCCTTTCGACTTACTCTCCGCTGTTGACGGCGCGCGAGCTTTGCCTCCCATGATGCTGCGCTCCGCAGCGGTGACGTACTTCCGCTATTGCGCTGCTACGTCGTCTGCTACGGGCAAGCTTTGTTGACACCATGAATCCCGCACTTCGCTCAAGGCTGGAAAACTGAACGAAAAATCTGGCCGCATGTGTGCGGCGGCCTGGCCTTGCCCTTTCGCGGTGTTCGTTGGTGCAGTTGCTATCGGTGGCACGTGACTTTTTATCGGCGGCGAACTCGCAGCCGTACGGGGAAGATCGTGCGCTCGTTCCCTTTGATGCACCGACACTGTTTATCCAAAAAGTGCCGTATCAGATGTGGCCCCGCTGGTGCCGGGTCTTATTTTGCGGCGGTCGTAATTCCTGCCGGCGGCATGTGAAAAAGACATTTTAAATCGATACAGAACCCGTGCACAAAACCCTTCAATCATGTGACCAGTTCAGCTTGGGGCGACGCGTGGTGGAGAGCGGCAACGTTGGCAAAGCATGCTCCACCGCGGCTCTGAGCTTTCTAGCGCTGGAGCGAGCGCCACTTCTTTGAGAATCTCAAACATCGGTTGCCTTGACAACAAGGCACAAACCACTGTAGAACTCAGTTACAGTTGCGTGTTCCCGGTTCAGCTCGGGGCCCCACCTCGCGACATGTGGGCACTGCAGGCGTACCACCCACTCCCATTGGGAAGTGCGAGATGCGTTTGACATTACAGGAGGCGCTGGTGTGTGTGTGTTGTGGACGTCTTTGTTTCGCGATGCAATGCGACGTTGTGCTTCTGCGGGTGGATAGTGCTTCCCATGGTCTGGGTTATCTTTCTCGAGCGACGTACGACTCAACTTTGCATGGGGTATGTGCAGTGTGCGTGGCTAAAAGCCATCTCGGCTTGTGCGCCGGAGTTAAGTGACTTGCTGTTCGTCCCCGCAAACCGCGCGCGAGGTGAGTGCCGAAGTTACGACGGGCAGGAGGAGGCAACCCATCGTCTTTCAATCGCGGTTCAGACTTGCAACGCATGTTGTGACGTTGTGTTCGTTCGAAACCCATCTCTGGATTGTTTTGAAGTAGAATAAAATGTATGCGTCAAACCCGGGCATTCGGCTCAGGGCCGTTCTCTGCGATTGCACGAAAGAAGTGCCACGGGGCTTCAACGCTTTCTTTACGGAACGTACTCAGGTAAGGGAATATCCATGTCGTGTTATGGCCGTGCTGCATTTAATACAAACGGTTAAACGTTTGTTTACACTTGTTTCGTTTGTCGTAAAATGTCCAAGCACTCCGGCACTCCGCCGGCAGATCAGCCGGCGAGCCGACGCTGAGCAGACGACTCATCTCTTTGCCGGAAGTGCGTGAAAAAGCCGCCCAATAGCAGGATGTCTAGCTCATGACGAACATCTGGGAATCGATGATGTAGACATGTGAAGATGGCGGCGTCCAAAAACACGAAGGAAAGGGTGAGAAAAAAGCGACAAACTTTGCAACAAAAGTGTGAGCTTTCCGCTGCGCGTAAAAGAGTAATACTTGGCACAGATGACGTTGACGACCCGATCTAACGATTGCGCTAGTTCATTTAGTGTGCTCAAAACGCCTTTCAGGGCCCCTTTAAATGAAAAAGCGCATCTGTGTAGGGACATTGCGCAATACAAACCGCTCTGCCCACCTCGCGGTATTTTTCCTGCGCACATGCACTCATTTTAGTCAAGTCATATGTTTGGCTCCGTCATTTGCCGAATTTGCACATTTGGTCACATTCTGAAGCGCAGTGGCGAAGACGACCTACGGGGACTTAGAGTGCGCCGTAAGCGCGTTCTTAACCCGCTCTTGCTGCCGATGCTTTCCCGCAGAAAGCCCCTGATCGCGATGGAGCAGCCTTTGCGAGTGGCAGGGCTTTTTTTCTCGTTCTGCACACTTGGGAGGCTGACCGCTTTCGCTCTTACTTCTTTCTCTTTAAGACAAATAAACGTTTTTATCTCTCTGCACACGAATCTGTGCTCTGGGAAAATCCTCCCTCGAGTACTGCCGCTGGATTTGTGAACGAACACGCATCTTCCCGCAACGCGACACTTGAATTAACCCGCTCCAGCTACTTGCAGCGTGGCGGGCCTCAAAATGGGTTTCCACGGGGAAACGCTACGGGCCACCAAAAGGATTGGGTCCGCGCAAACGATTCGCGTCGGTATTTTACAATATTCGCCAAGGCATTAAGATTGTCGCACTTACTAATCATTCCTCAGTAGTCTATTTATTTTTTGCGTGCTTCGCATATACTCGCGTGGAGGCACCTGTCACCTTCGGTAGATGGAGGTGCAATGGAGGGGGGAGGGGAGAAGAGGGGCATGGAAGGGGGAGTGTTGAAGCCCATACATTAAAGGTGATTCGTGGCGAAAGAAAACGTTTGCGGGACGACCACGGCCTCTGTTTTGTCGCCCTAAAGTTGTGTCTCAGTCCCCTGAAAGGCCTCGCTAGATGAACCAGATACGGTCCCCAGCCCTCTCCTCTTCTCCGCACCAGCAGTGCAAAAAGTTCTGTATGTCATCAGCGCATCGGCCGCCTGCAGCGGTGGAGGCCCGGCCACGCACAGCGCGCCGACCACAAGTGATCGCTCTTGACCCTGGACGGGATGATCGAGGGTCGATCAAGTTGCGATCGAGCGGTGATCAAGCGCCCACACAAAAGACCCGTGGGCGTCCCCTGCTCCCTCGAGGCGGCACCAACGCGGCGCAAGGCTTCGAGCACATCGCCGCGATGCTGGGCGGTCATCACTTATTCACGTGATTACGTATTCTCTGCCGACGCGACACTTCTGCTCGCGAGAGAAAAGAGGAGCGCTGTGCGCCCTTTAGTCTCCGCGCGAAACGCGTGCGGCTGCATCTCGGCTTCCCGTCCGTGTATACATACACAAGGCCGCGGTCCCGTGCGCGAGACCGCGCATGACTGGAGCTGACGCATGCCGAGACGCTACAGGCCTGCATAGCCGTGTCAAGTTTTGCGTTGGCGGCACTGGCAGTACTCCGGTGCTGGCTTCTAGCCTCGTGACGGGTAATGGGAGTCGTCTTCCGTTTCAAAGCGCGCATTCTCGCTCTCCATTCTGGGCACGCCTGGTGCACGCGGCAGTGGGATGGAAATTCCCGAAGCTGGACTGCGGAATGCGCGGGGCAGAGTCGTGTTCTATCAGGCGCTCCAATTTCCGTGCATGATAACCCTATCCTCCCGACATAAATGAGGCCCTGTGCAGGGCCCTGGCTGCTTTGAAAAGCCCATCTATTTTCCAGCACAGGGGTGGTTGGAGGTCAGTGAAAGTGGTTTTCGCCCTGCAGTGAACTTGAATGAGGAAGACGACGATGATGATGATGATGATGGCGACGCCTATGACGACAACGATCATGATGACGATGACGATGATGCTTTGAACGAGTTTGAACGAGTCCCAACCACGTTCTTTAAGGGGTCGTGCAAACCTTCTTCCAACCGTTTTTGAGAATCTAGAATGCTTTCAGAACGTAGTCAGCATGCGCGTTCAATCCTTAGAATAGAAAGCTACAATGTACTGCAGAAAATATTACTGTCCTACTGTCCAGTCCCGGAAACTTAGAAACTTGCCTTTTTTTCAATATCCGGGGCTTACTTCCGCGTTCGAGTGACGTTACTGCAGCTGTACGCGTCCATTGGCCGGTTTCCCCGCACGGGGCACCTCGAGCAATCTTGGTGACGGTACTGGCGATACCGCGGACCCCGAGCCCCCAAACATAAGCTGGATCCAACCGTGGCGATGTGTTTATAGGTGGAGGGTTAGAAACCACGAACGGTGGCCGTCGGAGCCCAGGTCAAGCTCCGGCGGATGGGCTCCCTGTCTGTTTACCAGGCAGGGAGCTCCGGGACCTCCTCAGCTATCAGGGTAAGGTTGTGGAAGAAAGTACCCCCGTCCCCTGCTTTCCAATGTATCATATGGCATTTTCAAACCCCCCCTCCAAACGTGATCGGTCCCTGAAAAGGGGCCGCACCGAAGTATCTTTTCCTCCTTTGTCTTCGATCTCCATTCCAAAGCCCGATAATTTCTCGCGCTTCCTGGTAATGGAATCCCTAGATAAATCAAAACCCGTCACGTCCCAGTCTGTCTTTCTCATTTCCAAGTTTCTTGAAAGCCTTGTAGGCAAATCGTACAAGGCAAAAAAGCTCTCAACCGGAGAGGTCCTGATTGAAGTCCAAAACAAACAACAATCCTGTAACCTCTTGAAGCAAACGCGCATGGTCGATGTCGACATCAAGATCACGCCCCATCGCAGTCTGAATAGCTGCCAGGGCGTCATCTCTGATAGAGATCTAATAAATGAGACTGAGGCAGATCTGCTCGACGGCCTTCGTGATCAGGGCGTGACAGCAGTGCGGCGAATCACGATACGCCGAAACGACCAAATAATAGCTACTAAACACATAATCTTGACATTTGACCGCTCAACACTTCCTGAGTCGGTCAGCGCAGGTTTCCTGAGATGTCCGGTCCGACCGTACGTGCCGAACCCACGCCGCTGCTACAAGTGTCAGCGGTTTGGACATGGCACTAATGCTTGTCGTGGTCGACTAACATGCGCCAAGTGTGCACAACATGATCATGCATCTGACAACTGCCCATCGCAAACCCTCATCTGTGCGAACTGCAAGGGACCCCACGGGGCCTACTCTAGAACATGCGAGAAATTCAAACAGGAGAAGGAGATCATCAAGGTTAAAGTGACTGAGAATCTTACCTTCCCAGAGGCGCGAAAGAGGTTCGCCTCTTTCCCCCTGGGGAGGTATGCCGACGCAGCTCGCCGGGGGGCGGAGCGGCGTCTAGTTTCGGCGGGGACCCAGTACCGCGAGTCGGACCTGGTCCCGCCCCCGCCCCCCCCTGGGTTGCCTCTGGCCGCCCAACCCGCCACCACGCCGCTTGCTGAGGCAGCAGCGGTTGTGGTGGCAACCTCTTCTGTCGGGACCGGTGCCGCTCCCGTCCGTGCCTCCCCATCGTCCAGTGCGTTGGAGTGTGCCATGGACACCACGAGCCCCGCACCGGCTCCCACCGCACCGCCCGTGCCACTTCTGGTGCCTCCGACACCACCGGCGGTGGCGGGTCAAACGAAGGGCCCCCGAAGGGGGGCCAAGTCCGGGGGGCCCGGTTCGACGGGCACACCCAGGACATCGGACGACGAGATGGACGTCGTGCCGTTCTTGCCTGCAACGCAGCGCAAGGAGAGGCCTCCGACGTCCAAGCCTTCAGATAGGCTGCCCAAAAAGCCCAATCCAAGAGTCACAGCCCCGAAAGACGACACATAAACATACACACTCCAGTAGCTCTCACACTAAATAATGGGAAGAGAAAATATTGTTCAATGGAACTGCAGAGGCCTTCTGAATAATCTTGACGACGTGTACGAGATTCTGCATACCAATCAGCCAAGTGTAATGTGTGTTCAGGAAACACATTTGAATTCTAAACACACAAATTTCTTGAATAGTTACCTGGTATACAGGAAAGACAGGGATGGCTGCACACACTCTTCTGGCGGTGTGGCCATAATCATCCGGAAATCCTTAGCATGCCACCCTGTCACTCTGAACACTATCCTTGAGGCTGTAGCAATACGCTTGATAATATTTAATAGGTTGATAACGGTATGCTCCATATACATTCCCCCTGATGTTTCACTTTTAAGCTCTGACTTCGAGGCGCTGGTTGACCAGCTGCCCGAACCATACATCCTGACAGGCGACCTTAATGCTCACAACACTCTTTGGGGCTCTTCTCGCACGGATGCCCGAGGTCGCCTTATAGAGAAATTCCTTACATCTTCAGGAGCATGCCTTTTCAACAATAAACAGCCTACATACCATAACATAGGACACAACACATACTCATGTCTTGACTTGTCGATTGGCTCCGCAGTTCTCTTTCCTCTTCTCGAGTGGGGTGTGGGCACTGACCCATACGGTAGTGACCACTTCCCCACCTCACTCACATACATAGGTAAAGGCCCATGCAGTCCATCTTCCCATAATAGGTTCAATGAAGCACGAGCTAACTGGAATACATTTACAGAGACATCCAAACTACACCACACATCCATAGGACACCTACACGTCGAAGAAGCTACCCAACTCCTCACGGCGCACATCCTCGACGCCGCCGAAAAGTCCATTCCCCACGCCTCTGGTGCCCCGCGCAACCAGCGGAGGCCGTGGTGGAATGAGGACTGTAGGCGGGCGCGAGAGGCCCAGAACAAGGCGTGGGGTATCCTGCGCAGGTACCCCACGTCGGGAAATCTTTTATTGTTCAAAAGGGCTAAGGCGATGGGAAAACGTGTGCGCCGTGAGGCAAAACGAGAGAGTTGGCGCTCATTCGTAACATCCATAAACTCTTACACTGACTCTCGCAAAGTCTGGACACGAATACGCAAACTAAAAGGACAACAGACACACAGCCTGCCCCTGGTCAGTACAACAGGGGACAAATTGGAAGACCAGGCTAACACACTCGCACAACACTTCCAACACGTGTCCAGTTCAGCACACTACACTAGCACTTTCATGAAACACAAACAATTGGCTGAAAAGAAGTCTTTACGTGATAATGATAAGTCAACCTCCTCTTATAACGCGGAGTTTTCACTTCATGAGCTGAGGACCGCTCTGAGCACTTGTAAACCCTCAGCTCCAGGCCCAGACAACATCACATATACAATGATACAGCACCTACACTCAGACACTCTTCTAACACTCCTCCACCTATATAACAAGATTTGGCTTTCGGGGCACATTCCTCGCTCTTGGAGGGAGGCCATAGTAGTGGCTATCCTAAAGGAAGGGAAGGACCCTTCCTCTCCACCCAGTTACCGGCCCATTGCTTTGACAAGCTGCCTGTGCAAGCTCCTCGAGAAGATGATAAACCGTAGGCTCGTGTACTTTCTTGAGTACAATGGTCTTCTCGAGGGCTGCCAGGCAGGCTTCCGGGCGGGGCGATGCACAAATGATCAACTGGTTTCTCTAGAGGCCTACATAAAGGATGCATTCATTCATAAGCAATACTGTATGACAGTATTTTTTGACATTGAAAAGGCATATGATACAGCATGGCGCTACGGCATTCTTAGAGACCTAAAAGCTTTTGGTATCTCGGGTAACATGCTGAACACTCTTTGTAGTTACATGTCTTCACGAACATTTCGTGTCAGGGTCGGTTCGGCACTTTCAAATGTTCACGTGCAGGAGAATGGCGTGCCTCAAGGTGGCGTATTGAGCTGCACCTTGTTTATAGCTAAGATGAACTCTCTCCGAAAGGCACTGCCGCCAACCATATCCTGCTTGATGTATGTAGATGACGTTCAAATATCTTTCAAATCATGTAACATATCCATTTGTGAACGTCAGGTCCAGCTTGGGGTAAATAAACTTTCTCGCTGGGCAGATGAAAATGGATTTAAACTTAATCCTTCTAAAAGTACCTGCGTTGTATTCTCAAAAAGGCGGGGCATCCTGCCCGATCCCGACGTAAAACTCTTTGGTGACTCGATTCCAGTAAAAAGAGAACACAAGTTTTTGGGTGTGGTGTTTGACGAGAAACTCTCATTCATACCCCACATAAAACGACTTAAACAAAAATGCCTAAAAACAATGAATATTCTAAAAGTCCTGTCTCACCAATCGTACGGTGCAGACAAACAACTCCTGCTTCGACTTTATGCCGCGTTGGTAGGGTCACGGTTGGACTACGGAAGCGTTGTGTATGGGTCAGCCACAAAAACAGCACTTAAAATGCTCGACCCAGTGCTTCACTTAGGGCTTCGCCTGTCTTGTGGGGCGTTCCGTACCAGTCCTGTCCACAGTCTTTATGCAGAGTGCGACAAATGGTGCTTAGCGTACCAGCGAACTTATGTTGACCTCCTATATGCCTCCAAAATCTCATCAATGAATAACCATCCCTTTAAACCGGTTTTTAATGATACGTCCACAACTAAACTCTTTTTAAACCGCCCATCTATTGCTGTTCCTTTCTCGCAGAGAGTAAGGGACGAGATGACTATTCATGACGTCTCCCTCTTAGACACATTCAAATCATCTCACACTGATCTTGTAGCACCATGGCATCTTCGTCCTGTGGCATGTGACTTGTCTTTCGTACAATACAACAAGAACAGGACACCAAGAAGTGGGATTTTGCAGCATTTCATGCATCTGCAGAATAAATACAGGGCTGCAGAGTTTTTCAGCGATGCATCTAAAACGTCCACTGCGGTGTCTTGTGCTGCGCATGGGCCTAATTTTGAAGCATGTAAAACAATGAATGTTAATACAAGTATTTTTACAGCAGAGGCATATGGCATATTTCTAGTTGTAAGTCACATAGTTGAACATCATATTCCTACATCCGTCATTTATACAGATTCGTTGAGCGTCGTCCGTGCATTATCATCCGGAAAGTCATCAAAAAACCATGTCATTAATCTTATCTTCAAAACGATTATGGTAGCTTATTCTTCAAACCTTTGGTTGACTGTGTGTTGGGTGCCAGGCCACTCTGGCATTGGCGGTAATGAAGTGGCGGATGAAATGGCCGCCAATGCTGCACTCCGAAACACAGTCGACATGGCAACACTACCTTACACAGACCTCAAGCCACACATTAGACAACAACTCCGTAAAACTTGGCAAGCAGACTGGAGCGAACAGACAGACAACAAACTACACGTAATAAAACCACACTTGGGACAATACATTACTGACTCACACAACAGGCACATTGAAGTTACCTTAGCTAGGTTACGGATAGGCCATACGCATGTAACGCACTCGCACCTGCTCACGGGATCTCCAAGACCCCTGTGTAGCAGGTGTGGGGAGGGCCTATCCGTAGTCCACATACTCATACAATGCAAGGCACTTGACACAACACGACACAAACACTTCAGAGAACTCTACAGACAACATATTCCCCTACACCCATCTCTGTTTCTAGGTGACGATGCCATGGTTTCTGTGAAACGCGTTTTTAAATATTTGTCAGATGTTAAGTTTTTAAACCTCATTTCCTATCATGCGTAATCATATCTGGCCCTATACACCAGCCATCACCATTATCTTTATTGATCTTACTATGTCCAGTTTACACATTTTATACATAGCTTTTGTGGTAATCACTTGTTTTCATTAAATAACTTCTCTGGCGCTCTTTGCCCTCGTCGGCCTTGCGCCATTAAACACCAAGCATTATTATTATTATTACCATTGGCCGGTTTTCTTTCAGTTGAAGCAATGAAGGCATTCGAGGGCCACTTTAAGACAAAATAAAGGCCGAAACTGCAAGGCATATCTGCCGCTCCGTGCTGGCCATACTTATGCCTTCGAAGTGCTTGCGGGCACGAAGGATAGAGAGAAAGCGTTTATCGAAACTGTTGCAGGGTCCCTTTGAGCTTGCATGCTAAGCAATACTTAAAAACTTAACCCTATTATTTCGTTTATCTTCACTCTAACCTAGTGAGCGTGCTAGCATCCAAACACCCAGAAGCATGCCACGCCAATGCTGCTGATAACATAAACTCTGCGTACATGCCAGTTAAATAATCTAAAAGAACTGCCTTTCTCCCTTCCACCACTGCCCACCTCCCCACTTTCCTTTATTTATTAAAGCAGAATGCGTTATGTGGGCTTTCAGGAGATCGTCACTGACCTACGCAGTAAACTCCGATTTAATTTCACGCTGTGTGCACAGGTCAACCGGAGCACGACACATAAAAATGGAGATTCCCCGTAGAGCGGATACGTTTTCCGCGTGTGCTGGGCGGGAGCAGGAACAACTTACGCTCAGAAATTAGTGACACACGCCGCTCGTACCGCGCCCTATAGTCTACAGAGGGCTTGTTGGTGCGTGTCGTACACAGGCCCCCTTAAAAACACCTACAAAGTTCTATTGGTTGTTTGCATTATTAACCTCAAGCTATATATTATGTAGTTTCGCACGGCTCGGCGCTTGTATTTCAGGATTCAAAAAGAAGTAATCCCCAACTATATACCCAACAGGAAATAGTGTCGCCTTATTAGATACAGTCATGAACATTTTACAAGCTTCAAGACTCTTGCAATGACATTTCACAATGAACTGCACACTTCTTGTTTACCTCGTTTATTTAGGCGCGTTAAAGCGCCTAAATGAACGAGATGCACCGGAGCATGCTCATCTTATCGCCGAAACGTCCATTATACGAAGAGCAAACCGAGTGGTATCTCGGCATGGGCGGCGGCAGATGAAGTATCTCAGGATTGATCTTTTGAGCCGAATGTAGAAGGCGCTCACTCATCGTACCCAAGGGAAAGAAATCCAAATACCCCCACCATGAATTGTTAAATAATGCGTGAACACACCCTCCTTTGCTTTGAACTGAATCCCTTTAAAGTCAGCTTCAGTGCTATAAACAGATGCATTGCTGGGCAGATAGGTTTTAAGGGAAATACAGGCAGTGTGCTGTCAAAGAATGAAGGCTCTAGCGCCTTCTATGAAATACTTCCAAAGACTTTATGTTCCCCTAAAAAAACGTTTTTCTGAAGACTTTTGAAGTCGACTTCACTGCTAGACGCAACTGCATTGCTACGAAAGACATTTGCAGGAAACATATAAGCTGTTTTCTAAGTGGTATTTCTTTATGCGGCGAAAATGCGACACACCAAAGTGTTGCTACGGACCAACGGATTTGATCCTTCAGTCGACATGGAGATAATTACGCCTTTAAAATTCGGTGACAACAGTGGATTCTGTAGACGCAGTTTAGGGATAACTCCTAATCTACAGAGAGGTCTTCGTATTGGAGTAGACATAAATAGCCGGAAGGTTTATATGATGATGATGATGATTATTATGATTATGATGATGATGCTATAATAGTGGGAAAGTGGAAGGAAGCGGACGAGTATAAACATTTTTATCTACGCACGAATGCTTTCACACTTGAACGTGCTTTGCTCCGTGCACTCTACCCCGACAGAGTCGCGAACGCCGTGAGCCAATATTAACCCACAATGTAAGAATCCAACAACCTTCACCTCCAGACGTAAAATCAACCCGTTTGCGAACAACGTAGAGGGCGAAGATGTAAAAGCAGGTGGGGAAGGAACAGAGGAGGAAGACCGGAGTGACATCGATTTGCCTCCGCCGTCGTCGTGATTCACAGCGCTATTTTCGCACCGGAGTCAGCACTGCTCAAACAGCAGCGAAACACAGCGACCACCTTGCGTCAGCCACGGCGTATCATAGCAGCCTGGCGTCGCCTAGCTGCTACGCTAGATTCCCCCGCTGCTGCGCGCGTTTCTTGAGCACTGGGGATAACGGAGAGGAAAATAAATGAAAGTTAGAACTCAGAGATGCGCCCAACGTCGCTGCCTTTTTCTTTTCTAAGTCAAAAGCCCCATGTGCCCCATTGGGCGAAAAAAATATTTTTTTTTCTAGGGAACAAAAATGGCTGCCTGCGTGAAGGGCAAACACGTTTAAGTTAGTACTATAGGAGTTAAACCTGGGTTTTGAGAGTAAGAGCCGAGTGCGCTACTACCACTATACCTATGCATGGTGGCAGCGGTGAGACAAAAGTTACTGTAGTGAGTGTGTTGTACTGAAGTCATATCGCGCGAGAGATGAAGGTGACGGCGCGTGAGCAGAACAGATGCTCCCCAGCCATGGAGAACTGGGATTCTGCGGAAGCTGCGGCTCGAAGTATGACCAGTCTGCATGTCAAAATAATTCGCACCAAAAGACGAGCAAACGACGCAAACACGATGAATAAGTAAAGAAGCCTTTCAAAAGTATTGCCAAGGGAGACCATAATGGGGAAGCCTTCAAAACATGTAAGCAGACTTAAGTACCCAGACGAATTTTCTCTTGCCTTTTTTTGTCAGCCTCGGCTGCCTCACGGTACTCACCTTTTACTGCCACCTCGTCAGAGCGTCGTTAGGTCGTTCCGCATCAAATGACGCGGAAAATCTAAAAGCATGGCTGGAAAAAATATGTGCAAAAAGGTAGCTGAAAACAAACAAAAAAAAAACTTTCGTACGCAAAAAATTCCTCTTGTAAAAGCATATTAGAGCTATATTATTATTTTATTCAACATTAGCGCTCATCTTGCTGCGTTTCTGCATTTATAAGTACACTTTTTTTTTCTGTGCTAGTGGCGACAGGAATGGAATATCGTGTTTCCTGCTATGAGAGAATAAAAGCGATAGAGATACCTCCGCGCACCGTCATACAGCTTGTGTTCTATTTCAGCAGTGTGTCCCAGCCACTGCTCGTTGTGACCTCGGCCCAGCCCGCGTGCTGCGAACATAATCAATCCTCAAGCTACAAGGGCACAGATTCATAGGCCACCGCTAACCCCCACTGATAAGACTCGAATGGGACGCGGCACGATGTCGACTCACTGGGAAAACGGCGCAATACCTGGATGCGCGTTGTCTCTTCATTGACCTAAATATATTTACATGAAGTTTTCGTGTAATTCATCGCGGCTTTTTTATTGCGGTCGCAAGTGGTCGGAAATTTTTCAGCATGCTTGCTTTCCTTTTCATGTCACACGAGGCGACATGAAAAGAAATGTGAGGCCGTTTGAGGGGGTCACGTCGCTTCAACAGTGGGAACACTGTGATCCCTTAGAGTCAGATCTGTTGTATTTTCAGTCCCTGTACCTATCTAATACTTTATAACATGCAGGGAATCAGTCCCTCAACACTCTTCTCAACAAACATGTGTACAGATGAACTTGTGAACATTGTGAACTTGTGAACGCGGATTTTAAACTGAATACTGCGAACTTTTTGAAGGGTTGGATGAAAGAAACCGAGGCTTGATATTTTTGGAAGTCAAAAGTTTGTTGGGGTGTTCTGTCTGTTTTCTTCAGTGGGTACACCCGGACGTTAGCTCACGTGGAGTCTAACCGGTACTCTGTGGAACGTAATTAAGCGTGCACCCAGGCGTTTGTCATTTCACCCTCCCCAGCATCCGGTTCACTGAGGCTCGAAAGCGGGATGGCAGTATTTTGAAACTAGCCCTTTGTCAATGCGCTGTACAAATACGCTTGAATATAGTGCCCCGAACACTGGAAGTGCGTTATTCCTTAACCGTAACGTAAGTCTTAATCGCACTGTGCGCAGAAACCTGAAACACGAAACACTAGCGAAGCGACCTTATCCTTGCCCACCGCTGAGGGTAATATACGCCCTGAATAAAGGCCTCCGAGTTTTTTTCTTTTTCTGCCATTATGAATACCTCGTGTTACCATACGACGAAACTGCACTAGAAAAGCTGGCAAACCTGTATGCGCAATGCCTAATGATCGCGAGTGCACCGGAATCTTGCAAGAACGCGAATGTCATCCTAATCCATAAGAAAGGTGACATGAATGACTTGAAAAGTTACAAGCCGATCAGCTTACTGTCAGGCGTCTACAAGGTACTTACCCAGGTAATCGCTAACAGAATTTCTGCCACCTTAGATTTCAGTCAACCTAATGAACAAACAGGGTTTCGTAAAGACTATTGAACAATGGACCATATTCACACGATCAAGCAGGTGGTAGAGAAATGCGCGGAGTGTACTCAACCCCTATACATAGCCTTCATAGATTATGAGAAAGCATTTGACTTGGTCGAAACCTCATCAGTCGTTCAGGTACTGCGGAATCAGGGTCTGGACGAGCATTATGTAAGAATACTAGATGATATTTACATTGGTTCCACAGCTACTATCATCCTCCATAAGCAGTAAAATACTTATAAGGAAGGGCGTCAGACAAGGAGACACAATCGCTCCAATGTTATTCACAGCATGTTTGCAAGAGGTGTTTAGAACATTGGATTGGGAACAGGTGGGCGTAAGGGTTAATGGAGAATACCTCAGTAACCTCAGTTTTGCTGATGACCTTGCCTTGCTAAGTAACTCGGGGGACGAATTGCAAAGCATGCTTTCGCACTGGACGAACAGAGTAGAACCGTGGGCCTGAAAATTAATATGCAGAAAACTAAAGTAATGATCAATAACCTCGATCGGGACAGCACTGCGGTTTGAGATAGGTGGCGAGGCAGTGGAAGTGGTAAGCGAATATATCTACTTAGGCCAAGTTGTGACCCAGGATCCCAAACATGAGGCAGATATAATTAGAAGGATAAGAATGGGATGGAGTGTATTCGGCAGGCTTTCTCAGATAATGAATGGCAGCCTACCATTGTCCCTGAAGAAGAAAGTGTAGGACAGCTGCATCTTACCGGTATTCACCGACGGGGCAGAAACTTGGGGTCTCATTAAAAAGGTTCAACTTAAATTGAGAATGACTCAGCGGGCAATGGGACGGAAGATGATAGGTACAACATTAAGGGACAAGAAGAATGCGGAGTGGGTCAGTAAACAAACGCATGTTAAGGACATATTAGAAGAAATTGAGAAGGATAGGGCGTGGGTAGGGCATGTAATGCAAAGGAAAGGTAACCGTTGGTCATTGAGGGTAACAGAATGGATACCTAGAGAAGGCAAGCGTGTCAGGGGACGGCAGAAAGTTAGATGGGCAGATGAGATCAAGTTTGCGTGGATAGCAGAGGTCGCAGTTAGCACAGGACCAGGATAATTGGAGATTTATTGGAAAGGCCCCTGCCCTGCAGTGGGCGTAGACAGGCTGATGATGATGATGATGATGTGGATGACCATACGACGGGGTTTCAAAACGCATTCAGGTCATTGAATCGCTGCAGCCACCCCTCCCCCCGCCCCCGCAAACCGATTGCGCTGGCGGCGCCAGAAACAGCAATCAGCAACCTGCGTAAAACGTAGCCTAGTGCGCAGAATATTTGGCGCAATTGTAGCGGTGTTCCTTTCGAGCTGTGGGCCAACTTACTGCGCTGTTCGCTCTTCTTGTGCTTCTTCTCTTCTCCGGTTGCAAGATGAGAGGTCGCGCCACCAATACCGACCCACGCTGTGTAATGGATACATACGCGGTAACTGAGTGGGCGTGGGCGTGGCAGGGAGATACGCTTTGGGGTCACGAAAACTGGATGCGTCCCCCCACCCCCGCAGTCTTGCGCAACGCATGCAGTCGTCTACAGATGTCTGAGCACGTGGCGCTTTCCAATTTTATTTTTTCCGATCTTGGGCAATTTCTTTTTTTATGCATGGTGCGCAAGTAAACGCTGTTACGTCTGAAAAGTGGCCGGAGAAGGATTCTGGCCCGGCTGTATACGCGCGCAGTTAATGAAAAAGAAGCAGAGATGAGTAAGCAACACAACGGCGAAACAAATAATAGCGGAGATTAAGGAGTTGCTACGGGATAACTTTAATAGTAGGAACTATCTTCGAAAATCGCAGTTCATCTAGAACAATTAACAGCTTGTTTGTTCAGTTTGACTCATTTGTTTCATAGATGGCAGTTTTTGGGCTCAGTGTTATTGGTACTGTTTTACGTGTTGGGCAAAGTTACCTGTTCCTATTGCCTTCATGCGTACAGATTCTCGAGCCGGGTTTAATTATCAACATTTAAATTTGTAGCGCCAGCCTTTCTCTTTGGGTAATCCGTGCACAGATTGATCTTTGGCTAATAGAAGTGAACTTGGGGAAAATAACTAAAATAAACTACTGGCATTTCGTATTCGAAAGACTAATAAAGCGCTAATAGAGGGCCTGGAAAAAAGGAAAATTTCAACTTCGATTTCAATTCATTTTTCGACGCAAATACATAGATGTAGTTCACGAGGCGTAGCAAAAGAAGACTCGTACACCTCCTGACCAGGCCACCGCCCCGGAAGTACAGTTCGGGAAGCAGTGGATGCAATCAAAGAAATAGAACAGTGCAAAAACTCCGCGCTAGAACAGAAAAACGAACGCTCCGAATATATAACAAAGACAGAACAAGCAAGCACGGTTGCTACAGTATACGAATAATATACTGATTACATGCGCATATGAAAATTTATCACATGTCTAAGCAATAGATTGTTACAGTTGTATAAAAGTTTATACAAAATAGACAAGATATCGTGATCCATACCACGATAAATTGGTTATTACATATAATGTTCAGCACGCAGGAAAGTCAATTAAGACCGGGTATATCCAGCGCAAGCAGTTATATTTTCCTTTTATATTGCCAGATAGTTCTAGAGTTATGGGCTTCATAAATTACAGAAGGATGGCTGTTGCCGAGATACAATTTGATAATGTATAGTGTGGCTACCATAGTTTGTCTGGGGTGTATGTTAAACTAGGTAGTTCGTACGTAAATTATATACTACCTCTCGTTTTAAATATTTGTTAAAGAAGAGCGGAAAGTTATTCTTAATTTGGTGATATTGAAAAATTCCTAAGAAGAAACAGTAAAGTTCAGCGAAGCGTAAAATTTTCAGAATCTGAAAAATGGAACTTTCTATTTGAAATATCGGGCATACAAATCGTAAAGCCTTCCTTTGAAGGTACTGGAGCCGGTCTGAGCCAGATTTATTACCTAATCCTCCTACTAGATGGCAGTACACAACGGGTGAATGAATAAGTGAAAAATACAATTGTTTCTTCAACTACATCGGTAAGATCTGTCCGAGTCAATAGATCAAGCATGTTGGCCTAGATATCTTCAAGCAGACATGATTGACATGGCGCGACCAATTTAGGTCAGAGCAGACATGATTGACATGTTGCGATTTGTTTCTTTGTTTCAAATCATACAAACGATTTGAAACAAATTTGAACCAAATTTGAAACAAATTTGAAACAAATTGATTTCAAACAAACCACAAGGAACCGACAAGTACTTGTAAACAAAAGTTGGGAATGGTTAATCTGTGGTTTGACGTTTTGAGGGATGTGTTTATTCTTCGGAGCATAAATCATAAATTTCGTTTTGTTCCTATTGAGCGCAATTTTATTACTATTCAGCAGTATATTTGTTTAATTAAGCCAAGCATTAACTTCCGTTTCTAGCAGTGCAAAGTCTGGTCCTGAGAAGAAAACGTTTGTGTCGTCCGCGTAAAGAACAGCATCCGGGGTTAAGGGAATATTGACGATATCATTAATGAAGGCGATGCAGAGCAAATGACCGAGAAGTGATCCCTGGGGAACTCCATATTTTATTTTTCCTGCCTCTATCCGAATTTTATAAAGCTGATATATTGTTTTCTTGTATTCAGATAACTTTATGAGTTGACCAGGCAATCCGTGAATTCCATACATTTCTCATTTTTTAATTAAGATGTCATGCTTGATAGAATCGAAACCTTTCGGAAAATCTACAAAAACATCGATCGTACAAAGCTTCTACTCGAAGTTTGACAGCATTTTTTTCTTTAATGTCTAGTAGAGCAGTTTCAGTTGAATTACCCGTTTGATACCCATACTGCTGTTTACAAATCAAGTTTTTGTCCATGAAAAAGGTGTTTATCCTTTTGTAAATACAATTTCGGAAAAAAGTGGTAATGCAGATATCAGTTTAGATTTCTTGAAGTTAGTTTTGTTGCCTCCCTTAAAAATAATTGCAAGACGGGCAATAGACATTTTGTCAGGGAATATACCCCTAAAGAGCATTCTGTTACATATATAAGTAAATGGACCGATAATGAACTCAACAGCGGCTTTGATCGGTTTAGTTGTGCCGTCGTCCCCTGGGGGACAAGTGTTTTTAATGCATTTATTGTTTGTGATTTCTGCGTCCGATGTAGGCGTTAGAAATAAGTAATCACTATGTGCAGGAAATATGTAGGAATTATTGGACTTCGACTATTGCCAATACCGGACGTTATCGGTAGCGTCGGCATTCAAAAAATGTTTATTAAACTCAGTTGCAAGAATTTTGCCAGCGGAAGTAATTCCACTTATGATTAGTTTAAGGTACTTGTGTTTTTTCTACGGACTACAAGTTTATTGAATTCTTGCCACACCAACCTAGGATTATGCATTACTGACGAAAATAGATAAATCGAACCACCATATTGCATTGCTTTAAAGTGGTAAGGCATATTAGTGCACGGCCACCTGCGCTCCTGCTGAAACCCCCACACGAAGAGAAAGCACTGGGGAGGCACAAATAAGAACCTGCTTATTCTTTAATGTCTGCCTGTGATGCGTGGAGCGATTGAAGGCGTCTTTGGGGCATAACTTTTACAGAGCGCTCTGTGAATGACGGCGCGCGCTGTCCTTGATGGAACGTATATAAGTGTACTAATTTCAGGGTATCACTCCCCCTGCCCCCCCCCTCTCTCTCTCTCTCTCTCTCTCTCTCTCTCTCTCTCTCTCTCTCTCTCTCTCTCTCTCTCTTGTCTCTCTCTCTATGCACCCCCATCTTTCTCTCTATTCCCCCTTTCTTTCTGATTCCAAAAATAGAAATGTAGCCCCATAAATACGGGGTCGCATAGTAGGATAGGGCTGTTTCGATCTAATTTTCATTTACAGTAACAAAAACGTTTTTTCTTGTTTGCCAATTTCGTGATTTGCTCCCGCTTGTACCCGTGAGTCTTGTACCCGCTCTGTCTCCACTCAATTTCTTAAACCGGCTTTGCCAGGAACTACTGAAACGATTCGTTTTCAATGTTTTTTCTACGACTGCATTCCCTGTGTCCATTGTCTACGTTTTTACTCGGGGTGGGAGCGGGGGAGCTGAAACGACGCGCGGTTCGTCCGCTCGCGAGAAGTACCACTCCGAATTGCAATCATGATGGTGCGCCCACGATGAGCCGATCAATCAGAGACGAAACGAGGTCAACACTTGGGCAACGAAAGGTTCACGGACTGTTCGAAGCGGCCAGCGCCGCGGCAGTGGCAGCGTTCTCAGTTTACCGATGCGCGGCGCTCACGCTTGGCGTGCTGTTCTCACCGCACGCACGATACGGAAAGCAGAGATACGTACAGTGCGCGTCAGGCTTGTCTAGGGCAAGCGAACGCGCGGCTTCGGAGCGTGCTGGCGACATCTGCTGATAGCTGCTGGGTTAGAGATAGCTTGCCATTGCGCGTGCGCCGATCTCGGACAGTCCGATCTCGTGCACCGATCTCGGCCGATCTCGTCGTTTCGCATGTGCCGTTCGAATTCGCAGACGCCACCACCCTCGAGGGGCGCTTGTCTTTCACAGTGGCAGCTGGGAGCGTTGACAGGCAACATAGACGCGTCGTTCGACGCGATGCAATAACACAGCAGGCGGTTACGCAATACTACAAAACGACCTCCGCTAATCTTCTGAATCTCACGTTTAGAAAACGAAAAGCACGCAACATGAACGCAGTGCAGCGCTTTCCGTCGAAACTTTTGAGCGATTAAGTAACGGCTGCACTGATAATGCATCGCGTCAAATTACGCGCTTATACCCGTGTCACCGCCTACGATTGGCACTGCAGAATAAAAGCGCCCCTTGTGGGGCGTGGCGTGTCTAAGTTTGAGGGGCCCATGCTATAAGACGACCGACCCGAGTCTGTCCGAGATGCACGCACGCGCAATGGCAAGCTATCTCCAACCCAGCCACTATCAGCAGATGTCGCCAGCGTGCTCGGAAGCCGCACGCTCGCTTGCCTAGACAAGCCTGACGCATACTGTACATGCCTGCCCCTGTGGCCTCGAGGTGAAGTTCGCGGTACTGGCGCCGACGGACTGGGTTCGAACCCCGGCGGGTGTAACTATTTTTTGAATTTGTAATTGCAAAAACGTTTTCTAAGATCAACTATACGTGTTAACTTCGTTGAGAATGGTGATTTGGTATCATTTAGGCCAGCTTAGGTTCGAGGTGCACCCTCTGACAAATTCAATTGACGTTCTGCATCGCGCGAAGTGACATCACATGTGTCACGTGGTGGGCTCTGGGCAGCGAAGCATTTAGAAATACAGTCAAACCCGTTTATAGCGAACTGCAATATGCACTGCGATTAGTTCGATATATCCAATAGTTCGATATAGCCGAACCCACCTATAACGAGCTCATTGTTACGAGTTCGCAATCCGCGAGAGCCCCCCGCCCCCTCCCCCACTCCGCCATCCGCGTATGCAGAAACGAACACCCTACAGTAGCCATTACCAGACCAAAACAATCAATTTATTGCAAGGATCAAAGTTACTTTCCGCCTAACTGCCCACGTTGCAAAAAAAAGAAGGGGATTTTTGTTTTCACTTTCGTTTTGGCGGCTTCAACTAGCATAGCATTCTCTACACGAAACATTGTTTGCACCAGTTCCGAGTCCGTGTCCTCAAAAATCTAAGAAGCATTGGCGGAGCACATCGACGGCCGAAAGCGCTTCACTATAAGCGTCGGACGGATTTCAATGGCGACATCATCGGGAACGTTGGCGAGCTCTTCCCACAGTTCACCGATGCTGCATGCTGTCTTGGTCCGCACTCACTGACTGGGCGGATTCGTCGCGAGTCCCGCGCATCGGAAACAGTTCCGGAAAGTATTGGGCGTCACGTCGCTCCGTGCGAGTCGCAATGCCTCAGTCGCGGCTCTTGCTCCGTGGTCGCGGCCAATCGCCGCTCAATCGCCGCTCCGAGATCATGCATTTCGGTGGCCATTCTAGGCGCGCAGAGTTCGATATATCGGATGTGAACTTCGTTGTAAGGAATATGTTTCCCATGTATTTCCGTAGCTGAAATATTTTTGTTCGATATAAAGCATAATTCGCTCTATCCGGGTTCGTTATAGCCGGGTTTGACTGTACGCCGCCGCGAAAAGGAAACAGCGGCGCCGGGGGAGGTGGGTCGCTGCCGCACGCGCAATGCGAGCGACCTTGAAAGGGGGCGGGGTGAACGGGAGGCTTTTGGCTACGGGAAGCCAGAGGAACGAGCTTGGGAAATTGCTGTCCTGAGGGCGGGTCAAGTGGTGATAGGCGCGGCCTCAACACGGAGCATAAATTCCAGGAGCAGATCAACAGAAGTATGTATGTATGTATTTATTGCACAAAAGAAAGAAAGGAGGGTCCACCAGCAGGCGTAAATTGTCTCGCCTAGGGGCGGACACCGGAACGCCTGCTGGTGTAGGGGAGGTGGGATAGGGAGGAAAGAGTACACAGGAATAGGGGGATAGGGTAGAGGGCTTACATGAATCATATATAACACATAGGCAAGAATAACCTATATACAACGTTAGGTGAAAGAAAACAAAAACGAAAGAGTGAAACACTAGACATATAAATACATATCAAAATACAGGACACAAAGGTGTAGCAAAAAGGACACCTGCACACATACACACGCACACACACACAAATACACACACAGGAATGCTACACTAGCAGCTACACTCCACTGCGACCCGGGCAGTTATGCAAAGTTGTAGCGTAGTGCGTTGTGGAGCCCCGAGGCCCCCAGGTATGCTCCCAGGGCCTCGAGCACGTTGTCCCGCTCCCTGGCACTTCATGGGGGCCAAAGCAGTTCCTCGAGCGGCCGCACCCCTCGGAGCACGTCCAATTGGGCTTTCGACCTTTACATTCTTAAAAGATCCTAAGCTTTCCCTTAATTTTTTCTCTTCATAATTCAAGGCCCACTGATTCAGAACAGTTCTTCGTACAGAGGTCAACTTTTTTGTGTTATCATTATTGTTATTTCACGCTTTGAAAGGCAGCAAGCTCAACTGCTAGCCCCTGAGCTGTGCGGAAAAGCCAACCATTGGAGGTCCGTTACGGAGCCTTTCCGAATGGGCTGGCTGAAGTGACGAATGAGAACTTGAGGCAGTGCGAAAAAACGCAGCTACAAGCAATGACAGGAGCACGATGAACGAAGCAGGGCTGGGATGATTCTTTTTTTTTTTTTTTCGGTTTTAGAGGGGTATGCGGAATTGTATGCTCCAAAAGCCATTTCCTGGAATCGACTTCGTCATAAAGCAACGACGATGACATCGACGTGGGACGTCGGTGAGGAGGAGGAGGAGGATGGGGAAGGAGGAGGAGAAGGAGGAGGATGAAGGTGGTGATGATGATGATGACGACGACGACGACGACGCTGCTGCTGCTGATGAAGAAGAAGAAGAAGAAAAAGAAGAAGAAGAAGATGATGACGACGACGACGACGACGACGACGACGATGATGATGATGATGATGATGATGATGAGGAGGAGGAGGAGGAGGAGGAGGAGGAGGAGGAGGAGGAGGAGGAGGAGGAGGAGGAGGAGGAGGAGGAGGAGGAGGAGGAGGAGTTTGCATAAGGCTGTTAGGGTCAGCGTAAAGCAGTCGAAAATCTTTGTTGTGTCAGAAGTGATACCTGCTGCTAATAGGTCTCCTGGCCTATGTGTGCCTGTATGTATACATATTCTTCAAAGTATACGTGTTCTGCGGGTAATAGCTCCCCCTCTCCCACCTTGCAAGCTCCTATGAAGGCCGTCACGTGCCGTCGGTGTATCGGGGAGTGAAACGGGTGAAACTGCTAGTGGTTGATACGCATAAACAAACAAACGAAAAGAAGGCGACGTGCGCTAATACGCAGAAATTCCCACGAGGATTTCAGAAAGCGCGCACGAATGCGTCTATCAAGCGGTATTAGACTCAACCTCCTCGTGTGATCGGCGTAAAACAAGGGGCAGCGAAAAAAAAAGAACTACACGTACCTATAGGAGCCACGACAATGCATCGATGTTTCTCCTCCGGATGTTCGATTTTATGCTTGCTTTTCGATGGGCTTGCTTTTCGAACAAAGAACAGTGGTGGACGAAGAAACGAGGGCGCACGCAGCACTCACTTAAGTTCAGACGGAGCTGCATAGTTCACTACGTTTTGAGGAAAGATATATCCTGTGCTGTCAGCACGTCCACGTGGTCAAGAAGAGCGGATGCTGTCATCGTGCTGACGAGAACAAACTTCACAAGAAGGTGCACAAACTTTCCTGCTGCTGAATTGTTCCTGCTTCCTTTCTTTTTGCTATACATACCGATGGGGATTATCGCGAAAAAAAGTCGCGAATGTCTAAACCAACAAATAAATAAAGGGCCGGACGGGCGATTGCAAATATACGACTCAGGCAGACATTGTTTGCGAAGAGGAATCAAACGCAAAGGCACGAGTGAGCAGCTGCGATAAGCAGCCAAGACTGGAAACTCGCTTTTCCCTGAATACATTCACGTGTGTTGCACTTTCGGAAGCAACTTAAATGGATGAATCCGGAGGGCAGTCCGCGGAGGGTCCGCTTGATTTAGATGCTCGCGCGGAGACGGCCTCAAGTGTGTGCAGGAGAAGGGCCACTCCAGTGATTCGGGGACGAGTGTCCACACACGCACATACACACGCGGTCCGGCAACGCAGTTCCCCCCTTGGAAAGCGTGTGTGGCCGGCCTTTTCCATTGCGAGCACGGAGATGAATCGATCACTTGCACGCTATGTTCTGGGAGACGCGTATTTGTGATGCGAGGAAAGGTCGTCAATCTGAGAGATGCTGCTGCACCGCGCAGCTTTCGCGGCTCGGTGGCAACTCTTGTTTCTTATTTCTTTGCAGTAATGTAAACAGGCGTCGAACAGCTGATGAATGCGCGTGTCCGCGCACGCAAATACTGGGCCGTGTATCTACACATTTTGTCGGTTATTCTCACCACCCTCTTCTGCCTGTTTCGTAACGAGCTAGGTTTCAATCCAGCGTGTGCAATAACCGAAATGTTTAGTTGCTTTTTGTCCAGTTGTTGGTCCTGATCCCGAAGTTGTGGGTCCTGCCTTTTAGGAAGTGAAAAATGGTTAAGATGTGATATCCATATACACCACAAAAAGCTGCGCAAACGAACCTAAAATTTCGGGAACGCATTATTATCACGACGATGGAGGCCAATTAAGGTCTCTTTTTTCCTTGCTACAGACTGAGGGAGTGAAAACACTTGGTCGCGCATCTGCATTCTTCGCTGAAAATGTCGTCGCCACTGTCTCTCCACTGCGTTTCGCTCCTCTTGTGTTTTCCTCCTTTTTCTCTCCTTCCCACGCTGCACGCCTCTCACACCAAACGCGTGCAAGATACAAAACACGAAGGTTTGCAATTTGCTATTTAGCATTCTTTTGAATTAATTGCTACCTTTTTTCCCCCCTTGACACCCCTAACGTCATTTGCCCCCGCTCTCGCAGCTCACGTCGTCTTTAATTCAATGCAACTTTCTCGCGTTCTTATAACTCACCACTACCTATTGGGACAGCGCGTGGCTGTTTGATTTCTTGTTTTAAGCACATGTCTCCCGCGGGAGCCGATGTTATTTCTTATAAAACGGTGACTATTGCATGTCACCTACTTAGCATCACAAGTTCCGTGCGTTTTCTATAACGTATGGATACCAGGCAGAATGCCAACTCCACGTTGAAATAACTGATTATGGCAGCTGCTAACGAGTAACTCAGTGTGCGTTGTACCTGTTGTCACGGTGTAAGATATACTTACACCGTGCCTATGATATAGCATCTCCTGGTACTACCGCTAGCAACCCATTCTCGTGATCGGCCGTCTCGTGCCGGGCAGATGTGAACAAAAGTCATAGTCAGGAAAGCAACCGGCTCATGTCGGCGAGCCGTTGGTGGGCGGCGGCCGTAAGAGGGCGTCACCAATAGGTCGCCTGGCCGGATATGAAGCGGTGGGCGTCAGTTTTACGGGGCCTTCTTGATGCGGCCGAAGCGGGGCGCACTGCAATCGTTCCGCTTTGGGGAGCAGAGTTGCGCGTCCATCCGCCATCTTGAGTCGTGCGGGGAAAGCCACCCGTCTCGCACGTAGGAGCTTCCGCCGGTGCGCCGTGCCAGCGGCCCAGCGACAGTGGTTAGGAGGAGTGGCGAGGAGAAGCGGGTCAAAAACTGGCGCACGATAGTTGGCCGCTTATCAGATGAGCGGCCGCCGCTTATCAGATGAGCGGCCGCCGCTGCCGCCGCTTCCACAACCGTCGATGCACAGTTGAGCAGAACTGACTGAATACGGGGTCATGTGCGCAGCACTGAAAGCGGGCTTTCTGTGGAACTGGAACCCGCGGCATGTGGCAATCAGACGCGCAACTGTTGCGCTACGCGATATACAGAAGCTCTAGTTCCGCTGGCCGCGCCAGTGGAAAACGAAGGGGTGATGAAAGCCCGTGCGTGAACCCGCTCGTTACAGCGAAGGACGCTGGCAGCCGAGCCGGTACAGGCCCCCGAGCACCGTATCCTCCTGAAAACATTCGATGGCAAGACGATTTATTTATTTATTTATTTATTTATTTATTTATTTATTTATTTATTTATTTATTTATTTATTTATTTATTTATTAGTGAATAGTTCAATGTTAGATTGTTTCGATTCGATCGATATTTCATTGAATATATACTTATTGCACGAACCGTGGTCTCCTTTGCATTGCCACCGCTTTTATTTAGGCGCCAGCCATAAGAACACCATTGCACAATGCCACTAGTTTTATTTTTTGAATGAGCATGTATAAACTTTCTAATCATCATCGAGGCACCGATGCGATTATCATCATCAGTGCCCGTAATCTCTCGTGAGCAGCTCTCGTTCGAGCTGCTTCGTCTTCCTATCATCGCCACCTTGTCAAAAGAACCACCAATGTATCACCGGGACGTCTCGGCCCTTGGTCTTTCCTCTTATTTTGTAGAGAATTAATGGTATGAAATGTCTTCTAATACTTGAGGTACTATTGGCCATAAAAAGTTTTCCTGTGCAATACCCTGTACGAAAACACAAAGCTGTTTAGCTAAACTCAGTGGAGCGAAATGAAGAAGTATGCAATTACCTTTGATATCATACGTCGATCGGTGCGGCCATTTGTCATTCCCCACTCCATTCTGCCGGCTTTTTTCCCTTTCAACGGCACTGAGATGATTACTCTATTTACGTGTTGTAGGTGGGAATTCATGTACCTTCTTAGGGTTGTGTAGCGTTCGATTTCTCCAGAATCGACTCCCGGTTGATCCCATCTGTAAGCGTTTCACTTAGTGAATGTGCCGCAGGGTGGGCCTGCATTCAAGCTTTCGCGCGTAGCTGTGTGAGTGGGCGCCCTTTACAACAGACGCGCTAGTACGACAGGCAGAATCCATTTCTGATGACTGTCTCTAAACGCGAGTCATTTTTCCTTTTTTTCAGTTGGGGACAATCTCTCGCAATTACCACACAGGCGACCACACATAAGCATCCCTCGACCTTTACAAAAGAGAGATCCTGTACGGCGAGTGCTGCCAGTGCGTGTATGCTTCGCATTGCCACTAACGTTTGCTTCACCGCCATGCCGCCCCTCGTGCTGCGGTGCACCCTTTGCAGGCAAGTCGGCGATTGACGGCTGGTCGGGAAAGGCCGAGCAGTCTCATGGGCAGCCAGCCGGCCAGATTCCGCCCAGTGGCTGACATAGCGGAACAACGCTTCGCATCAAAATGCGTCCCTGTGTCCAGTCTCGTTTAATCGCCACCTGGACCCTTTTGTTAGGCCCCGGTTTTTTTTTTTTTGTTTTTTTTTTTTGTTTCTCGAACGAGTCCCGCTGCTTCTGCTGGCTCGCTCGCTCCGCCGTGTCTCCAGCCGTTAATTCGTTGGTCAAGTAACACGACGTTTACTTTAATTCGACGGAATCGGCTGATCTGAGTCGGTGTCTCCACGATGCGGTGACGCAGCCGCTGCGGGAGTGCAGTCCCTTTACTTTCGTCTCGGCCTCGTAGCTTGAGTGACGACAGCTGATTGTCAGGCAATGAGGGAACACGTTCGGAGAATTTTACGCTAGGCGGTGTCTTGTCTCCTGGCTCTTTTTTACTGGCCATGTTAGAATGGCGCTTCCGTCGTCGATAATCGTGTCCGTCTGTGCCTTGCGGGAAAGTAAGCTGCACAGCAATAGCAAACTTTACCAAATGCGTCCCGCTGCCCCTTCGGACGTAACCCACGCGCCCTCTATTGCAGCACGAGCTTAATAATATGCTTTGTGGCAAATCCAATTTTTCAGCAAAAGCTAACAAATGCGTTCAGAGCCAAAGCAAACTACAAAGCGAGAGCTGGCCTTAAAGTTAGACCAGTTTTACTGAGGTATATCCCGGTCCGCCCATTGGTAATCGACATGCCCTTCCTGTGAGTGCTCATCAAATTAAACAATTTATTGAGTGACATATCTTAAGTATTGCCGTTTTTAGGTAATATTGCAACCGTATCTACTCTCAGACGTTTCGCTGTCAGGTACCACACCTCTTGTTTTTGTTTTTTACATCCCCACATTTTTTACATCTTCGCCTTTTTTTAAACATTTCACTCAGTTGCAGTAACAAAAAGGCGGAACAAAAGCCGAGGCGTATGAATAAAATCAAAGGCCCTGTGCTGACCCTCCCACTGGGATCACGGGGATGAGCCCCGCTACCGCGACGTCTTGCCGGGCAGCCCTGCAAGAAATGACGCGGCGCTCCCGAGTAGCGGACGGACCTCGCCCTTGGCGGCGCCGGCGAATCGCGTTCTTCATTTACCAAGAACCGCGCGCTTGCCAAACCGTGACGGGGAGCAGTTCGCGCGTTGCCGCCGCTGTGTCTGCTGGAAAGTGTGTCGCCTCCATTGTAATGCAAAAACAATAGCTTTTCTCGCGGAGAAAGACGAGCACGTGGTGCCATAGCTGCTCTTTTAAGGCTCGCTCCTATAATGTAGCCTTGGAGAAGCTGCAAAACTTTTTTCCCTCCGTTTTCAACAGCTAGCCATCCTCACTTAATGCTCGTTAATGACTACAGCGACTACGTCGCTTTGACAAGCGTTACTTTTCTCATTATTTCCCCCAAAACCTCGGGGAAACACTCATCAACACGCGACCGGAAGCTTGAGAGAAAGGAGAAAGTTCGGTTCTAAAGTGTGCTCCCTCTTGTTCTCAAGTTTCAGCGGTATTTCTTTCCTTTTTGGCAAACCTTAAGACTTTTTTCTTCCCATTTTTGCAGAAACAAGGCGTCCCCGCCCCCCGTGCCAAGACGCCCCGAAGCCTAGCTTGTGCTTTTGTTCCAAATCCTCAGTCTGGAACGCTCTTCCTGTAGAAGGGGCGGCTTGCGATAGTCCCCGGTCAACACTGAAAACAAAAGTGGAAGCCGTGTTTCTGCTTTTTCCCCCGTCGCTTCGTCTCTTTTCTTTTTTTCGCTACCCCGCGTATCCCCTCGTTAACACACGCGGCACCCGTCAGAGCGGCAGTCTATCAATATTCAAGAGGCCCGCTCTCGTTACGCGCGGAAGCCCTGTGCTGTACAGCGCGAATTCTGAGGCCCTCCGAGTTGCTCATGCGTCCGCGAGCCTTCGCGCAAAGTCCGCCGCTGTCAAGACCGACTGTCACAACGTCCTGCTCTGGAAAAGACGCCGTCTTTTTATAGCGGCTTGAGGGGCCTCATCTGTCACTATCTCAGAAACAAGACAGCGAAGGAAATCTTTTAAAAATATTAGGCGGATCAAACTCAGCGACGCTTGTTGCCAAACTTCAGCATGTTTAATATCTCTCTCGTTTTTTTCCTTTCCTCAGGGATGGCATTTCGTAAGCTGATATCAATGCTGCCGGATGCAGGTCATTTTCGTTACTTTTGTACGTCACTGGCGCAAGTTATCAACCGAAGGTCTCTGTCAAGTTGGACAAGTATTTGACACGTCAAATCAATCTTGACACGGTGCACACTTAAGCACCTCTTCGAGCCGCAGTAAGAATAATGCACCGAGTGCTTACGTCCTGGGGTTTCCCTTTATTCACATCCGCGCTGAGACCGAGTGTATACTCTATACAAGCGGCTCATTCTGCACGGCTCCTGCCGAAGACGCCGACTCCAATCGCCTGTTATGGACGTGCCCTTCCCTGAGTGCAGCGAGATCTCGACACCTTCGCGGCACAGGCCTGCATCCTGGGAGACCCCCCGATCTCCAGCGATGGCTGCGGGGGCCCCACCACCGCTGTCTTCAGGACTTCCTCCGGGGAACGGGTGCCAACTTGTACATAGGACTTTATGCCAAAAGACATAGTATAACAATTAAAAAAAAGAGATAGGATTCTATCGCTGGAAAAGGACAACAACAGCCTTAGGGCGGCGGTAGAGAGGCTCACTCTCGAATTGGTCGAGCTCCGCAGAGAGAGGTTACTCGTAACTAGTCCGCGAGGTTCCGATATCGAGGTTCCGGGATCCATGGAGGTACCGTCAGAGGGCGAGGCCACAAAGTGCCAACTCCCAAGGAACGGGCCCTTACTCCGCCCAGTAAACTGCAGTTTGAGGCAAAGTCTGAAACTAAGGAGACTGTATCTGCCATTAATGATAGCATCAAGTAGAGAAATGACCGACTCACCCGTATTGAGGGCAATGAGGAGAGCGTCGGGGCTAGGCTACAAAAGATCGAGGCATACGTGAATGATACGGCAGTTCTAACAATCGTGAAGATGTATCCCAGCCTTTTAGCAGAGCAAGGCAGATCCCACAGGAACACCAAACTAAATAACGCAATCCCACGGGGTCAAGATGGCCTCGATAAGTAAAGCCTTTAGAGCCTGGAAATGGAACTGCCGCGGACTCGGCCCAAAAAAGGCGGCCCTCCAGCAGATAATTAGATTACAAACTGAGAAGCCACATGTGACTATGCTTCAGGAGACGCTTGCGGCTGACCTCCCTTTAGCGGGGTACAAGGCGGGAGGATAAAGACAGAGGGGTGGCTATTCTGATAAACAAGATCGCTTATATCCAACATGAGCTCCGTACGTCGCATTGTAAGGTAGAATTCGTCACTGTCGAGATAATTCTAATGCTTTTGCCTATATATATAATTGTATAGGCAAAAGCCGCAGTATATTTCTCCTCAATTTGTATAGTAGCCCAAAAGAATAGAGGGAGAGCTCTAAGGCCATCCTAACTAAAGTGGCACTGCTAGCCGGTGACGCTCCTCTGACCTTCGGTGGCTATTTCAATGCTCCTCACCAAGCGTGCAAATACGCTTACTCCACCGGCAAGGGGTATGGACGCACGCCTCGTATCTTAGTCTGACTCTCATTATCGACCTGGGTCAGCCAACTAGATGCGCTATTAGATGCGGCACTAGGTACAACTTCTACGATTCTAGATTAGATTCTAGATTAGGATTCTAGACTAGACTTCTAGATTAGATGCGGCACTAGGTGCAACGGAAGTTCCCGCTGTGCCTCACGACCGCAGCCGGATGTTACCCCGCGCGACGCAAGTAGTGCGTTACTGGAAATATTTTAAACACGGCACAAGCTATTTTCGTGATTTTCTGTACTTAATATACTTATAAACTACTGCAGCAATGATAAACAAACTACGTGAGAAAAGGCAGACGATATGACGCATTCACAGCATCTCCTTTCAAAACGCGGGCGCATGTTGACATCAGGGTCCGTCGCTTAGGCGGAGTTATACCATACACGAGCTATTGCCCTTCTTAACATGTTCCCGAGTATAGTCACCAGCTTTGAGGCAGGCTCTAAGAAGTTGGAGGAGTTGAAACGGATTGATTGGGATAAGTTCCGCAAATTGAGGGCCTCTCCCGATGCCCCTACGAATGAGGTAGGTCCTCCGCTCGAGAGCTGGCTAGAGGGGCTTGGGCTGGACATTCGCGCGTCGGAAAAAACCATCCTCACGAATATTGTTAAAACTGATAAGATGGACCACAGATTAGCTAATCTCCTTGAGGTTAAGCAATCAATACTAGCACGGTGGAGAGACCAACGACTGAACAGGAGACTTAAGAAAAATATCACGCTGCTGAACAGGGAGATCGAGGAATACTGTAAAGTTCTATGTAGGCAACAATGGCACGAGGTATGCAATTCCTTAGGCGCCAACTTCGCAAACGGAGAGGCTGGGGTCTCCTCAGACATCTACTAGATGAGAGCGGTTCTGGATCCAAGTCAACCCAGCGGTCGCTACTTAGCAAAAAAATTTAAAGGCGCGGAAGGAAGCTAAGGATGACGAGCTCTTAGAACATCTAGCCGGTCAGTATTTGCCATTTAGGAAAACGCACTTTCTTTCCTCCGCCAATAGTGTATGCAGGTTCTCCCAACCACGCGCTCGACGGAAATTTTTCGGAGGGAGAAGTTCGTTTCGCGATTCAGGAGCTTAAAGGGACACTGAAGTGATATGTAAACATTGCGGGATTACTAGCGCAAACTGTAGTCCAGAGTCCCCAGGCCATGTTTCGACCACTCTAGGCGCGTTTACGCGATTTTATTTACTAGAAAAACTAATTCGAAAACGCTGTCCTCCTCTCTTTACGCTCGCCCATTTTCTGTGGCGTTTTCGTGTGACGTCAGGAGGGGATGAGCTGGCAATTGGCTGCGCCACGGCTGCGCTACTGCACGGCTCCCCGGCCGACAGAGTCAGTCGGCCCAGCGTTTCGTCCGCCGGCCGCCGGCGGGTCGTCGCAATCAAGGAGGTTAAAAAAAAATTGCTTGGTCGCAATTCGTTCGCTTAGTTGAAACGAAGCCAGGACACGTTTGTGAATGGAAGAATGTGCCTTTCTTTACTTGGTTTGTTTGTACACTGTATCACACAAGCGCTGCACATGCGACGCTTCGCTGACTGGTACGCCAGTAGGAAAATATAAGGCCTCTTGAAGGCGGGAGAAGAGTCAGCGAAGTCAATATAGGTACTAAGCAAATAAAATCAACTGATATTTTTACCGTACAGCGTAAAACTAGGGCGCGGGAAGCACTTTTTTGCGCTGGGCGAACAAGCACAGCGGTCAGCAGCACGACTACGCATCTGCGAACGCTTTTCCGTCTACGAAATGCAATTGCTAGACGTGAGCTACTGTGCAAACTCGGGCGACGCTTACTGCACGATCGCAGTACAACAAATAGTCACCTAAGCGGCTTGAAATGCCAAAACTAAATAAAAGTGTAAACCGGTTGTACAATATATACCATATATTAGCAACGCATTCGCGTCCCGGTTTGTGGCCTAGCAGTCTGGAGCGCTAGGATTTCACCCCAAATGTTTTGCGAGTCACAAGTTCGAATCCCCGCGGGTACGTGCTTTTTTTTTTTTTGTAAGTTAACTTTTTTGTTTTCCGCCGATGTTTTCTATATTGAGTTCACCTTTTTTGGGGCGGCAACGTTCATGGCTACACGAACTAGTTCACAAAACGCGCGCAGGCTGGCACTGGCGCGCTAGCGAGTTCTCGTTGGCGTGCTGTTGCCATAAGCACCGACTGCTTGCAGGCAGTGGGCACAGGCCAGAATGAACAGACCCTTGGCCTGGTGCGAACACGCTTTTTACGATACAGGCATGAGGGAGGCAAGCTCCAAATATGGGGGAAAAGCGCATGACATTTGGGCGTCTGCGGGTACGCGGAGGGCGTTCATGCACTGCGTAGGTCTCGGCTAGTGAATGCTACGACTACAAGCCGTCCTGGGAGGCTTATCTTGTGCATTTTACAGCCGACAACATGGCAGAAGCGCGGTACGATGATTACGGAGATATTGAGAATGCCCATCCAACAAAGCCATTGGTTATGTTTTACAGAACCGAAACCGAAACCGAAACTTGTGTGATTGCTAACCTTGGGCATCGTCCAATCACGGCGCCCCTCCTCTCAACGTCACAGCCTTAGTTGGTGCGGCCGCCGCAAACCGCGCATGGTAGTTTTTCTTCTTTCGCGCTTTGTAAAATAATTACCGATTTGTCAACCGGATAAACGATGAAAAGTGTGCTAATTTGAGCCAGTCTACGCAGTGCAAGCAAAAACGGGAGCTTGACAAATTCACTTCAGTGTCCCTTTAACAGTATATTTGCTGCCGGCCCTGACGGTATATTTGAAACAGAGTTCTTCGCAATCTTGAGGACCATTCCATCAGCTATCGAACCAGACAAATCAATAATATCTGGAAAGATGGCTACGTTCAAGATGCATGGAAACACGTTATTACGATACTCATTCCTAAGTTGACCAAGCCTCTAGGACTTAAAAACCTCAGACCAATTTCTCTGACGTCTTGCCTCGGCACGTTTGCAGAGCATATTATGCTTAACAGGCTCTCCGGTTATGCGGAGGAGAACCAGCTCTTCCCGAATACCATGATCGGCTTCATACCGGTTCTTTAGACCCAGGGGGCTATGCTTCGGATAAAAACGAAGCTTCTAGATCGGGTCAAACATGACCCAAGGACCATTCTTCATTTCTTTATTCAGAGATTACCCCGCATTGCCCGAAGGCGCTACAGCAGGGAGGTTACAGCATCGACATAAACAAATCTTCATTCAGCACACTTGCGCTTCAGACAACCTATTCCACTCTTTAATGGTTTTTACAAAAAATAACTTAGCGAGTAGGTCCGTCCTGGTACGCCATTCCCTTATTTTGAAAACATGGTCAGTTCTATGTGAACGGTAATGAGGTTCTTTGAAGTAGTTTTCTTTGTTAATTCCTGTTTTATTGTGAAATATTTGAAAAAAGAACTTTAACCGCAACTTTCGTCGTCGCGGGGAAAGCAGCTCCCACCCAAGTTTATTTTTCATCTGAGTACAACTATCTCCCCTCTTGTACCGTCCCAAGACGAACCTAGCCACTCGGTTTTGTATTTTCTCAAGTCCATCAGACAGTGTTACTTGGGAGGGATCCCATACGGCGCAGGCATAATCTAGTATAGGTCGTATACATGTCAAGTAAGCCGTATTCTTTAGGTTTTGCTCTGACGTTTTTAAGGTTGCGTTGCATGAAATTCAGCGCCCTTGCAGCTTTCCTTACTACGTCGCTTACATGTGCATTCCATGAGCAATCGGATGAAAGCACTACACCTAGATATTTATAAGTAGCAGCTTTTTTTACAGGATTTTTTTAAGGAGAAAATTAACGAGTTTTATTTCGTTTATTCAGGGCCTTGATGAAGAAAAATCATTCGATAATAAACTCCACACGGCAATACTTCAGGCCATACCGGACCTAGTCTTGGCAAGCGTTTTTTTTCTTACGTTCGATCTTTTCTTAGTGGCAGAACCGCTTCCCTACGCATTGGAGATATTATATCAGAATCCCTCGAACTGGGAGACAGAGGCACTCCCCAAGGCTCGGTACTGCATCCCTCTTTGTTCAGTCTGGTCATGTCCAAATTGTCCAGAACACTTCTCGATATGGAAGGGGTTGAACACACCATCCACGCTGCTGATGTTACCTGTGGAGTGCTGGGGGCAGTGATGGCGAATTGTAGGCTCGGTTGCAAAAAGCTGTCAGGGCCACAGAGCTCTACCTCGCCTCTGCGTGTCTTAAATGTTCCTGAAAGAAGTCGGAGTTGTTTTTAATAGCCAATACAAATCAGGGCGCTAGCCCAGGGGTTGGGAGCAGGACAGGAGGCCCAACATCGTGCTTTTTGACATGAACGGCAACCGCATTCAGGGAGTCAATTCCATCAGAGTTCTGGGCTTAAATATCGAAGGAAACGGATCCAGTAACTTAATGTTACAGAAGACTACCAGGTCAGTGGAAAACGCGTTACGAATGTTTTGACGCATTCTCAACAAAAATAGAGGTATACGCGAGAAGTGCGCCATCATGCTTATCCACGCTTTCGTCATGAGAGTAATATTTACTTTACATTACTGCCATTTAAACTTAGACTGCATTCCTTATATATCTTCACAAAATACGATCAGAAAAAGACAAAAACTGTGGTTGATTCCTCTGTCATAGGAATTGGTAAAACACGAAAGTGAAACGTGCAGTGAAATCTGCAGCTGAGCATTATTTGATGGTCGGCGGCTGTCTTGTGGGCGTGCTTGGCGAGCGACGTCCTGCGGGCGGGTCGCTTCGGCAAGGGTGTACTGGCGTCATTTCCGTGACTGATACGACGTCAGTGAAATCTTGGTGTATCCCGGCATAAAACACTTTCGTGTTAAAATATAAAACCCGAAAACTAAAAACCCTAAGTATAACGTACTCTTTTTAAGGTAATTTATTTATGTTAAGGTAATTGTTTCCTATGCTTGCTGGTGGTAGCGAGCGCCACTGTTTGGATCTCATCCGGCGAGCATTTTTCTCTCCACTTTCTTTCTTTCAAAAATCTGTATCTGTTTCAACGATAGTAAATGACCTACCACATTCTACTCTTTGCTTTCCATGGCTTTGTTGACTGCCTACCCTTATTTCTGTATTATTCAACGAATCCATCATTACCTTTCTGATTCGCTATGAATCACCCTCGCTCCTTTTCAACCACCCCCGTCCCCTCACAGGGCCTTTAAGGATCAACTTCAGACTGTAGGAAGCAGACTCGGTAGAGTGCGGTGGCCTCCTACATTTTATTGGAGAAAGCGTAGGCCCGGCCAGGAGAGGGAGCGTTGCGGACATGAAGCCGCCCAGGCGCTCGGTCGTGTTCGATCCTCGTGGCGCGTGGCACTGCTGACGCAGCCGGGCAAGCACCGCTGCTGATGATGATTGTGGGATGCAGGTGTGATGATGATAGTGGCGCAGTTAGCGGGTGAAGCTGCCGCCACTACAAGACCTACAACGAGCTCACCAAGCACTTCTACTGAAATCGACGGGAATTTTCGTTCCCAAGCAAAGGACTCAACAGGATGAAGTCAGTCACTATCCGCATGCTACAAACGGGTCATACTCCAGTCCTTGTAGGATGAGCCACATCGAACCGGACTACGACAGAACTGCTACCTGTGCAAAGTGTGACAGGCGCATGAACTTGGGGCACATGCTGTGTGGTTGTGCCTCGCAATCCTCCTACCTGGAGGGTAAGATCAAGTGGGACAGTGCTCTCAGGAGCAGCGAACTTCGAGATCAATTCTGGGCTGTCCAGAAGGCCCACGTAGCGGCGGAAAGTCTCGGGCTCTCGTCCCCACGTGGGAGGTGCCCTCTACACCTTGACACCTGTCAGGTGCTCTTCGACGTCCTTTTTGGAAATGAAGTTTTACCACCACCAGCACTTCTCCGTCTTAAGAAGAAGGTGGTTGAACGCGAAGCCGCTTTTCGTAACGGATTCTTTGGCTGTCCTCTGAGTTTGGATTAAGTTTCGACCAAGCCGAAATGAAACAATCGGACAGACCCTAGCTTCATAACGCGAGGGACCCAGGTCGAATTCCGGTCACTGAAGCGTTTTTTTTTTCTTTCGCTTTATCCACGATCATTCATCACCATCGTTAGAGAAAGTTGGCTTTCCTGCATGGCGTTTTCGCGTTACAGACACCATCAGTAAAAGCACTAAAGTTTTGCTTTAAAAGCCAGAAAAGTGAAGCAGAAACGAAAGGCGTACCTGCTGCGACGAGCAAATGACACAGTGCCGCTCCGTGCTGGCCATAACATAGCTTTCGCGGTGCTTCCAGGTGCGAAGGAAAGAGTGAAAGCGTTTATCGAAAGTGTTGCAGAGTCCCTTTAATTAATAATAATATGATGATGATGGTTGGATGTTAATGGCGCAAGGCCAACTGGGCCAAAGAGTGCCAAAACAATGGCTATATATGAGAGGTGAAACCGTACACACTAAGTCAGAAGAAACACAAGTAAAATCAGAAAACGACAATGAGCATGGCTGGTGTATAGGGCCAGGGAGTGATCATGCGTGGTATGAAATGAGGTCTAAAAAATTACGCCCACCTCCCCTCGCGGGAACCCTGGTGTGATGCGGCGCTGTGGGGGGGGTTCAAGCGCAAGCGGAGAGCAACCGTCGGACGAAAGGCCGCCGGAGAGCGGCACACCGGTTATATGCGCAGCGCGCCCGAAGGAGAGGAGACCGCGGAGAGAAAGAGTGCAGCGGCTATGACGCAACACAATCCAACACAATCCACTTTAATCCAATCCAATCCAAATCCAATCCAATCCAATCCAAGTCAAGCCAATCCAATCGAATCCAATCCAATGCCCCTCGCGAGAGAGTGTTCGCTATCGGAGAGGAGAGCGGGAGAGTGGCTGCGGACAACAACAACGGACGCTCGCGGACAACAACAACGGACGCACGCAGGAAGGACAGGGCCGCCGACAAGAGATGCTCTCAGCGTCGCATCTAAAATTTAACTTAAACACACTTTTTAAATTTAAACTTTTTTTTTTAAATTCAACACTTTTAATATTTAAAAACACACTTGATAGAAAACATGAGATCGCCAGACAAGAAAAACGCTGGCTGTAGTGGGACGTGTAGTCTGTATAGTTGTGGGAAGTGTTTGCGTCGCGTTGTGTGAAGTGCTGTGCATTTAATGAGTATGTGAACTACGGATAGGGCCTCTCCGCATCGGCTGCACTGGGGTCTTGAAGATCCCGTCAGCAGATACGAGTGCGTTGCATGGGTGTGCCCTATCTGTAGCCTAGCCAAGGCGACTTCCGCGTGTCTGTTGCGTGTGTCAGTTGTGTATGGTCCCAAGCGTGGTTTTATAACGCGTAACTTGTTATCTGTCTGTTCACTCCAGTGTGTTTGCCATGTTCTACGCAAGTGTTGTCTTATGTGTGGCTTGAGGTCTGTAAATGGTACGGTTGTTATGTCTACAGTGTTCCTTTGTGGAGCAGCAGCGGCCCTCTCGTATGGGAACACGTTCCCAGTGATCCCAGCGTGTCCTGGGACCTAGCAGAGGAGCAGCTCATGCTTTTGTGCATACACCGACATGATAGTGTTGAATGCAAGATTAACTATGTGGTTTTTGGGGGGGGCTTGTGCGATGATAGTGCGCGAACAACACTCAAGGAACCTGTATAGATGATGGAATTGGGAATTTGATTTTCAAGAATGTGTCTTACAATCAGTAAAATTCCATACGCTTCTGCTGAAAAAAATTGTTGTGTGCACGCTCATGGTTCTGGCAGCATTGAAATTCGGACCATGAGCAGCGCACGACACCGTAGTGGAGGTTTTAGAAGCGTCACTGTAAAATTCTGCCCATGTGTATTTAAACTGCAAAGACAGAAATTGCTGCAGTATTGCAGTTCGTGGTACTCAATTTTTCTCAAGTTTCATAAAAGAAAGGTCGGAGGACACAGGACGAACTTTCCAAGGAGGTAAAATGTCTGAAAAGGATGATATGTACACATCTAAAAACGAAGCGCTGAAATCCGAGGCTCGCTCTCTCACTCTAAGTGAAATGGGCAGAGGAACGGATGGGCGATTTACAAACAGCATAGATGTGGATGTATCGTTAAAGACAGGATAAAAAGGATGGTTATTCAGCGATAAAATTTTAAAAGCATTAAGCAAGTCCATGTACGTTCGTTGGTTCTCAAGGCTCCACTTATTACACTCGACATACAGA
Organism: Haemaphysalis longicornis; assembly: GCF_048455015.1. Classification (NCBI taxonomy): domain Eukaryota; kingdom Metazoa; phylum Arthropoda; class Arachnida; order Ixodida; family Ixodidae; genus Haemaphysalis; species Haemaphysalis longicornis. The sequence goes on from NW_027526460.1 coordinate 2,791,205, forward strand.
CTCTCGACAGGGCTAGAGCGAAAAGCACCCGATGCGAGACGAAGCCCCAAGTATAGCACTGGGTCAAACATTTGCAACGCTATTTTAGTCGCCGACCCATGCACCACACTGCCATAGTCCAAACGAGACCGAACCAAAGCAGTATACAAGCGCAACAGGAGTTCTTTGTCAGCCCCATACGATTGGTAGGAGAGAACCTTATAGATAGTTATTGTTTTCAGACATTTATGCTTAAGTTCTTTGATATGTGGAATGAATGTAAGTTTGTGGTCAAACACAACACCTAGAAACTTGTGCTCCTTGTTCACAGGAAGCGACACGCCATTAAGAGTAATGTCTGGGTCCGGATGGACCCCATGCTTCCTGAAGAACACAACGCAAGAGCTTTTTGCAGGATTCAGTCTAAAACCATTCTTGTCTGCCCAGCCGGCACGTTTCTTCACGCCAAGCTGGACTTGACGTTCGCAGATTGACACATTACACGACCTAAAGGATATCTGGACGTCATCTACATACATTGAATAAGAAATTGTAGGTGGCAATGCCTTCCCAAGGGAGTTCACCTTTACTATGAACAGAGTGCAGCTTAGAACTCTACCTTGCGGCACGCCATTTTCTTGCACGTGAACCTTTGAGAGGGCACTACCGACTCTCACGCGAAAGGTTCTCTCCGACAAGTAACTAATAAGGGTATTTAACATGTTACTCGAGACACCGAACGAATTGAGGTCACTAAGTATGCCGTAATGCCATGCGGTGTCATAGGCCTTCTCTATGTCAAAAAACACCGTAAGACAGAACTGTTTGTGAACGAAGGCATCCTTTATATATAATTCCATTCCAACGCAACCAGTTGATCGTTGGTGGATCTCCCCGCCCTGAAGCCAGCCTCGCAGCTCTCGAGAAGACCATTGTACTCAAATAAGTAAATGAGTCCCCTGTTTATCATCTTCTCGAGAAGCTTGCATAGGCAGCTGGTCAGGGCAATGGGTCAATAGCCAGCGGGAGATGAAGGGTCCTTCTCTTCCTTCAGGAAAGCCACTACAAGGCCTCCCTCCAAGACCTTGGAAGCTGCCCCGAAAGCCATATTTTCTTGTATAGGTGTAGGAGTATCTCAAGAGTGTCTGGGTGTACGTGTTGAATCATGGTATATGTAATCTTATCTGCGCCTGGAGCTGAAGGATTGCACGTGCTCAGGGCAGCCCTCAACTCATAGAGTGTGAATTCAGAGTTGTAAGAAGTGTTTGAATTGTCTTTGTCATGTAAGGGCTTTTTCTCTGCAAATGTTTTGTGTTGCATGAAAGTGTTAGAGTAATGTGCTGAGCTGGACACGTGTTTGAAGTGTTGAGTAAGTGTGTCAGCCTGGTCTTCAAGTGTACCCCCTGTTGTGCTGACCAGAGGCAGGCTGTGTGTTTGTTGTCCTTTTAGTTTGCGTATTCTTACTTTTCGTGTGTCTGTGTAGGAGTTTATTGATGTTATGAAGGAACGCCAACCATCTCGTTTTGCCTCACGGCGCAGACGTTTTCCGAACGCCTTGGCCCGTTTGAACAGAATAAGGTTACCCGACGTGGGGTACCGACGAAGGATACCCCACGCCTTGTTCTGGGCCTCTCACGCCCGCCTACAGTCCTCATTCCACCAAGGCCTCCTCTGGTTGCGCGGGGCACTAGAGGCCTGGGGAATGGATTTTTCGGTGGCGTCGAGGATGTGCGCCGTGAGAAGTTGGGTAGCTTCTTCAACATTTAGGTGTCCTTGGATGTGTGGTGTAGTTTGGATGTCTCTCTCTGTAAAGGTATTCCAGTTAGCTCTTGCTTCATTGAACCTGTTTTGGGAAGATGGACTGCGTGGGCCTTTACCTATATGTTAGTGAGGTGGGGAAGTGGTCACTACCATATGGGTCCGTGCCCACACCCCACTCAACACATGGAAAGAGAGTTGCAGAACCAATAGCCAAGTCAGGGTTTGAGTATGTATTGTGGCCTAAGTTATGGTATGTGGGCTGTTTATTCTTGAAAAGGCATGCTCCAGAGCATGTTAAAAACTTCTCTATCAGGCGACCTCGGGCATCCATTCGAGAAGAGCCCCAAAGAGAATTGTGTGCATTAAGGTCGCCTGTCAGGATGTATGGTTCGGGCAGCTGGTCGACCAGCGCCTCGAAGTCAGAGCTGGAAAGTGCAAGATCAGGAGGAATGTATAAGGAGCATACCGTTATCAAACTCTTGAATATTATTGTTCGAATTGCTACAGCCTCAAGGACAGTGTTCAAGGTGATAAGGTGGCATGCTAAAGATTTCCGGGTGATTATGGCCACACCGCCCGAGGAGTGAGTGCAGCCAGCCCTATCCTTTCTGATTTCCATATAGCTATTTAAGAAATTTGTATGATTGGAATTTAAATGTGTTTCCTGTACACACATCACACTTGGCTGGTTAGCATGCATAATCTCGTATACGTCGTCAAGATCATTCAGAAGGCCTCTGCAGTTCCATTGAACAATATTTTCTCTTCCCATTATTAAGTGTTCAGAGCTACTGGAGTGTGACTATTTATGTAAGGTCTTTCGGGGCTTGGACTCTTGGAAGGGGTTTTTTGACCTTCTATATTGACCTGGACGTCGCAGCCCGCGCCTTTCGCTGCGATGAAAGCCGGAAGGGCTCGACGTTCATGTCGTCATCTGATGGCAAGGGGGTGCCCAGCGGACCGGACCCCCCGGGCATGGCACCCTTTCCGGTGCCCTTTGTTCGAGCCGCGAGCGCCGAGGGCGTCAGGAGCACCCTGGGTGGCACAGGCGGTGCGGCGGGGGTGGGAACTGCCGTGGGTGCCTCCGTCTCCATCTCCTCCGTAGCCTTGCGTGTGCTTTGGGCCGGTGGAGACGAAGCAGTGGATGCAGCGGCATCCCCAAAAGACGTAGTTGCCACCACAGCCGCTGCTACGTAAAAGAGGCGACGAACATGCTTCTGTGCTTCCTAAAAACGACGGGCTTGTGCAGAAGGCTGCAGTACAAAAGACTGTGCACGCTATGGACCATCTGAGGTCTAACAGTGTCTTAACGCTAGGAACACCTCTTGACGCTCTGTGCTTACCTCTTCCATTCTTTTTATTTCTTCTTCCTTTTACCATTTTCTCCCTTTCCCAAATGCATTACCCAATGCATTACCCAATGCAGATGTCCCAAATGCATTACCAACTAGCCCAGTTGTCACTTCTTTCCTCTTTCCTATGCGCAGGATAGCAAACTAGGCCACAGCCTGGTTGACATTCCGGCCTTTCTTTTACCTTTTTTTCCTCCCTGCTTGCGCACTCCAAATGGAGCTGGTCCGTGAATACAGGAGCTCGCAGCAATATAGGTTTTAGACAGGCAAAAACATGTCTCCAAAATGCTTTCAAGAGAATAATACCACTTGTCGTTCAATTAGCTGAAAGGCGTCAGGGGCCCACCACTCCAATCTATCGGGGAAGGCCTGATGAACAGCAATTTTCAGTTTCACTTGCAGTGGTCTCCCACCAACCACGGACACCCACCCCGCCTTTTTTTTATTTTTTCCTTTTTTGCGACAAGTTGGGGCCCTGAACACACCATCTTTCGGGTGGTATCGTGCGTGGATTATCGATGGGTGACCGAAAATTACTACCACCAGTTGCCAGGGCTATATCAGCTCGCCGTCGTCCAAGTTACGCGTGCTCAGATTAATACTCTGCAGCAATTGTGTGTTTACATCGCCAAACGCCACTTTAATGTCTAAAACTCCCACGCATAGTTGTCTACATTCAGCCACATTCGGTTCCCTCAGCTACCTCTACTCACTAGGCCTACACGGTTGCATAACACCACCTAAAGAACAGTAGGTGTAAGAGCTCCGTTCTCTATTTCGCGCAGCCAAATCCTGTGAACGTTAGATTCAAACATACTACTCCCGTGTGTGTGTGTGAGTGTGCGTGCGAGCGTGCGTGCGTTATGTGCGCGTTCCTGCACCTCCTGCCAATGTTTTTGTTCCTGCGGCAGCTAGTGTTTGGGCTCGTTCCTGCCTGCTTGCGCGTCTTCTCTCATCTCCCCCCTTCATCATTCTCATACAGAGCAGCAAGCTTGGTTTGCAGCTAGACTGACTTCTGTGCGTCATTAAATCTCTCTCTCTCTCTCTCTCTCTCTCTCTCTCTCTCTCTCTCTCTCTCTCTCTCTCTCTCTCTCTCTCTCTCTCTTAAGCATTTCGAATCGTGTAAGTTGTCATTCTTTGCTCCGTCTGTGAATTTTCTTTTTCGACGATAACGTCATTCGGCTCCACTGACTATCCGCTCCAAATCGATGCAATACTGCCATTTACGCGGCATGTACAACAGCTTTCTAAATTACTAAGCCATGTCAGCGCTAGACGTGTAATTCTGGGCCTCTTCGATTTACTGGCGTTCTGGCTGCCAGAGGTTAGCTCTCGGACAGGAAGTTGCGTCATGATCACCTGGTCAAGAGCTTTGGTGTACACCGGAAAGCGAAAAGTCGCAGAGCAGGCGAGCCGAGCCGCAACTAGCACTAAAGGGATCAGCCTTTTTTTCTGTCGTCTGCTACGGTCTCATTTCACAAAATGCCCGACGATAGAAGACGCGCCACGGCTGCTTTCGTGGACGCGCTCGATCCGGACGGGCCTCTTCCTGAAGCTGAATGCGAGCGTGGCGGTGACACCGACACATTTCTGCAGCCCTTTGCAATTGCTGGAAATTTATTCCTTTTCTACTCGCGAAATCATCACGGTTCCTGAAAAGACGTCATTATTCTTTTTCGCTGGGGCATCCGCCACTTTCTGCTTCGTTTTCATCGTTCCCCGGCTACTTATACACGTCAATCGAAAAGAGGATGTACTCCGTAAACCAAATTTAAAGTTTTTCTGGTGCGCTTTCGGCACCGTTTTTTGAGGGACACCCGGCACCGTTTGCTGGCGCAGAAACGAAAACATTCATTCAAAGCCTTCACGTACAGACAGGTATGTTGGTTCAAAAGAACACTTACTTGAACTAACAAAAACATGTATGCTTCCGTCTAACGTCGGAACGCTGGCCATGTTTACAAGCTGAATAGCACTTGCCGTGTTGAACACAATCAACCAAAAAATTAGCAGTGGCTTAGCTCGGCTATGCCAGATATACGTAGCGTGAACTAAGGTTCAGCTGGCTATTCTTAGCTTTCCTGGTTGTATAGGATTAGCATGATTATCATGCGTACTTCTGATTCAATGACACACACACGGTATATATATATATATATATATATATATATATATATATATATATATATATATATATATATATATATATATATATATATATCAAAGTTTCAGTCCTTATTGCCAGTGCTGTTAGGCGTTTTAACCGTGTTTTATAGTGCCAAATGAGGTATGACTGCATTTTTTTTTTTTCAGGAATAAATGATTGAAAATTCAAGTCGAGAAAAAATGCGCCGTTTTTTCCGGAAGCGGGAATCGAACCCACAACCTCCGCATAACGCGTGCGGTGCTCTACCATTGAGCTAGTTCCGCGGCAACTCCCTTCTCGACTATACGGCGGGGTTTTGTATTTACGACTGCTCAGAGCCCGGTCAACTAGCGCCGCCCCTCGACCACCGCGGGAAGACGTAGAACGTCTTTTCCCAGCGGCCGCACGTAAGACGTGGTCGGAAGTCGGGGATAGCCAAAAGCATTTCAGACTGCTGAAGCCAGAACCCTCGTTATGCATTTTGTAGAACAGAGACGTACGGGACGAGGGATTCCGTAAGGACACATATCAAAGTTGCAGTCCTTATTGCCAGTGCTGTTTGGCGTTTTAACCGTGTTTTATAGTGCCAAATGAGGTATGACTGCATTTTTTTTTTTCAGGAATAAATAATTGAAAATTCAAGTCGAGAAAAAATGCGCCGTTTTTTCCGGAAGCGGGAATCGAACCCACAACCTCCGCATAACGCGTGCGGTGCTCTACCATTGAGCTAGTTCCGCGGCGACTCCCTTCTCGACTATACGGCGGGGTTTTGTATTTACGACTGCTCAGAGCCCGGTCAACTAGCGCCGCCCCTCGACCACCGCGGGAAGACGTAGAACGTCTTTTCCCAGCGGCCGCACGTAAGACGTGGTCGGAAGTCGGGGATAGCCAAAGGCATTTCAGACTGCTGAAGCCAGAACCCTCGTAATGCATTTTGTAGAACAGAGACGTACGGGACGAGGGATTCCGTAAGGACACATATCAAAGTTGCAGTCCTTATTGCCAGTGCTGTTTGGCGTTTTAACCGTGTTTTATAGTGCCAAATGAGGTATGACTGCATTTTTTTTTTTCAGGAATAAATAATTGAAAATTCAAGTCGAGAAAAAATGCGCCGTTTTTTCCGGAAGCGGGAATCGAACCCACAACCTCCGCATAACGCGTGCGGTGCTCTACCATTGAGCTAGTTCCGCGGCGACTCCCTTCTCGACTATACGGCGGGGTTTTGTATTTACGACTGCTCAGAGCCCGGTCAACTAGCGCCGCCCCTCGACCACCGCGGGAAGACGTAGAACGTCTTTTCCCAGCGGCCGCACGTAAGACGTGGTCGGAAGTCGGGGATAGCCAAAGGCATTTCAGACTGCTGAAGCCAGAACCCTCGTAATGCATTTTGTAGAACAGAGACGTACGGGACGAGGGATTCCGTAAGGACACATATCAAAGTTGCAGTCCTTATTGCCAGTGCTGTTTGGCGTTTTAACCGTGTTTTATAGTGCCAAATGAGGTATGACTGCATTTTTTTTTTCAGGAATAAATAATTGAAAATTCAAGTCGAGAAAAAATGCGCCGTTTTTTCCGGAAGCGGGAATCGAACCCACAACCTCCGCATAACGCGTGCGGTGCTCTACCATTGAGCTAGTTCCGCGGCGACTCCCTTCTCGACTATACGGCGGGGTTTTGTATTTACGACTGCTCAGAGCCCGGTCAACTAGCGCCGCCCCTCGACCACCGCGGGAAGACGTAGAACGTCTTTTCCCAGCGGCCGCACGTAAGACGTGGTCGGAAGTCGGGGATAGCCAAAGGCATTTCAGACTGCTGAAGCCAGAACCCTCGTAATGCATTTTGTAGAACAGAGACGTACGGGACGAGGGATTCCGTAAGGACACATATCAAAGTTGCAGTCCTTATTGCCAGTGCTGTTTGGCGTTTTAACCGTGTTTTATAGTGCCAAATGAGGTATGACTGCATTTTTTTTTTCAGGAATAAATAATTGAAAATTCAAGTCGAGAAAAAATGCGCCGTTTTTTCCGGAAGCGGGAATCGAACCCACAACCTCCGCATAACGCGTGCGGTGCTCTACCATTGAGCTAGTTCCGCGGCGACTCCCTTCTCGACTATACGGCGGGGTTTTGTATTTACGACTGCTCAGAGCCCGGTCAACTAGCGCCGCCCCTCGACCGAGGGGCGGCGCTAGTTGACCGGGCTCTGAGCAGTCGTAAATACAAAACCCCGCCGTATAGTCGAGAAGGGAGTCGCCGCGGAACTAGCTCAATGGTAGAGCACCGCACGCGTTATGCGGAGGTTGTGGGTTCGATTCCCGCTTCCGGAAAAAACGGCGCATTTTTTCTCGACTTGAATTTTCAATTATTTATTCCTGAAAAAAAAATGCAGTCATACCTCATTTGGCACTATAAAACACGGTTAAAACGCCAAACAGCACTGGCAATAAGGACTGCAACTTTGATATGTGTCCTTACGGAATCCCTCGTCCCGTACGTCTCTGTTCTACAAAATGCATTACGAGGGTTCTGGCTTCAGCAGTCTGAAATGCCTTTGGCTATCCCCGACTTCCGACCACGTCTTACGTGCGGCCGCTGGGAAAAGACGTTCTACGTCTTCCCGCGGTGGTCGAGGGGCGGCGCTAGTTGACCGGGCTCTGAGCAGTCGTAAATACAAAACCCCGCCGTATAGTCGAGAAGGGAGTCGCCGCGGAACTAGCTCAATGGTAGAGCACCGCACGCGTTATGCGGAGGTTGTGGGTTCGATTCCCGCTTCCGGAAAAAACGGCGCATTTTTTCTCGACTTGAATTTTCAATTATTTATTCCTGAAAAAAAAAATGCAGTCATACCTCATTTGGCACTATAAAACACGGTTAAAACGCCAAACAGCACTGGCAATAAGGACTGCAACTTTGATATGTGTCCTTACGGAATCCCTCGTCCCGTACGTCTCTGTTCTACAAAATGCATTACGAGGGTTCTGGCTTCAGCAGTCTGAAATGCCTTTGGCTATCCCCGACTTCCGACCACGTCTTACGTGCGGCCGCTGGGAAAAGACGTTCTACGTCTTCCCGCGGTGGTCGAGGGGCGGCGCTAGTTGACCGGGCTCTGAGCAGTCGTAAATACAAAACCCCGCCGTATAGTCGAGAAGGGAGTCGCCGCGGAACTAGCTCAATGGTAGAGCACCGCACGCGTTATGCGGAGGTTGTGGGTTCGATTCCCGCTTCCGGAAAAAACGGCGCATTTTTTCTCGACTTGAATTTTCAATTATTTATTCCTGAAAAAAAAATGCAGTCATACCTCATTTGGCACTATAAAACACGGTTAAAACGCCAAACAGCACTGGCAATAAGGACTGCAACTTTGATATGTGTCCTTACGGAATCCCTCGTCCCGTACGTCTCTGTTCTACAAAATGCATTACGAGGGTTCTGGCTTCAGCAGTCTGAAATGCCTTTGGCTATCCCCGACTTCCGACCACGTCTTACGTGCGGCCGCTGGGAAAAGACGTTCTACGTCTTCCCGCGGTGGTCGAGGGGCGGCGCTAGTTGACCGGGCTCTGAGCAGTCGTAAATACAAAACCCCGCCGTATAGTCGAGAAGGGAGTCGCCGCGGAACTAGCTCAATGGTAGAGCACCGCACGCGTTATGCGGAGGTTGTGGGTTCGATTCCCGCTTCCGGAAAAAACGGCGCATTTTTTCTCGACTTGAATTTTCAATTATTTATTCCTGAAAAAAAAAAATGCAGTCATACCTCATTTGGCACTATAAAACACGGTTAAAACGCCAAACAGCACTGGCAATAAGGACTGCAACTTTGATATGTGTCCTTACGGAATCCCTCGTCCCGTACGTCTCTGTTCTACTATATATATATATATATATTTATATATATAAGGTTAGTAGAGACAGAGACAAACGAGAAAGACGTAGAAAATAAAAATAAGTTTACTGACGTTTCAGGGAGAGGACTCCCTTTCTTCAGAGGACCCACTCTGCAAAAAGGGAGTCCTCTCCCGGTTCTGGCAGCCCGCGGGGAGCCCGAGACTGCTCGACCCAACGGAACATCGAAGACGATCTGGCCCCGCCGGAAGTGACGTATACGGCTACTCCAGAAAAACGAATGACCGGCTCTTGGTTCTGGCAGTCCGCGAGGAGCCAGTAGTGGAAAATCGAATAATCCCAGTGTCGTCTCTACTTTACATAGTTCAGGTTAGCTTAGGCGATCTCCATTCCGCCAGGTTTAACTCAATTTAGAGGTTTATGTGGAGCCTTCGTACTACGGAAGACAAGACAAACCTAAGTCGTGTCCGGTGACAGTGTCTTGGCTTCAATTCTAACGGAAGACAATTCAGGCGAATTTTTTCTCGGAACCTTTATAAAATATTCCAACTCTGTAAGTGCTTGCCTACAACACGCAAGAACAGCGACTAAAGGTGTTGTTCCCGCACCCAACTTGCTCCTAGAGATCCTGAAGTTTCAAGCGTAAAAGCCTCCCGAAGTGAATGAATTAATGATGGGCTGCTCCCAGAGAAAACCAACCTCGGCGTGCTTTCCCTGGAGAGTAAACAAGTCCATCGGCCGCTTCGCTCGAGACAGGGCGCTGCGCCGGGGAGCGAAGTCAAGCCTGCCACGCGGAGTCAGCACGAGCCACGCATCGGCTGAATAAGGAGGAGGGGAAGTAAGCGCTTACGCGATGGCAAGTGGCGTGCAGCTGGTTTTCGGAACGAACCCCTTAGGTTTAAACCGCACTGCCACTGCAGCTAACGAGCAGTATATGTGGGCTACACGGCCCCATGCGTTGACACGGAGAGGCTGAACGCGTCTGACGAAGGGAGTAAGCGGTCGGTTGAGATCTTGTATAAATAACAGGCACGCAGGAGAGTTTTACAACTAAAAGTCAGCCTGGTGCCTGCAAATACCAGCTAAACAGTATAAATATTTATTTATTTTAGGATACTGTCAATCCCGTTATGGGATTATTACAGGAGTGGAGTCACATAGTAAAAGCAAACAATATACAGACTAAAAATACATGTTGCAAGTACTTGGAATTTCAAGCATATATCATGGACGTAGTGCAAAATTTTACGCAGTGTAAAGCAACGGATCGTTGTGAATATAAACATTGGTTCAATTGCTGGGGCAAATGACAAGCGTAATAAAAAGAAATACAAAAAGTAATTGCACAGACACAGAGTTAAAACCTGCGACATCGTCAACTTGAGAAATCACGACTACATAAAAATCAGCACAGATTCACTCCCTCGAATAAAAAATTTGTCAACTGTCGGCTATGTCAACACAGTGGGGTGCAGTCCGTTCCAGGCGCGTATGGCTCGTGGAAAAAAAGAGTGGCCAAAAACATTGTTCTTGCAGGGACACTCACCAAGTGTGTGGCAATACTTGTTTCGTGTTTGCCGCTTACAGTTAGCCTTAACATAACTAGCCGGATTTATTTTCAAAAAGTTGTGTAACATCAGATACAAAAATCTCAGACTATGAAGCTTGGCAGGGTGGGCAGATCCGCTCTTTTCAAGAGAGCAGTAGGCGAATCGGTACGCCTACAACGATTATACATAAAACGAATTCCTTTTTTACGTTGTACTCTTTCAAGCGCGCCTACATGTTTGTTTGTGAAAGGAAACCAGGCCACATTCGCATATTCTAGGATTGGATGGATAAGCATGGCATACGCTAGAAATTTTGTTTGGGGTGTCGAATGACGAAGGGTTTGCTTAAGATAAAATAACGTGCTGAGAGCCTTCTTTGTAATATGTTCGACATGCGCAGTCCAATTTAGGTCGGACGATATCAAGATGCCCAGATATTTGCAGGTGGCGACGTTGCGAAGTGGTACATTTCCCAGCGAATGCGAAAAATTTGCCTTCATTATTTTGTCATTTACATGGAGACAGTTTTCTCAGTATTTATTTCCATTTACCACTCTCGACACCAGGTTTAGACCTTCTTTAGCGACTCATATAGTTTTAACTGATCCTGGTAGCTGTCTATTCTCTGGTAGAGGATACAATCGTCTGCGAACAATTTGATTTTTACTCCGCGGCTACGTCAGCGACGTCATTAATAAAAAGAAGAAACAACATGGGGGCTAAAACAGAACCCTGGGGCACTCCTGATAATACCGGAACGGTTTCAGACACATCTGCCCCATATTGAACAAATTGGTAGCGGTCGGTCAAATAGCTTTCGATCCACTTGGTCTCAGGTCCGTTGTCCAGTATACTTGCGATTTATCGCTAATGCCATTGGCAAGGTCATGCAATGTTTCAACCAGTTGTGTGACAGTAGATAGGCTGCGACGAAAACCGTGTTGATTAGGATGGAGAACTGCATTTTCTTCCACGTATTCGGTAAGGGACTTCAGAATAATGTGCTGAAGAATTTTGCAGGAAGTACACGTAATAGAAATCGGTCTGTAATTAGATGGACAAGACGAGTCACCACTTTTGTGTGTGGGAAGAGTTTTTGCAATTTTCCATTCCGATAGAACCTGACAATCTTTAAGCGATTTGGAAAATATAAGAAAAAGATATTTAGACACTGATTCAGCGTAGCGCTTTAAAAATGCGTTGTGAATTTCGTCGGGTCCGCTACATTTTTTTTTTCATCAATGTTCAATAAAAGTGATAGCAGATCCGGCTCAGGCAATTGAGGCAAGCTTAAAGTACTTAAGTTTTTATTCTGAAACAGAAGCGGCGTTTTTTACCATTGTCAATTGTGAAGACAGATTGGAAGTAAGTATTAAATAAGTAAGTTTTCATTAATTCCTCCTCCGCTAAAACGACAATAGGGGAGTTGTTTTTGAACCAAGATATTGCCAGAAATTCTGGGGCAACTCTCTTATACACCTACTTAGTGTGGTGCTGCAGAAGTTTTCTTTGGCTCTACGAATTTTTACCTTCAATGACCAAGACAAGTAATTTATTTTTTCTTGGCACCCATAGACTGCGCTTGATATATATATATATATATATATATATATATATATATATATATATATATATATATATATATATATATATATATATATATATATATATATATATATATATATATATATATATATATATATAATCAGAAAATGGGAAATGAGGGGCTCGGCGAAAATAAGACAGAAAAAAAGGTTTGGCAGTCAAGAAAACTTTACTCTGATGAAGGCAAGTCCCGTTGCCGCTACGTAAGTAAACATTGTTTGTTATTGTTCTTGCTGTGTATCCGACTCTTTACTTATACTATATATATATATATATATATATATATATATATATATATATATATATATATATATATATATATATATATATATATATATACCTGCATACGCACTGGGCCGAAAACAGTTTCTGGGCGACATGAAGAACTACCAGTGCACGTGTTCTTGGTCCTGCGGCGAAACCTTCCCCTTTCTACGATGTGTGCGAGTTCTGAAGAAACGATTAAAAAGATCCCCGCGCATCTGGTCGCAAAAAAAAAAAATGGCGCAGCTTGCAAGGCTGCGCCATTGCAAGTGGTGCAAGGCTGGAGAAATAGCAGAGCTGGCGGCCCCTCTCCCTTCGTCGGAGACTCGGCTGTTGCACCTCGCATGGATTTCCAAACTTGCCGCTGGAAGTTCTCCACGACTGGCAGGCCCGGATCGTTTCGCCCGCAGGCTTTCACATCTCTCCAAAACTGGATCGCGTTAGCACGCGCTAAGCCCGCGGCACCCGACTTCGCGAACCCGGCGTCTGTTCTAAGAACCTCTAGCGCGAACGCACGTGAAATGGCGCGTAGAAGAGAACGCGAGAGGTCATGCCACGGACGATAGGCCGAGTGTTCTCGAAGGTCGAGCTGGCCTACGCCGGGCGCGCCTCACGAGGCGCACGCTCACGTGCGCTCGATTTTTTTAATTGTATTTTTGCGAGCTTTTCACGTGGCGCAAGCCTGGCCGACACCGGGTGCTCCTCACGAGGCGACGCTCACGAGTGCTCGGCTGGGCCAAGTTTTCTGGTAATGCTCCACGGCGGAACGGAAAGCTTAAACAGCTCTGCAGTTAAGAGAGCGCCTGAGGTAGCACGCAATGCGAGCTTTGGGCATGTTCGTGGGCCGGGAAGGCGACGCAGCGATGGAACCAAGACTGCCGGGATGTCTCTATAGCTTGACACACGCAGATGACGTTCCCGATGTCGTCACGTGCTTTACGCGTCGGGTCGCGTGAAAGGTTCGGGTGAATTTTAAAGCGGTATAAACACGTCGTTCAAGCGTAGACCGATGCATAAGGGGTTAGACGTGCTTGCGTAGTCCCGGCGGGTATACTGAATCCGCAGTCTGAGTCAGTTGTGGGCATGCCTGCTGCAATCCGCGTTACCGTCATCCCAGGTAGAATGCTGCAAGGACCGGGGAAACTAGGGCGCAAAACTTCGGCCTCTTTGCTGGCCAACGGAGTTGGAAGCGTGTGGAAGACACAGGTTATGAAAGTGGAAATCCTAACAGGGTTATACCGTGTGCCGCCCTTGATTTTAAAGGGGCCACGAAAAAAACACAGTCCTGTTTAATTCCAAAGAACCAGCGTTTAATAACTCACTTAATTCTCTTCCAGTCTCGAAAGGCGATTTTGGACCAAAGGGAAAACGCAAGAAATATTGAAAAAAATCCCGGGCCATCTGCACTTACGTGAAACCTGGTGAGGGGCGAAGCATGCAGTGTATAAGTGTATTCTTGGCGCCATGGCGTTTTTGCCAACGGAGATGAAACCGTTGTTGAGTACAGGTATACAGGGTTGCTGTAAAAGTCTATTGTCTTTGAAGCACGAAGCTATCTAGCGCGAGGCGTAAGCGAGTGTCCGTCCCAGTGTTTTTTTAGTACACGTTACGAAGCGCTCCAGCGCGATGCGTAAACGAGTTTCCCGGTGTTTTAGTACCGTGACCACATGAGACGAACGACGGTTATGACGACGACAGGAGACGCCAGCAGCTCCAAACCCTAATGGGGCTTCGCCCCTAAAACATACCAGCGTGCAGAGTGCGCGCTAGCGTCCAAGTGGTACGATTAAACGGTATTGGAGTCCCCATCAACGATCGCACCGTCATGTTTCTTTGCGGCGGCTCCTGTCAGCGGCCGCCGATAGCGCGAACGAGGAGACCCTTGACGTCACGAGGACCCTGCGACAAAGCGGCTGGTGCGTATAGTCACTGCTTCTCATCTCTTTTCCTTGCTATCTGGAATATTTGCTTGAATTTTGAGATAGAGTTGGTACGCCTGCTGCTGGGACGAAGTAGTCTTTTTAATGAACCAAATTTGCATTTCGTCGTTATGACCCCATCTAAGCAGCTAAGCTTCGTAGGAAAGGATGGAGCCTAAAAGATGGCATCCTTTTGTTGAACAAACCGTGGCAGATCAACAAACTTTTCAAGAAACTCCATGCTGCGTCACAGTGACCGGTTTTGCAGCGGTGTTGAAATAGCCGGAAACCCGCGCCAGGGGGACGAATCTCTTTTTCTCGCCTAGCGGAATACGCATGTGAAGAACTTTTAAACGCGCCATCGCGTACAGCACTGCATCTTCGCGCACGCTTCCAAACTCGCGCAAGCTTTGTTGAGGCAGCACAATTACCCATTCTCGGAGCCGAAAGGAGCATTAATACTCGTCCCACCAGAGTTTTAAACACGTGGCGACAACATTTACCGCGAGATGACAGCGAAGGGAAGCCTGCCATGAATTATCCAAGAAAGCCGGAAGGCTCGCCTCCGATCCGTTCCACTGGATTTACAGCTGAACGCACGTTCTGAATGTGTTTCGCCGCAAGACACCCTTTTCCTGGTTCTAAGCATGTAAGCCTAGTGCCAAAAAGGACAAACATTGTTTGTGGAGAGAGTCAGACACGTGAACTAAGTGACTGGGAAAGCGGCGCAAAACCTGGGCGTGCAACCGACTCCGAGGATCGACTGCGTCTCTGCACCTTTGGAGCTAGGTTTCTTGACGTATATTATGTGTATGTGGAGTCTGTTGCGGCGTGGGAATAGCTGCAACGTTGGGAGTTGAAGTATTTTTTACTTAGCATTAACTTCGCACGTTCAATGACGAAGTGATTTCGCTTAGAAGCACGTGGTGCAAACGCATGCATAGACTGTTTACCTCTTGAGTTCAGTTAGAACGATGAGTTTGCTAATCCGATTTCAATCAGAGCCTACTGGAGACTTTCCTTGTGATAAAGAAACACTGCTTTAAACGAAGAAAGTAATCGTGCCGAGTGGAAAGCACGTGTTCTCAGCAGTTGGAGGAAGTCGTAAATTTTTCTGCTTGCATTAATGTCAATTTGTAGGCAACTTAAATGCAGCGTCCTCATCTCTATCCGTTTAAAGAGCAAACACGTACAACCATGGCAGCATCGCCACACGGCTGTAACGCAGAATCCCACAAACTTCCTCGTGAGGTTGGGCAACGTAAGGTCTCCTCCCTTTTAAGCATAATATTGTGCGTACAAAAGTCGTAGCGATGTGCGTAACGAAAACGAGACGACTCTGCCAACTGCTGCTAACGCGTACGAGGTCAGTTACACCAAGTCGAGTCGCCAAGGTCCGCGTGACGCCACCGCGTGCGTAAGCGTTAGCAGTTTTTAGCAGGCACTCCCCCGCTTAATGAGCCTCTGTCGACACCGTCTGCTTGGCCCTGAGCCGAGAAGCAGCAGCATCCATGTCTGGCCGGCGTCTCCGTGCATTCAATCAACACCTTCTAGATATCAGAGAAGCAGCCGCAACCTGCCGTATCCCGCCCGTTGCTATGGCTCCATTGGGATTTTTTTTACATGTCACTGCAACAAAGTATTTCCGACCTCGGCCGTCCACAAGAGTAAACATTGTCAGGTTCACCCAACTGTCATGACGCAGTGTGGAGAGGAGGCTTTCTTCTTATCTGAGAGGTGTTTTGACTGTGCGAACTTTTGCGGAGGCGCCGCGCTGTCTGCGCAAGGCGCCTCGTGACATCATCGTTTCGTAGAAACCCCTTTTTACACGTGCCGTCGGCGTGCCTCGCTGAAGGACCCAAGGACGTTTTCACGAACCTTCCCTTCGCTGAATAGTACCGACGGTTAGAGCATACCGTCTTGAGCGTCAGCTGGTATAGAGTTACGGGTATTAGTGGTACTGCGAGTATAGAGACGATTTAAGGCTTCTAAATATCGGGTCCGCGTTACCGACATTTGACGGGTCACTGTAGAATTTTCAAACTCACGCTCCGAGCCTTCTCCTGGCTTCATCCACCAATCAATCAATCAATCAATCAATCAATCAATCAATCAATCAATCAATCAATCAATCAATCAATCAATCAATCAATCAATCAATCAATCAATCAATCAATCAATCAATCAGTCACTTAATCAATCAATCAATCAGTCAGTCATCAGTCAGTCAGTCAGTCAGTCAGTCAGTCAATCAATCAATCAATCAATCAATCAGTCAGCCAACCAACAGCTCATTCGTGTGCGCTCTAACAGTCAATAGACCTTTGCACTTTCACGCGACAAACAAAATGACAAGCGTAAACTAAACAACTTTGAATGCAAACAATGGGTGCGCCTCGTACAATGAACACAAACCAAACTGACATGATACAAGGAAGCTCGCAATTTTATCAGACATTAAAAAAACCGTCTACTCACCGCAGATTCGGCGAACGCATAACGAGAGGACAATCCTTACGTGGACAGCATAACAAAACTCAGAACGGGAAGTCGTTAGCGTGGACGGAATACAACGCAAGCAGCAAAACAGAAAATCCTGGTAATGTGTTGACCAAGGATGACCAACTTATAGCTCACATGAAAAACCACTGATCCGTGAGAGGGGGTGGGGGGGACGCTCACTGGTTGGTCGCTAGCGGATAGCGAACTAGACACTACTTGCACATAGTCTCAATACTGGCTGATGGGGTGGCGGACCAAACTTTTCGCTTTCGCTTATCACAAGAAGGACAAACGCCTGCGAACAACATCTCGGAAACATCACACGGGTGCTCGGTAAGGGAGGAATCAACGTCGTAGCCACGATTCTACTTGCCAGCGTGCTGACCCACTCTTTTCAACTAGAAAATCCACAAGAATATATGTCGTCCGGTGAGAATCTCGGGAGTTGGCGAAGCAACTGTCGGCAAGCACTGTAAGGCTGATCCTGCCAACACATACGGTGTAACAAAGAAGGAACAGCAACAAAAACAACAACAACAACGGAGGTGCATACGGGAATGTGATTCCGCTCCTTATAAACTCTGGAGCTTCATAATCTCAGGGAAGCACCCACGACGTCAAGTGACGTTTTGTATTCCTTGTCACTAACGCGTGGAACGAAGCTGGTGATTTAGACGTGCACGTCTGCACTCGTATATATATATATTATAACTTTTTCGGCATTTGTTGCGAAATGCTGCCGATGTGCACCAGGATTTTTTTTCTGAGAAACCGTATACTCGTACACGGTTGCCCAGACGAGGTGAAAAGTTCGCTTTTTCTTGCGTCTGTTTTGCTTACCTCGGTCTTTTTTTGCGACTAGAGGGAGCTTTAAGTGCTCAATTATGCGTGCGGAATGCGCAACGCACTAATTATGAATGCGTCGCACTGGCATCCCCGCGGGGCGAATGCGTCTGCGTGCATAGAGATCTGCGAAGAGCATTTCAGCACTGGCTTCACCTTGAAGCGGAGTACGTGCCATAACCAGGGTGTCGAAGCGGAATTATTACCGGTTCGGTTCGCTTTCGGGTTCGAGCCTTTCGGGTTTGGTTCCAGAGCACCATTCGTGCCGGTTCGAACCGGTTCAAACGGGTTCAAACGGGTTCGGAGAAGAAAAAAAAGCAGGCGTGTGTTTTTTCTGTTAATTTTTTTTGCTCGGTTTTCGTTTCCTTGTCAAGTCGGTATAAAAACAAAGTCATAATGTGGGTTTTTTGGGCAGATGTTTTGTCTTGGCCAAACTAAAGCGCCCCTGCAACACTTTTTTCAACTTTTTCCTAAATCTTGAATGCTTGCAGGAAGTAATCAACCGACAAATCCAGTACTTATATTAGGGGTCGCAAAGGGCCTCAGCCAAAAATTACTGCTCTGTCCCCATCAGGTAACTTAGAAACTTGCTTAAAATGTTTTTCTCTCCTTCCCGGTCTTGGCGTTCTGCTGCCGCTGGAATGGCGTCATTACAGCGGTGTAGCGGCTATTTGTTGGCTTTCCTTAAGTTGCAGCAAAGAACGCATTTGATAGCCACTTTAAAAAGAAAGTCACAAAAGCGAAGCAGAAACGGAAGGCGTATCCGCAGCGACGAGCAAATCACGCACTGCTTCTTTGTACTGGCAATAGCTATAGCTTTCGCAGTGCCTCCAGATGCAAAGAAAAGAGTGAAAGCGTTTATCGAAAGTGTGGAAAAGTTCCTTTAACTGTACGATCTACTGCAAAATGTTTTCTATGGTAGGTCAACGATTGCAACACTAACTGAAGTGAAATATAAGGTTCGCGTGACACTTAAGGCTGCGTATTTGCATGAATGTGAAAGCATTACTCTTTATGGCGGCAAGTTTATTTTTATTATTTTAGTTTCGCTCCATCTTATAATTTAATTTAATTTTATTCTTGGCTCATTACACTGCTGTTTTATACCACGCAGTTTTCTTGAGGAAACAAAATAAATTGGCGGACCATCACGATACTCGCTAATGCGAAATCTGAGTTCAGCGGGAACTGTAGTCTTCTCCGCGACGGCGCATAGCTGCTGTGTCTCAGGAAGTGATCGCGTCATCAGCAAATGCATGACGGCGCGCGGTATACTCTGTCGTTATCTCGTAAGGCGTCGCCGCCGTGGAGCACGTCTCGCGCGGTGTCGGAATTCCGCCCTCCACCTCACACTTTCGTCATACTTTAATCCTCCGCTTTCCTTCTAGCTCTATCTTCATTTGCGTCTTCGTTATCTCGGTTACAACGGTTCCGACGCTGAGGGACTACTCGAAACCACAGGAGCGGGCGCATAAGGGCTGCGTTCTACCAGAGTCCTTCAATGCATTGAAGGACTCTGGTTCTACGTAGCTGCCGCTCTGCCGCCCTATGATCCACTCCCTTCGCCGACCAGTGACGGGTCGCACATCGTCTCCAAATAATGCACCCTCGCCACAGTCTTCTGGAAGGCAAACATGTAGCCTCCTAGCCAGTGGGCAGCGCCCCGGAGCCTCCGACGCCTCACCCTCGGTGCAACCTCGCCAGGATCTTCTGGCAATGGGCAGTCTCCCTGCAGGCTTCTTGTTGCCCCGTCCTACTAAGCAGACGACCCGACCGTCCGCAATCGTTTTTTGGTACCATTGAGTGTCGCCGTGGTGCGGCATTTTGCGTCTCCGCACCCGCCCCCGGGCGGTTCGGGACGGGCAGCCCCTCGTCCCCAAATCACGCATTCTCGCCGTAATCTTCTGCCTGGAAGGCAGGCAGGCAGGCGGGCAGGCAGGCGGGCAGGCAGGCGGGCGGGCGGGCGGGCAGGTAGTTTACTGGCAAGCGGGCAGACATCAGAGGGCAGGAGAGCCTACGCGCCCACAATTTTTTTTTTTGATCCATCAAACGTCTACGCACGCACGCGCCCACGTACCCCTATTTTGGCACGACAAGGCACAAAATTTTGCATTGTAAATAAATAGGTTGGTATGTTACGCTTTTCACGGCACTTTAGCTTTAACACGAAATCATTAGCAGTGCCAGAAGTCGAAACAGTCAGGCGTCGGCGTCAACCTCCGACTGTCAAGCGTGACAGGTGGCATTTAGAGCGATTTCCTTCTGCTCATCTTTTATCTGCTTGCAGACCGGTTAAAAAGAAATAACGACTATAATGACTCGTCGGACGACGTGTATAGGACGGCATTGGATAGGGAACTCCCGGAGATAGGACCTTGCTAATGGCACTTCAGCAACAGGAGGCAGCGATTGGGATAGCTTAGTGAAGTCACAAGCAGCAGTAATGATCACTCGTAGAAAGAGAGAAAATGAACTTTAATTAAGTCGAGGAAAAGTTTCAGAGAGGCGTCCTCATTCAAGGGAGCCGACTCGACAGCCGTTTCCATCAAGAGCAGCTGATGTTCCAGGCTGGGGTTGGCCAAGGCTCTCTCCCAAATCTCTATGGAAAGGTGGAGGTTGGGTGTATCTAGCGTAGACTTGTCGCAGCCGCTTACTATGTGTATGAGGTTTCCAGGCTCTCCACAGAAACGGCAAAATGGGGAGACTGGTGTCCGGTCAAAGAGGTGACGTCTCGGGGGTTGTGGGAAGGTGTTCACCCGCAGGGCGCGGAATAATCTTTCCTGGTTAAACGATAGTGATTTGTGCGGGGAGGAATACGTTCTAAGAGAGAGCCTACAGTGCTGAGTAATTTACTGATGTGTGTCTACAGAATGCATGTGTTTGGGCTCGGTTTCATCAGCGCTGGCTAAGCGGGTCGAATCTCGAGCCACGAGGTTGGTGATTTTGTTTACCGGGTATGCCAGTATGAGCTGGTGCCCATACAATTCTCGCTGTTCTCATTGCTGGTCTCTGATAGATCATTCGAAGTGTTGTAACATGCGATCGACCATTGGCAAAGTTGCGCCATGCCTGCTTAGAGTCTGTTATGAGAGTTTCGACGCCACTTTGGCTAAGGGCACGTGCTATCGCCGTTTCGTCAGCTTAAACGGGGCTGTGTTCGGGGGTTAAGATGCTAGACCTGTGGGAGGCTGCAAATGGTAGCACAAAGAGATAGAAGGTATTGAAGAATGTTATCGGGTGTCTTTCGCATTTCGCATCAAACCAGCTGATCGTTCCTCGTTTGTTTTCTTTCAGTTTAGTTGCTTCCTACAGTCTTACCTCATATATATATATATATATATATATATACGTTTTGAAAACCCTTTGATGAATATAAAATATGCATTAGGCAATCAGTTATTAACTTCAGTGCGAGATTTCAATCTTACGCTAGAAACAACCTAACAGCGCAAAACGTGCATAAAGAAAGACCTTTTATACAATTCAGGTGGTCGTCACATAACTTTCCAGCTATTTTGTGCGTAACTAAATTTCCTGATTGGTCGAGAAGGAGAACGCTGCAAAATCTCCAAATGCCAAGAACCCTAAATATATGATGTTTGTTCCGACTCTCTAATCCACATTAACTGACCCGCTAGTCACACCTGTCTCACTAATTCGCATTAGCTCATTCACTCATCTCACTAATCCATCCAAGTTTACACGCTAATCCGCATTAATCGACTTTAATCCATTAACCCCTTAATTAAAAGGTTGAGCAGATTCAAGATACCATGAAAATGCGATCGCATCTACTTTAAAAGTGGAAATGAGAAGGCCCCAAATTTTTTTTCAGTTCTTATGTTCTCTTAGAGCAGTAACCAAAGGACACAACGGCAATGTACAAGAAAAAGTGACGGTGACGTAGAGAACTGTGAGTGTTTGTGTCTCAGTGTTTGTATATAACTGCCCATTCAAACTATAATAACTGGAAGATATGGATTTATTATGTATGGCGTCCCTGAAGGCCTTCACAAGCGGACAGGGGTGCATTCGAATTAACAACACATTGAAAACTCTACACGATTTTAAACACCATGCACGTAGAAACCATGAAGAATATTCCATGATATGTTGCCAGGGATTATGCGTTCTAACTTAAGTTATTCGAAATGTAAAATATGATCCGGGGAGATAGGCAGTACCTAATACACACTTATAGTATTTACGGACTACTTTACATGAAATTGTGGGTAATAATAAGATGAGAACTTGATGGGCCTTGGAAATTGCAGACTATGCAAAATATTTCGTGGTGCTATGTGACGAATGGTAAAAATACAGGGTGGTGCATGCGACGATGATTGGAACACTTTAAAAAATTTTTCCTGAACGAACCGCCGCTCTGTTCGCGCTCAAACTTCACAAGAAGGTCGCATTTTGTGGTCTATTTTGTTTCACGCCGGGAACAACGACGTTACTTATCTGGTTATTCTGAAAATAAATAAAAACGATTTTTGCCTATGGTAAAATGGCGGCTGATTTGGACGTGCGATTCAGCGCAAGTTGATCTTGGAACGACGGCGCCACCTGGTGTATTAGAGAGAAACGCACGTTGTAATTCATGGTAGATTGATTGATTGATTGTAGGGTTTAACGCGCCGACGCAACGCAGGCGATGAGGCACGCCGTAGTGGAGGGCTCCGGATTATTTTTGACCACCTGGGGATCTTTAACGTGCGCCTAAATCTCGCACACACGGGTGTTTTTGCTTTTCGCCTCCATCAGAAAAGCGGCCGCCGCGGCCGGGAATCGAACCCGCGACCTCGTGCTCAGCAGCGCAACGCCTTAGCCACTGAGCCACCACGGCGGGTAATTCATGGTAGAAAGGAGCCAAATGGCGTAGTAGACTATCAGAAAATATGAAATCGGGTTTTCTGATCTTCTGCTAGCTCATTTGGCTCCTTCCTAGGTGCATTGGGTAAGATTCTGGTAAAGACATGCTCGATATCTAAATTTGCGAAAAAGAAATCTTATAAGGCATTTTTACTGGTTCTAAAAGTGGCGAAAAATCTATATCTTACGCACTATTTTTTTTTTGTGCTGTCTAGTTCACTCTGCCTCGCGGTAATTCGCAAAACACCGCGGCGTGTCGCTGTGAGGGCAGTTTCCGAGTGTAGATGATTACTCGCTCCCGTCGGTCTCTTCCAAGCTGACGGGGGGGGTGGGGCAGCAGGGAAAAGCGAGCGCCGGCGTGGGTAATCGGCCCCGACTGTGTACACCGGGAGGGTGCACCAGCGAGGGATTAATATTGAACGAAGCGCAGCTCGTCTTCATGTTTCATGCACGAGGTTTCCGCGGAACGCGGTGTAAACATTTCTCGCCTCCTTGGCGCGTAACCGACCACGCCCCGAACAATCCTGGCATCGTGACAGAGGCCGCGGATGAGTCGAGCTGCCGCCGCCGCCGCCGCCGCTCACTTGTGCAACGTCACGTGTCGATACATGCAAACATGCGTGATCTGTTTGTGTGGCGCTGAGGCCAGCCTTCTTCTGCGCGTCCCGCCCGCCGTATTCGGTGTGCACATCGACTGCCTGATTGCCAGTGAATGCACGCCTGCAGCACCACGCACTCGCCACTGCAGATGCATTACAAGCGCTATTTTGACGGCCATCTCTACGGCTGGCGGGTCTACGCCTCTCAGTGACGTCGCGCTTTAAGTAAAGAGTAGTACCCCATGTGTAGTACCACGCCTACTGAGACTCCTTGTAGTTACTGCTTTTTCAAAAGCAAAGGTTTACTTCTTTCGTCCAGCGATGTGGAGGATGCTCAAATGACCTTTTGACCGGAGACACACCCCCCAGTGACAGACCCCTCGAAGCGCATCCCGTGATTCGCCGGGCCCGGTGTTAGCGCCTGCGGGAGCCGACAGCGGTCGCCACCACCGCTGCTGCCGAGGCAGCCAACCACCCCCGTAGCCCATTCTACCATGCATGCGGGCTGTAATACAGTCTTGTCCATGGACGACGACACGATCGCCCAACTCGTGGAACACTTTAATCTGGAACATTGGGATCGCGGAATCACACCACCAGGCTGGAAGAAAGCTGAAATCAGATTTATCCCGAAACCCAACAAGGCACTGAAACTAGAAGGCACTGAAACAAGGAACTGAAAACTGAAACCAACGTAAATTTTCACCAATCCTTACCTTGCTTTAAAATGAAATCCAGAATATTTCTAGTCAATTCTGGCCTCTCCTGGATAATCTGATCACACGCTCCAACTAACTACTATGCAGTAATTACAATATCTGCCACTTTCTACACTTATGTTATTTGTCCCAATTTGATGAGTGGTCTATGTTCTCTAATCATGAAAATGCTGCTTCTGAATACATGTTTCATTATTGATTTCTGAGTTCTGAGTTCATGTTAAGAGTTCTGAGTTCATGATTTCTCAGTTCATGTGCAATCTACACTGTATATGCGTTGTATTTGCCTATTAATGCATTATTTTTATGAGGTTACTTTTGATGTAAAGAACCGCAAAGCTGAACGGTTCATTATGTTCTGAATGTATGTATTCAATCGTGTAAAGGCACTGAGGCCCCGTCAGGCATTTCTTGCCTTTAGCCTCGGTGCCCTCTTATGCAGTGTCTGAGAAAAATTAAAAAAAAAAGCCTGAGACCAATATCGCTTACTTCGTGTCTAGGGAAGGTATTCGAAAGGGTAATAAACACGAGGCCCACTAAATTTATTGAGAAGAACTCGCTATTGCCAAACACACAATTCGGATTTCGACCACACATGTCCACCCAAGACATACTGCTATGGTTGTACAAGGATCTCCTGGAGAAGCCAGCCACCCGCCGTGGTGGCTCAGTGGCTAAGGCGTTGCGCTGCTGAGCACGAGGTCGCGGGTTCGATTCCCGGCCGCGGCGGCCGCTTTTCTGATGGAGGCGAAAAGCAAAAACACCCGTGTGTACGAGATTTCGGTGCACGATAAAGATCCCCAGGTGGTCAAAATTAATCCGGAGCCCTCCACTACGGCGCGCCTCATCGCCTGCGTTGCGTCGGCGCGTTAAACCCCACAATCAATCATCAATGGAGAAGCCAGCCAGGGCCCAGACTAGGTGCATCCTAGCTCTCGACTTAATGGGAGCGTTTGATAATGTGCTGCACAGCAGTATACTCAAGGGACTAGCGGACATTGGATGCGGGCAGAAGACTTACCGGTACATCAGAAGCTTTCTCACAACGCGACAAGCTACTTTATCCCTGGGGAACATCAAACTGGAGCCGATAACTCTTGGTTCCAGGAGTACTTCGCAAAGAGCGGTTCTCTCGCCCCTTCTCTTCAACTTGGCGATGAGAGACCTCCCCATTGCACTGGACAGCATTCCCGGGATTCGTCACGCCATATATGCAGACGATATCACGGTATGGTGCAGAACAGGAAGCGACGCAGAAGTGGAGGAGAGCTTGCAGAGGGCCGCCGACGTAGTTGATGCCTATGCTAAAAGCTGGGGTCTGCAATGCGCTTCGGAGAAGTCTGCTCTACTGATCTTGAAGAACCCCAGAAGAGGACCAAGCGATAACATCGAAGTTCACATCAATGGCGAGCTGGTCCCTCGACCCAACTGTATCAACATACTGGGACAACACATTCCACAAGGCATGGGAAATGGGGCTACATTAAAAAAACTTAGGTCAGCAACAGAACAAGTCCTCAGGATGATAAGAAGAATTGGGAATAAACGCCACGGACTTGGTGAACGGGAGGCTACACGGCTAGTACAAGCTTCTATTGTATCGCGTATCATCTACGGGACGGCGTACCTCCGACTCACCAAGGGCGAGGTAGAAAAACTAAACATTCAAATTAGAAAAGCATACAAGACAGCCCTGGGCATTCCAAACTCGACATCTACCATCAGACTTCTAGAGCTCGGGGTTCATAACACAGTGGAGAAACTGGGGGAAGCTCAAAAGATAGCCCAAATTAGGCGGTTAAACCAAAACATTCAATGGAAAGTGGCTATTGGAGCAGTCACGTATCACCACGCCCGGCGAGAATCCAGAGCCGCTAAAAGATCTTGCTCCAGACATGAGAGCAAAAATTGCCATCAGTCGAATACCTAGAAATATGCATCGCATACATAACGCCGAGAGAAGGAGAGCCAGGGCCGAGTACCTGGGGCGACTATGAGACAGCAACCGGAACACCATATACGTGGACGCCGCCGGACCTCAAAAGGGCAAGGTGGTAGCGGCAGCTACGACGCCGGATGGAAGAGTTGTAAATTCGGCTAACCTAAAGACAAAAATCGCCACCCAGGGGGAAGAAGCAACCATCGCCTAGCTATCGCCTACAACCCCAGGGCAATAATTTTAACTAATTCGCAAGAGACCTGCAGAAACTTTATACAGGGCAATTTCTTCAAAATCACCCACCAAATTCTTCGTAAACGCCCACCGGAAAATGTGCTCATCATATGGACGCCAGGACACACGAGCCACAAGGGGAATGAGGCCGCCGATGCCACAGCCCCAGGTCTTCTTATCCCGGCCCCCTTGTACCAAGCCCCGTCCTTTGACATGGTGAGCGTAACCTTCACCGAATATTTGAGCATATTGAGACTCCACAGAAGAACATTTCTACCACCGGACAAAAGCCTCACTAACGAAGAAGAGCACATTCTCAGGAGATTACAGACAGACACATTACCCACTCTGGCTAGACTACACTGCTGGTACCCCACGTTATATTCGCCTTTTTGCCCGCACTGCCGGGAGAGGGCGGACGCGTCCCACACAGTGTGGGCATGCCAGTACATACCAACAGTACACGCACTCACAAACACGTCAAGGGAGCAGCCACCCTGCGCAGCGATGACCCTGTCTGCCAGCGATGGCTGGTAGAGAGAGCCATAGCGGCGATGGGGGCCAGTGGAATCCCGGAATTGGGATAGCCACCTTGTTTCCTCCCTATTTTTTTTCTTTTGAATAAAGATATTTTCAATCAATCAATCAATCCCATGCATGCGGCGCTGGGTCGTTTCGGGCAACGTGACTGGTCTCGGGCCCGGCGAAGAGGAACGGTGCGTTCGCCATGAATGAACGCAGCGTTCGTTCGGCCTCCTTCTGTGAACGTTGCACGGAACCGAACGGCTTTGAGACGTGGTCGGCAATACAGATAAAATAAGGTTTAACCAAGCGAAGCCAAGACTCAACCGGGCTATTCCAAGCTTTTGCTTTGCATACCCGAAGTTAGCTGAGCTAAGCCGCAGCCATTTTGTGGTTGTTGTTGTCGTCCCGGTCATTAAAGCACGCAGCTAACCACATAAAGTTTTTCCCACACGTTCTAACAAAGGAGAATCGTCGGAACGCCGACGCCTTTACTCTCGCATCTGTGCAGAAGGCCGGGGTGTTTTAGTTTGAAGCCGCCTAACAAGACATTTAAGCTCGCAGCGTATCTGCAGGAAATTTCGAATACCTCGAACCATTAATTTTCTCGTGCGTGTATTTTCTCCGTGCAGCTATCATGAATAAATGCGCTTAGAGTTTGTCCTGGGACTTTCGGGCTTGGACGTTTAATTCTGTGCTTGCTGTCACGTGAACGGATGGTGGGGTGGTCTTTACCAGCTTGGAGCAATGAACACAGGGAAGCCGTTGACTTGTTTAACAACACACATTTAATACACACACAAAAAACCCTCAGGCAGAGCACTCAATATTTAAACTACACTCAAACGATAAACACTCACACCTCTAACAATCCCAACCAACAATTCAACTCTCAACCCAAAAGGCTCTACAATAAAGTTCTACACAATCCGTCCGAATCAACTAATTCTATCACCCTTTAGGTGATCTCACTCAACCACAACTTCCTATTTGTGTCCTATGCTAGCGTCCCTATTGGACTGGCCTACCCCGGTCGTCGGCGCTGACGTGTCGCACCCTTGCGTGGCCGCGACTCGGTGGTAGCCGTCGTCGTCTTGCTTCGTCGGTGCCGGCGTTCGATGCGCGCGGTCACTCCTTGGACGGCATGGGCTCCGCGCGTCCCGACTTATTTCCTTGGTGGCGACCCCCTGGTAGCCGCTCTCGCTGGAGGTCCTTGATGCCGGCGTTCGACGCGCGCGGTCATTCCTTAGGCGGCGTGCTTTCTCGGTGGCTACCCCCTGGTAGCCGCTGCCGCTGGAGGTTTCAGGTAGGCTCGGCCCGAACGTAGCCTTTCGGGGCCGTCGAGACGAACGTCGACGGAGCGTGGACGCTGGCCGCTAATGTCCGACCGATGCCGCTGGGGCCACGGAGACACAGGTTCGTGGTGCACCTAGGATGACGGTGCCGATGCGAAGTCGGCCCGCTCCCGCCCAGACTCGGATGGCGTGGTCGATGGCCTGGCCGCGTCCCCCTGGCTCGTTCGTTGAAGCGCACGCGCTGCGGCCGCCTCCTGGTTTCTTCGGTTTCTTGCCTCCCCCTTCTCTTTGTGCGCCCCGCTTTTATATCTTCCGGGCTCTCTCGTGGCGCACTCCCATTGGCCCTTCGCCTCCTCCCTGTCCTTATATGGCCATCTCGCCACTTGTCACCTGCGTGGACTTCCCTGATTGGCCGACCAGGGTGCTGCCACCTTTTCCCAGGATTCCTTGGTGCGTCGGCGCTGGCGCTTGCTGATTGGCGCGCTCCTGGCGCGCACTTCAAATGGCCGTTCCTTTGTTCTTTTCTTGCCTGTTTTTCGGGGGTTTGATGCGTCCCCTCTCGGAGGGGTGCCCTGACACATGACACTTGCTTTGCGCGTTGGTGCGTCCGCGGTTGACTTACAAAATGAAATTCACCAGGCTCCTCCAGCTCTCAGTACTGGCAGATTATGAAGTGCTCTTCCCCCGCGAGTTCTCTCCAGCCGAGCACACGAACGTCGTGAAGGAACAGCGAGATTATGGAGCGAGCACTTAGAGCGCTGTGTAATCATTGATCTTCCTGTCGTCAGAAACGAATTGGGCCCGTCAAAAATTATGTCACGTGGTCTGCATATCGCGGGCAAGACACTTATTGGCGCAGGAAGTGCTCATTTTCAGGGCATTGACTGCCCGTCAGTCAGCTTGGAGAATAAAACTAACCGCCAAGCAGCACGACCTCGTCGCAATTCAGCCCTTGGTGCTGGGGGTAAAAGCAGCAGAGTGCACTTGGCGGGCCCCAGAATAAAGCTGGAGTTTTGGCCGGCACTTAATAGCGCGCACTTATAATGACGCGTGATTAAAAGCGCCCCCGTTAATTCTATTACCGGGGAGAAAACAAGCAGCCGTGTACGCAATCTCAACATTCTCTCCACAGAGGACGCGCTGCCACTCCAAACGAAAGCCATCGATGTCGGCTAGAGGTTCCTCCAACACTTGAGCTTGCCCAAGTGACTTGCGTCTTTCCTTTGGCGGAGGCGTGTTTGTTAAGGGCTCGCGCAACAGCGGGCGTGGACGCTTATTCCGTTAGGAGGGAAAAAAAGAGCGTTTAATTAGTGCGCCCAACGTCCCCTGCAGGTGCAGCAAATGCGATGGGCGCCGGGAGTGTTTTGCGCCCAGCG
Organism: Haemaphysalis longicornis; assembly: GCF_048455015.1. Lineage (NCBI taxonomy): Eukaryota > Metazoa > Arthropoda > Arachnida > Ixodida > Ixodidae > Haemaphysalis > Haemaphysalis longicornis. Next base: position 2,820,524 of record NW_027526460.1, read on the forward strand.
AACGCAGCTACGTCGGTCAAACCAAACGCCGCCCGTGCGATCCAGGCGGCATCCTTGCGACTGCCAGGACTGAAGGTAGAGCTTGCACATGCTGAGGACAAGTCTGCTCCTTTATACGTCGTTTGTGGATTGTATGGCTACACAACTAAACGCTTGTGCGATTAGGCTCAGTTTGTGCGATTAGGCAGTTAAACCCAGATTTTACGAACCTTGCATGATTATACCAGTCCTTTAATTTTACGAACAATGAATTATACCACGAAATTTACCCGTAGAATTTATTGTCTTCATGATCTCGCTCTCATGAACAAATTTTATTTATTTATTTATTTATTTATTTATTTATTTATTTATTTATTTATTTATTTATTTATTTATTTATTTATTTATTTATTTATTTATTTATTTATTTATTTATTTATTTATTTATTTATTTATTTATTTATTTATTTATTTATTTATTTATTTATTTATTTATTTATTTATTTATTTATTTATTTATTTATTTATTTATACTGCGATCTTTGTTTTCGGAATTTTCTTTTCAGAAACATTGCCGAAGAGAATAGGGAGAGAAAACGTAAAGAGAAATGTTGCCACAGAGATATCCTTAAGCGCAAAGTGGCGAAAATGCACAAGCACCGTGGGCCCAAATAAATAAAAATAGCTAAATAGAATTTAGAAAATGTTATTTGGCCTACGCAGGGTCAACGGTAGAACACTCGCAACGCGCGCACTTGCGTACTGCAGTAACAATTTAGTTCGGTGAGGGATAAGGCCCTCCTATGGCTAGTCTAGATATAATATTGCGTTGCTGGAAGTGCAGCGCTTGTGCTGCCGCCCTGACACCGTCTTTTTGTTCTGGTCGTAGCTGTAGTCTAGTAGGTTTGAGCAAGTTGCTCAACCATGTCAAGGAGAACGTTTCATCAGGATTCATGTGGGTAAAGTCGCTCTTATGATTAAGCTTATATTTATCGATTGGTCCTAATTAAGCCAATAACGAAGTGCTTCTATGGGTCGAATGCGCGATGTAGTAGAGTGATCGACGGAAGTTCGTCAGGTCAATCATTCTATGAAGAAGCAGTGATACTGTCACTGACGAAGCCAAAAAAAGTTCGAAGACGTTTCGGAACCGGTACGTGTTCCTTGTTCACAATAAGGCGAAAAAAGACAAGTGGTCCTATTTCCAAGGCGAAGTTTGTGACGTAATGACCGCATGTATATCAATGGAAGCGTTCAGTGACTCCTCCCAATTTTCGCCTGAACTGAATTGCCACCGAGCGAAAACTACAGTTCACAGCCGAGTGCAGAGAAACCGAACGTCTGCCGCTCTTCGACGTCTTGGTGAAACGCAACAATGGAGAACCCTCCTTCAGTGTGAACCGAAAGTCAACACACGCCGGGAGGTCTTGGATGTCCGATCGAACCACCCGGTTGCCCACAAATGAGCCGTTGTCTCATCGTTGGTGACTTGTGCGGAAATAATCTACAAGGACGGAAACAATTTGTAAACATAACTATAAATCGCACCCCGGAATCTTTCTGGTAACGGCAACATTTCGTGGAAAGAATCGAAATGCTTCTCAGAGGCTGCCGATCGTCAGTTTTTCACCGCCAGTGCCGGCATTCCGTGTGTGCAGTCATCGATAAACGAAACGCGACATCGGAAACATGAACCAGAACACACAAATGGCGCGATTTCTATCTATACAGGCCAAATTGACGCCTGGCTGTGTAACAATAACAAACTTGGGATATGTGGCTTTTAAAACATGCGAGTAGCAAGCCGTGAAAGTGAAAGGAGAGCACGAAAACATGAACCCGAGCACGCAAAAATAAAGAATATGTATAGTGGAGATAAAATAATGGCTCGCCATTGGTTTATTTCGAAAGCCACATATCCCAAGTTATTGCTATAAAGGCAGGCGTCAATTTGACCTGCGTGGAAAGAAATAGCGCCATTTGTCTGTTCCGGTTCATATTTCCGATGTCGCGTTTGGTTTGTCCATGAGTGTGCGTGGCGTATAAGCGTGGCTCAGTTGGCCAGTATTTTTGCGGATCACGGCCTACGCATTGGCCAGCAAGCTTTGGGACTCGCTCGTCAAAGTCAAGGACCCGGCGCCCGATAATCACTTCCCCGGCGTTGCCTGTCGCATCCCCTGCGTCGATGGCAACCAAGTTTACATAGGCGAAACAGGAAAGTTCACGCGAAGGGTAAAACAGCACCAACGCGACGTGAAAAGCCAGAAAGCGACTTGCAAGGCGACTTCTGAGCATGTCCACGAGCAGCAGCACGATATTGACTGGGACAAGGCTATCTGAAGAACGAAACCTGACAGCACGCCTCTTTCCGGAATCGTGCACACCGACCATGACGATGAATCGGAGAGAATGGACGTTGCCATCTATATACACGCGCTCATTACGACACAAACTTCGCCGCTAAATTCCAACCACTCGTTCCTTTTCGCCTCATTGTGAACAAGGAACCCCTGCGGGTTCCGAAACGTCTTTGAACTTTTTTGACCTGGTCAGGGACCGTATTACTGCTTATCCGAAATTGAGGTTGTTTGTATACTTCAGCTGAAAACTCTGCTCCCACGCCGTCACGTTCCATTTAAGCCTTGGGAAAACCTGCGGGAAAGTTACTCTAACGCTTTACTTGCTATTTTGAGAAAGCGTTAGTGAGGCTTTGCTAAGCCTTTAGCTTGACTCATTTGAACAGAGTTCAAGAGAACAGGCTGCACCAAATCCTTCTGCAGTTCGAATTGTGGCGCATTATAGCCAAATTTGGCTGCTGTGCCGATAAAATTCAAATTCAATCAATCGAAGTTTCTTGTTGGCGCTCGTGTACGAAAGGAAATTTAGCAGGTTCCGCATCTTCCAGCATTATTTTTTAAATACCCTGTGGTTTGTCAAATTAAAGTCGTCACAGCCATTTACTTACCAGACGCAGCTCATCAAAGTAGTCTTTCCTTGTTTTGCTGTCTTGTCGGAACAAGCTCGTCAAGGCGGGCTTAAGAGCTGCCCTGTCCGGGTTGTCATGTCAAAGTGACCATATATCTTGTGCTTGTAAAATCTGATGCGTGGTGAATGCGTCATGAGAGGACGGGGGATGCCGCATGCCAGCATCCATTGCCTGCATGTGACGACGAGCGTGTCCCCCAACAGCGCACTGACTCACCAGCAACATCTGTCCCGCGACTGCACTCCTTCGATGCCTCTCCAGCTGATACAAAATAAAATTGAGAAGAGGGGGGTGTAGGGGATGTGGGACTCCAAAGAAATGAGACAACGCACAGGTCAGCGTTCATGCAGTTGGACAATATGATTGGCCCTTTAGTCGTGTGGCTCTGTGCTCTTACCAATTACAGCCAGTTATGAAAGCAAAGCTGTGTATCCCGACACTCTCTCAAGCCGCGAGCGAAAACGAATTCCTTAGCCATCGGCGACGGCTGTCAATGGGAATCTGTTAGCAGTCTTGTGGTTGTGCAGCAAATTTGTGTTGAGCAACTGACCTAGATAAAGTGTTGATTGATTGATTGATTGATTGATTGATTGATTGATTGATTGATTGATTGATTGATTGATTGATTGATTGATTGATTGATTGATTGATTGATTGATTGATTGATTGATTGATTGATTGATTGATTGTGGGTTTTAACGCGCCGACGCCACACAGGCGACGAGGCACGCCGTAGTGGAGGGCTCCGGATTAATTTTGACCCCCTGGTGATCTTTACGTGCGCAGAAATCTCGAACACACGGGCGTTTTTGCTTTTCGCCCCATCAAAAAAGCGGACGCCGCGGCCGGGAATCGAACCCGCTTCCTTGGGCTAAGCAAGAAAGGGTTTATTGAACAAATAATATTTACATGGCGAAGTTTTGCCTCTCAGCGGAGGGCACAGGTCTCGCCGTTCAACTAGGTTAGCTTCTCCGACCCCCTTCCCCTCCCCCTTCTCGTTCCATTGCGTTGCCTCGTGCGCACGACCCGCTGCGTTCGCCATTGCGCTGCCCTGCAGTGTTCCGTCGCCAGTTCTTTAGGGCTCGTGTTGACCGTTGGGAACTGGACAGAGAGGCGTTACAATGCCCCTGGCCTATGGCATACCGCATTCCATCAGATCGGGTGCGCTGATCGGCAGGCACGCTTTCGGGTGGCCGCACTGGTGTGGAACGCCCTCGTGACGACAGTAAGCACCAGTGGCGACCCCTGCAGGATGACTCGACGCGCCGAAACAGTGGCAGCTACCCCTAGACTATGACTTGAACGCTGCTAATTGATTTGGACCGCAATGCGGGTTTCAAAGCACGAATTTCAGCAATGGTTGTGGAAACCTCATGTGGTAATTGTATAATATCTAGTCAAAATGCTTGCTGGCTTCTCGTTTTCCGCTCTGATGACAAAAAGTCAGACGTTCGCTCCGTCGACTGGTCAGTCAATTCATAAAAACTGTCAGCCCCTTTCCCAGTCCTCGGAGGGAAACCTGCAGCATTTTATGCTTAACAATTAAGTAAGCTACAGCCATGTGTTCTATATTATACCACTTATTGTTTTACGGTTTCTTCCTGTGCGGCTCTGTTCCGCTTCGGTTTCTCAACTAACCCGGCATTCTTGTTCCCACTTTTTATTTTAGAGGGGGGGGGGGGGGGTAGTGAGGAGGTTGCCCGCACCACTACATTTTGCAGCTTAAGTGCCGCTGAGGTGAAGCTTCCATCTCTCTTGTCTTTCTCCTTTTGTGACTGATGACCCCACTGACCAAGGTCTTCTCCAATCGGGATCCACGCACGATGACGACGCTGGTCTCGAGAAAATTTGGACATGGCTTCACTCCATGTTCGAGGAGACGCACTAGTGCCACGGGAGCACACGGGAGCACACAGAAGAGGGCCTGGGTGCTTTATTGCTTGTAGAGCAATCATCTCATTGCTGGATTGCAGACTTAGGTACGACAGGTACGAAGAGGAGTACCGATAAGTCTCCTAGCATCTACGTTAGCAGCACAGCACGTCACAAAGCGACAGCCGATGGCCTTCAACGGGCCTTACAAGATACGTCAGTAGAATCGGACGTGCGGCTTGCAAAAAGTGTAATATAAAGGGCCCTACTATCTGAAACCCAACAAATTCAAATTATGACATTTCCAGGGGATGAGGGCGGGGGGTGGGGAGTGTGCAATCTTATTCCTTCCTACATTCAGCCGGGAAGTATTTTTCGCCTCTTAAAGGCGCATAGCAGATGATATGGCGGGCAAGAAATGCCTTCAGCACTTCAATTCCACGCAGGAACCGAAGCAAGGCACACAGCTGGCGATGTTTCTCTCTTATCAGTGAAAAAAGCGCAGCGGCCCTTGCGGCAACGACGTGTTTACGCCAAAATGCAGCTGTGTTCGAGTGCACGCTATGCTTGACGCTAGAATACGTAGCAGGGCGAGTAAAGTATACACGCTTAAACTGCACATTTTAGCGAAGAAAATTAATTTTCGAAAGTTTTTACCATCTCGGCTCGTCGACGTGTTTATATCAGTATGCAGTACTTGTACCGAGCAAGCGTCCAGCTGGAAGAGGCATAAGTATTCTATCTTGGGGTTCAGATGCCGAACATACACGCTATCTGCGATCAGAGTCGAAAACAGAGGGACCCCTTGAAATTAGAGGGGATAATTTCATTAAAGCCGGGCGAACAAGGCATAGGGCGTGTGGCTTGCCCTGTCAGTCAGTCGACGACAGGTTTCCAGGCAAGAAATGTGTCTAGCTTGAAGTTTTTTCGCGTGCAGTAGACTTTGGCATTATTTATGCGGTAGCAAGCACAAAAAACACGTTAGAAACAAATTTTAACCCCGAATGCAAAATGGCTCGCCCCGAGTGGTGTAAGCCCATAGCAAAGGCCCCCAACAAATGGGGCGCCAGCACTGCGAACGCGGGAAAATTGAACTCAATTCAGTAAACGTCTATTGCGTTCGGCCAAAAGCCCCGGGCTAGAGGGACAGACCATCGTGACTCGACAAGAAGCACAGCGAAATAAAACTTTTCTCTCCCTCCGTCTCTTGCGTTTCCATTGGGAGGACCGAGACAGGAGGGGAGCAGAGGCGGTTGGGGTAGAGAAGAGGGGCAGTTAATTGAATGGGGGGGGGTGGAGGGGGGGGGCTGTGTTGTCTTTAGACGGCATTTGCAGGGAAATGAACAGGTACGCGGCCAATTTTTTAACTACGGGCACGTCAAGCGGTGGTTTTTTGTAACGTAGTATACATGCTGCGAAGTGGTCTCACTGACACATCAAAAGCGCAGCTTGCTAGGTTAGCACGGGATGTTCGCGACAGAAATTATGAAGTAAAGAAACGATGCGGCGAAGCTGAACGCGCGCGTTGCGGGATGTCTGTGCACCCTTTTCCGCGCCTTTATGACCCCCATCGGATAAGATCGAAAACAACGGAACGGCGAGCAAGCACGCTACATGGAGGACGCTGGTCATCGAAACCACGATCACTTTGCGTCTACATAAATGCACGCCACGGCACCATCGCTGGCACAGAAACACACGGTGTCCGCGACGCTACCAGTCCAACCAACGCCCGAGAAGATAAAGGGGGACATCAGAACCACAGCCTTGTCGCCCCGTTTGCTACTTCTATAGCGGTTGTCCAGCTTGGAACGCTGTTGTTAACTTCTTCTTTCCGATGGCCGCAAGCAGTTTTTACGAAGTCTTTGAAAACGTGAGCGTTCCATCGCGACAACAATTAAGGAGGTGATAACGCGATATGGTGGCACGCGGCCAAAGCCGTTTAACGAGGGAATCAGTGAAGTGAGTAGCGCGGGCACTCCGCGAATACAAGGGGAAAAGAAAAGCAGATGGGAGGTAAAAAAGGACAATAGGCTGAACTGCAGGCACGACTGTGGCCCGCTTTGTAGGTTCAGGACAACTGCTGATAAAGGAGCGCCCCACCTGTGACGGAGCGGCTATAGGTAACGAACTGAGCACTGCTGTTGGCAGTTACCAGGTTATGGTTTTGACGCCGAGGCAAAACATCACATAGGCGCGCTGTTTTGACGCGGTGCAATTCTGACGCGTGCCCTTTTGCTGCGTGCGGTTTTGTCGTTCGCTGTTTTGACCCCACTCCGACTTTTTCTCGCAGCTAGTGTCGGTAAACCCCGGGTTGAGACTTAAGGATGCGGTGTTTCAGCGTGCTACTTCCATCAGTTTTACAGGCTGTGCATGCAAAGCATCTTTCTGTTCTTATCTTTTTTCAGCCATTCTGAAGGATGTAAGGCGCCCATTAGTAGTAATGAAGGTTTCTGGAAGTCCGGATCCTGTTCGCGTTCGCGGAAGCCAGTAGTAAAGCTGACCGCAGGTATAACGCACTGGGGGCTCTCGCGTATATCTCGTACCCCGCGAGATACGCAGCCGCTGTGAGATCTAAACATAGCCTGCGGCTATAGTGCTGGCCGTTCCGGTCAACACCGACGCAATAAAAGGAGTCGTGCGTATCCTCACCGAGCGATTGGCTTCTGCAGCAGCCGCGCGCTGACGCTTCGTAGACGTTCCCCGTCCACATTTGCACGGGTACTTCCAGCTCTGGTGAATATAAACAAATAGAAGATTCGCATAGCAGTCGCCGTTTTTCGAATCCACAGCAGCCGAACGAATGAAAGAATGGGTAACGGTAAGGTATAGCGGCCATACAACCGCGTATACTTTCGAGCTCATCCTGTTACTGTCGCGCTGGCTTTTTTGTGTGCATAGTTCGGTGCTCGAGTCTTCTTTTTTGGTCACGCATGCACGACGTCCCCAGCGTCCGCTACGCGCGATTCTGCGTGCCTGCTTACGTGGCCGTTCGAGGACGCATAACGACTCAAGAACAGTTTGCCTGCAAGCGATACCGCGATACCGATCGAGGGATCGTTTGTATGTACATACAAAACCTTGTATCTGGGCGTGCAATCGCCGTTTGGGCGGCTCGTTAGACCCGTTTATACAGCTAACACACGCTTTATAAGATATAAATAATAACGAAACGGGAGGGCTTACTAACGGCCGATTCAGGGATACCGTTCGCGTCATCACATTTTAGTCCGCATGCACTCACAGGCGTTCTAACGAGAAACATTCGGGCCGATGTATAATAAAGATCCTCCGCGAGTGTTCTTCTCCTGCAGCTGCTCGGGTAGATTACAATCACCGGCGTTTCCGAACAGAGCCATAGGCGCCGTATGCTGTCGTACAAGCTATACATTCGGCATCTACATCGTGTGCCGGGGCGCGCAGCTGCTAAGCGTACATACAGCGGGAACACGGTCGAACTTCGTTAGAAATGAGAGTTGCGCGTTGTTGTAAATATTTAAAATGATTTCCGCCGTTCCAAGTCTTGTTTTTTGTTAGTTTTAACTCTCCATCGCTGTACGCGCTGGACTGGCTTTATAACGGCATAGACCCCGGTTTCAAGCGCAAATGCCACGAAACTCGGACTTCTTCGGCCTCACGCGGGCTTCGTCTGGGTTTCGTAACTTGGCGAAACTCGGCAGCATTGCGTAAGCCTTTGTTCTATCTGCGATACTGTCTCAACTTGCTTGGGGGCCCACATGTGCGCGAACGCCGCGACCACAGCGCGGACGCGCGAGCACTGAGGTTTTGGGGCGCAGTTTTGTAAATTCTATATAATTATACTGCGCTAATTGGCGGACTGCCCTGAAAAGGTCGTTGTAGAGGCGGACGTCCCAGATAGTGGCGTGCATGTGCTGTGCCTTGCTGATGATCCGCCCTGCTCTCTTCATTACATTCTTCACACCTTCTCGTGGCGCAGAGGGCGGAAGAACAAAAAAGAAAGAATGCGAGGAAGTGTTTATGTTTACTTTGCCAACAGTGACAGGAAGGGAAAACAAATAATAATAAATAATCATAAATGGTGACTTAGATGTTATCAGAGCCGTTGCGCCTGGTTTCTACGCAATATGAAAAAAAAGTAATAAAGAGAAAATAATGATAAAAATGAAAAGACGTCGGATGGTGCTAACAGTGTAATACATTGCCGGCATGTTCCGTGTTACCTCTATTTAAGGGTCCTGCTACGGTCCGCTATGGGTAACGCTATGGAACCCACATCGAAAACGCTTAGGGGTTCATTACGGGTAATGAATGGCCCGCTGTACGGCAGACGATCCCAGCGCGCCGTTCATACGCGTCCGCTGCGCAGACGAGGCTAGACGCAAGTTCAAACCGGTCTTTGGTCAAATCCTTAACAGTTCATTCTGCTTTTAACTGTGGTGGATCCGCAGTTGGTGCTCAGTGGGTGAAAGATCTGTAAAGACGTAGTTTCTTGCGTCCATGTACAAGGAACATGGCTGGCGTTCGAAAGTCTCGGGTTTCCCGCACCGAATACAGGCTCCGGGTTCAGTTAAACCAGCAGCGAATATGTCTAAATAACGAAAAGTCAGCCCCAGGGAAACTTTCTGTATGGTTCCTAGCAAGCAACCTGCAGCCCAGCTGCAGATAACCCCAGCGACCAGGTGAACAGCTGACCTTCGTTGTCCATGGGCGCAAAACTACTGGTCATAGCGGCAGCGTCGCAGCTAGGCCACAGTGGACGCTAGTTTGTTATACTCGGCGTGTATTAAGCGTAAGAAGCACGCGAGATTATGAGCCCTAACCGGCGGTGCTACATGAAATTAGAAGGACAAAGTACGCCCTCGTACGCTCCTCATAAATATGAATGAACTTTAAAGATCCGTCACCCGACGCCATCTGACCATAGCCCGAGAGGAAATGGCCAACGCTCGCTGCTGTCTCCGCAGTCTGCGTGAACAAAGAATGGCCATAAGGGCGCTACGGATTTCCCGTGGAGCAAGTCTGTGTAGTGCGCTTTTTTTTTTTTTTTTGCGAACAGTATTCGTTGATAGTGTGGCGGACAGCGGCACGTCTAAAAACGGGCTATTCTATCGATATTTAAATACTCGTAAACGAACTACTCACGCCTGTTATGGTCACTACGCTAAGGAACAACACCTAAAATAACTTTTAGTGCTACGCACATGCTCCCATCTGAATGATGCACTTCGTCCGCGTAGTGTTTTTCGTACTTACAATCGAGGCGTTTTTTTTTTTTTTTCGAAATGATCCAGATGCAGAAACCGAAACTGAGTCGGACAAAACTGCAGTGGCAAGAAAAACTCTGCAACTATCCCCTAAAAAATGGGTGGCAAGAAAATAGGCGAAAAACCGATCTGCAAACGTGTACGCAGATCGTAGTTCGTATCGAAAATGAGCCAAATTCTGCTGCTTCATGGACCGAAATGAGCCAAATCCATTTGCCCAATGGGCGTTTGCTTTTGACTTGACTGTTCAGACTGTTTCGTGGGTATTTTCAGAGGTTTTTTTTTTTTTTTTTTGCTTTTCGGGACTGGCTTATGAATTCAGACGGCACTTAGGAGATTAGCGAAAGATTTCCCCCTGGATGTCAACTACGAAGAACGAATGAACGAAACCACGTTTATTCCACATTATAATGTGCCGAAGACACTGCGGTGGAAAGGATTACGGTGTCATAGCAGAGGGGAAGGGTAGGCCTGCCTCCCTTATATTAACGGGCGTTCAGTGGGGGCCGCTTGAATCTCGGCTTGGTTGTCGAGGAGCCGATCTGAACAAAATCAAACTGAGGGATGTGAAACAATGAATTCATCTCTCCTCTTCCGTCCCTGTGAAGTAACTCTGGTTGTATTTTTTACTACCATATTTACCATTTTAGTACTTAACTAAAAAGCCACCGCTTACAAGCCCTGGCTAATCACCCATGAAGCTACATTTGCGAAGCCTCCGGTATGTCCCAACTTTCCAATGCTCACTCGCGCAAAGGCTGGCGCGGAGAATGGGCCGACACGGACATGCGACGACCCGCCCTTACGCCTAACCTATTCAACAAGCACTGGAAGCTTGACGAACAGTTGGTATGACGCTGCTTGACAGGTCGTAAGGCTCAACGGAAGGTTACGCTCTAGCCAGGCTAACTTTCCTGCCTTTCGTCTACATTCTTCCTTCCTTCCTTCCTACCTGCCGTTCAGCCTAAAAATAGGACGTAAGGCCTACCGTCATGTTTTTACGTCTAACCTCGTTACCCGGTAACCATTAGAAAAAAATACAGGGAAGCTTGCACTCAGACGCAAGACTTGAATGGCGAAGCTGTTGTAGGTGAGCATTGCAGCCTTTATTTCTTTCCACGTGAGCACTGGAGCACACATGGCCACGCATTTGTACAGGCTTGAGATAGTTCATTTACATGTTCCTTCATCGTTGCACTATGTTAGGAGTAGTCAGGCGCTACCACGCATTACATGCGCGGTAGCGCCTGACCACAGCACGAGGCACACGCTCACAAGCGCTCGGCATTTTCTTGGTATTTTTCCTGCAACACCGAACTTACGGCTTATAAAACAGCTCCGCAGTTAAAAGTACTCATTGTACTCATTATCCATCACGCTGCGCGGGCACCGGTCGACGTCGTAAGACCTCAAAGCAAAACTTTAGACCTAACTCTGGAGCACACCAAATGCAATTTCTGCTGCTATTCCAGCGAAGGAATGCATTCCCCCAGATAAGCTCGTGGACGATGCTTTATGAGCAGAAGTGCACACGCTGCTTTCCCGATGTTCCGTTGTTGGCTCAGCCCAAACACCAGCCAATTTTTATTTCGTTTTTCCCACGCGCTACGTACCCGCCTTCGTTTTGTGCCACGTCGTTCATTTTTTCTCAGCCCTCCTCTGCGTTTAATCACTGCGCAAAAACATTTCCGCACCCAGGCCTCAAATCGGAGAGCTGTGGGATCTATTTTGTGTTAAAGCCACTGACCAGCGCGGGCCATGAGAAAGAGCGAGGCCAGGTGACCAGGGCCGTTTCTGCTGTGGCCGGCCATGGCAGCTAGGAATTCCCAGGATGATCACTTCAAGGCCAACGCAGAAAGTCATCCGCTCGGTGACCCACTTGTGGCGAATAAACTTTTGTACTACGCGCAGCACCTTCCTGAATTTGGAAAGCGGCTAGATTACGTTCCGTTCGTCGACGGAAACTCGGTGGTGTGTACACCTTCACCCTCCGCAGGAGTCGCTGGAGTGGGGCCGCGTACCACTCTTCAGGTGTACACAAGGGCCTGTGTATCGGCCTGCGTGGCCAGGCGAGTGGAGCGTATACGGATCGAAGATACGGCCGAGTGGGCCAATATTGACTCCCGCGCGTTACAAGTATCGCCGGGCTGATAAAGGCAACGGGGAAAAAAATAAACACGCGGTCAGTGTGGCGCCTGACGGCACCGCTGATTATATTCTGCGTGAGGTACTCCCGGCGTCGGCACTTTCCATGTTTTCGATGAGCCGTCGCGATAGACTGAAAACGTTTGTGGCAACTTTGCTTCCTTCGAACTAACCCTGCAGAGCAATGCTGTAACGCTATGTTCGGTTTGGAGGGAAGAAGCCATGAGTTCCGACCTGACGTACAGTGGCGTTCGTACTCCTCCTCGTTGACGTGACGAGAAACGACACTGACGCTCGCGAAGACGACCGTCATCTCGCTCCGCAAGAGAGACAACAAGCCTGATACAGACGCCTCTGTAACTCTTCCTGTACTTAAGGGATACCTATGTACGTCACCAACTCTAACTACAGAGGTCATATCGAAGTTCGCCGGTTATAAGCGAAGTTGCAGAAGAGGCTCTGGGGTTCTAAACTGGTCACAGCGTGTGTGCGCGCGCGCGCGCGCGCCCGCGCGCGCGCGTGTGTGTGTGTGTGTGTGTGTGTGTGTGTGTGTGTGTGTGTGTGTGTGTGTGTGTGTGTGTGTGTGTGTGTGTGTGTGTGTGTGTGTGTGTGTGTGTGTGTGTGTGTGTGTGTGCGTGTGCGTGTGCGTGTGCGTGTGCGTGCGTGCGTGCGTGCGTGCGTGTGTGTGTGTGTGTGTGCGTGCGTGCGTGCGTGTGTGTGTGTGTGTGTGTGTGTGTGTGTGTGTGTGTGCTTGCGTGCGTGCGTGCGCGCGCGCGCGCGCGTGCGTGCGTGTTTGTGTTTGTGTGTGTGTGTGTGTGCGTGTGTCTGCGTGTGTATTGTTGGCGCCTGAATGAGGTCGCATTTTGAATTAAGCCCGCTGAGGCCTCTTGACTTATTAAAGAGCGCTCAGTGTGCTTGCATATGGGCTCTAACGCGTAACGTGCACTTCTGCCGGAAGTGCCTTGTTTAGCTCTTACTCGCTGCACGTTGTGGACGTTTGGACTGAAAAAGAACGTGGAGGGGGCAGCGCTCTTCCACTTACGCGAAAGCATTGAAGCTCGCCCGCTGAATGGAGCGAATTGAGACTTAAAAGATTTAGACGACCTTTGATGCACTGAAAGCGCCGTTTCAATTATGCACGCTAGGGTAGACGCGTGCACTTTCATTCTGGCTGCCGCAGCCTTTGGATGGGGGAGGAACCAAATGGACGGTTCCGCTAGTCCCGAATATTCGAAGTTCCACTCTTTCTCTGACCCAAGAACTGTATTGCTGAAAAAATTAAATAGTACCTGGCCGCTGCATTGGGTGGACTACCGGAAAAATAAGAGCATGTGCTGTTCACATTCTGCGAATTGGTTTTTATTTTTCGTCAGTAGGCCGGACGCTTCTTAAACGGCACTTTTAGACTCCTGAAATGTCCTATCAACCCACTACTCATAAAATTCCAGGATTATGGGATTCACAAAACTAAGGTGGCTCTCTGTTTAATACAGTATGCGTAAGCTGGAGGGCGCAGTAGGGGAAAGAAAAGAAAAACTAAAGGAATAAGAAGGAAAGGAAACATTACGAACCTGACACAGCCCAATGCTTTTAGACTAATCAGAAGAATTTCACTGCCGTACTCCACATATTCTCCTTTTTTTTTTCGAAATGCGTGTGTGTGTGGAAGTAGTAGGGAATAGGTGGCGGCGCACCCTAGAAACCTGACTCAAAAGGCGGAGCAGGGCAATGAACTACTCAAAAAATGTGAATTTAGCTGGCGCACCGATGTTCAAAGAGTCAACTTTAAGAATCATTTCGGTGGCGCCCTGGCCCGTTTACAGGTGCAAACGGGCGTACTTGTATTCTTCTGAGTTGAGGTTTTAGTTTTCTATCAGGTGTTACCATGCTACCGCATTTGCTTTTTTTATAGGACTGCAACAACTTACGTTTCCAGCGAACAGCACGTAGACGAGACAATAGCGTAAAATAATAAAGGAACAAGCTAGTAAGCAAGAGCAACAACATGACTTTCAGCAAGAAAGATGGTTCAGAAATGTTCCCAGAAAATACCGTGAAAAATAATTTGTTATATAAGCTACAATGTTAGGAAGCGAAAACGCCATAAATCAACAGACATAACTTTGCTATCTTGGCACTGACGCCGAAACGATTCCGCACAGGACAATGTCAAAACGATAAAAGCGCAGCAGTTACGTTATACACAATTCATGACTGAATTCCAGAAAATGTGCTCGTGAAAACATGTTATTGTTCGAACACTTGTCTGTATGTCCCCTAGCCATTCGAAGTAACCCCCCCCCCCTTTTTTTTTTTTCTCTCTCTCTGGACTAGTGCATGCACGCGAAGAACTTTTCCCCACAACTGGCCATAAAAATCTTTGCACAAAACACGCCTTAAATTTTGAAATGCACCTGCTGGGGGAAAAAAACGCTTTAAATCCAATACAGCCATTCTTTTCGTGCTCCAGTTTCATTTGCGGCAAACGAAAACTAGCAGCGAAGGGTCATGCGGAGAATTCAAGGACATCTTTCAAAGCCCTTGGCCAACACAAAGAAGCATTAAATTTTATGCTGCTAGTTTTGACCTTAACTAGCCTACCTATGCATAAGAATACTGCCGGCGCATTTTAAGTACAAACACACAAAAGCGGCCCTTCAAAACATGTGCAATTACTACTTTCCCAGAAAGAAACATTGCCACCCGCAAGCAAAGAAAAGACAACAACGCTGCGTTGAAAAGCCCACCACCCGTTCCCACTTCATTTCCTTAAATTTTCTGGCCGAGAAACCTGAACTTTGAAGTTGGAGCCAATCGATAAAAGCCGTGTCAAAACATTATAAACATAGTGACCCAGACTTTTGCTTGATGTAAATATGTTTCCGCTTTCATCGTGCACAACCAAAAATCGCAAGATGGGACATGGTCAAAGTGGAGTCACGGTAGTACGAATCCTGAACGTCATTTGATGCTGTGCTTTCGCATCAGGCTCAGCCAACCTGGAATTCTTCGGTTGAAGCCTCGACTTCATTCAATCACCGCGTGGCATCCTCGGGCCTTATCTCAAGGTCACCTAATATTGGGGGACGACGCCCATTCGAGGTTGAGGTGGACCTCCTGAGCAGGTCGCCCCGTCTGCCAATACAAACGTTACGTCCAGATAGGAAACTCCGATAACGGGAGCAGTGATTCAAGGAGAATTGCAAAATCGAAGGGTCTTTAACCAGACAGAATAAATACCAATTGTCCTCCGTAACCGAGCAGCTTGGGTTGGTTTGTTAGAGACAGTAAGATGCCTACGAAGCGGGAGGGAAGCGGACAGCCCCATTCGAAGCCCCATTCATGTCTGCTCGATGCCATACAACTCTTTTTCCAAGTTTCAGTCAGCCTGGGAAGTATGCTCATCGCAAATTACAAACAAATGTGTCTTGTTTCGCGCACTCTTTAAACTGCGTCCAGCTTTAAACTGCGCCCAACCTTGTTCGCAGAATGGAAAGGCACTGAATTTCTTCTTTTTGCAATTTATTTCCGGAAGCAGGCACGCGCCTTTGAACGCTGCCTCGCGAGCGTTCTAATCTGCAACGCATGGATAAAAACTGTAACAAAACCACGAACAAAACACGACAGGTGAGTCCGCGAGAAAAACAATCCTGAAACGAGGGTGAAGCGAGAGCTGCACACAAAAAGTACTGGTATTTTTCTGCTACTGGGAACAATTCTGGCATTCATTTGTCAGGAAACGTTAGAGAGGAAGCAATTATGATGCACGACGTGTGTAATGGCTCTTTAAGTCTGCCTTTCAGGTTGCAGTTTGAGGCATTTGTTCTGGCTTGTTCGTTTGATTGTAACGTGAGTATTTACCGTTGAAAACCTTAGTGTGTGGGTGCGTGTGCGTGCGTGCACGCGTGTGTGCGGGTATACAATT
Organism: Haemaphysalis longicornis; assembly: GCF_048455015.1. Classification (NCBI taxonomy): domain Eukaryota; kingdom Metazoa; phylum Arthropoda; class Arachnida; order Ixodida; family Ixodidae; genus Haemaphysalis; species Haemaphysalis longicornis. Next base: position 2,836,680 of record NW_027526460.1, read on the forward strand.
AGATAGTACAATTAGTGCGCACTGAGATAGCGCAATAAGAAAAAGTCTACGTAAAACTGATAAACAAAATGAAAAGGAATACACAAACTTTTCTCATAAAAGATAACCTGCTACCTGCGGCCACCGGTGGGAGTTTTTGAACACCCGCGAGTAAGGGGGAAAGGAGATGGCTTGAAGGTTAAGTTTCGATATATATTCCAAACTCTAAACGCAAAAGCCTTGTGAGTGGCGAAGAGACATTGTCGAAATAAAGCAACATCTATCCGTATTCGTGGAATTTTTTGTCCCTAAATGAGTGTTTGAAGATTTTCTCATACAGTGTCACCCGTGTCATCTACCTACTACAGCGCCGCTTTATCCGAAAGGGTAGCCAGGCACGGTCAGTGTCCTATCCTCTTGGTAGCGGGAAGTTCGTGACTCAGATCGTTTGTTCATTTCGACCACGTTTTATATCTCTACCTGGACCGGGGGTACCGTTCTACCCAAAACACCTTTTCACTACTCCGTAACATATTATGGGCAGAAATGTTACGCATAACAAATTTTCCCCCAATCGGTAATAACAGCCAACGCTTTATAAAGTTTTAACATTACTTTAATACTATTACATGTAATTGTCGAAGTACTGGGTGTGGTCATCTAAATGTGGACAACATTCGGTTACTTCTGACAGGACGGGGAGCAGATATTGCGCAGTAACTCACCCCGGTCACCGTCTGTGCTAAAGGAGGAGCCTCACGAGCCGTTGCGAAGACTTACGCCACGCATTGCAGACACGAGGACGCAAATTCTGGTCGTTGCGCAGATAGTTCGCGAACAAAAAACAAATTCTGACCTTTGAAAACGGTCCCAAGAGCGTGAATGTGTGGGCTGTGGACGTGTCACCCGACATGGCATTACTCGCTCCACTTATTGCCTGGGGGTCTTAGAGCGTTCTGCCAGGTTCTGTCATACGAATATTCAAGGGGAACACTGTATTACTTCGCATGCTTGGTCAGTTCTGAATGGCGGCTCTGTCATCTTACAGCAAGATGGGCGGCGTCGGGCCCAGCTCTCCAGCCACTTTTAGAGAGTAATTCCGCGAAGTCCTCTTTTGCACTCAACATTTCAGGTAAAAACGTGCCTTATACGAAATATTGCACTTACGAGATCATTTTACAGTGCGCTTGAACTGTGCGCCAAATGGCGGAGTAAGCCATAATTATGGCTTACTCCGGGAGAGAGTAACGAGGGCTTCTGAGAACGTGCTTTCCGAAGTCTCACAGCAATTCGTCGTCATCATTATAGCTAAATAGCGTGCAACTAAAGAAGCACTAAGTACGCAGAGTAATATTTGTGTCCACACAAAGTCTTCTGCTTGCAAGAAACAGGCAGCCAGTTCATGCACGGACTACAGCGTAGAGGAGAGAGCGACCTGACGTAGGTCAATACAGCACGGCAGAATATTCGGTAACAGCACCCTATAAGGCTGTCGAATCTTGCATAACAGAGCAAAATTTCATTGCCATCGCAGCAGTAGTGGTTATTTACAGGCCTAGAATTTTTCATATTTTCCTCACACAGTTAACGCGACTGCTCTACTTCTACTAATGTTTATTCTGCCGCCTTTAGCGATCAATCACCCATCAGTAATGACCCGGATGGAGTTATCCCGAGCAATTTAGGTCATTCGGAGCTGGTTAGTACGATCTAAGGCACAGCTCTCAGTACATTGTCATATGGAGCTGCGCCCATATAGCCCCGGAATGAGTGGCCGGATGCGGCCATTGTGTGATTCGAGCCTTAGAAGTACCATGCGTAAGTCGGAGCCCCCTGCGGTCTCCCTTGGATAACAACAGCAGAAAACTTCAACAACAACAACAGTAGAAAAATATAAACATGGAGAAGATGAAAGCTCACCATCTTCATTTACGCACAAAGAAGACGGCTTTTCTGGAAGTTTTAAAGTATGGCTCCAAGTTCCACTTCCAACTTGGAACACGGCATCCGAGTACTGGCTTAAGGGGCAAAAGTGATTACGTGGTGTATACCCAAGAGAGTCAGCTGGCCAACTAAGGGCCAATTCCCACTTCGAAGGAATAAATTAAGAACGTAATGGGACAGTAGGTGACGCGTGTGTTCATCTAAAAGCGAACACGCAGCCAAGCCACTGGTCGCATCGCGGTTGGGTGCATCACGCAGTGTTTCCCGTGTTGAGGAACTGAGGATCATGATTAAGATCCTCGGTGGCCAGAGGGGTAAGGATCAGGGGTCGTTGACCCCTCCCGGAGGAGCGGGGGCACAGTTGGCAAAGGCATACATGCCTAGGGGAAGAGTGGCACACGGTGGGGTCACTCTACTTTGTTTACCAGACAGAGTGGAGCGGGAACGAGCTCCGGTTGCGTGCCTTCCGCTCCCTACGTTTGTGTGGAGCGCGATCCCCTGTGCTTGAATTTGAGCAGAACCATTGGGCTGCTCGCGTTGGTCGTGGTGTCGATGACGATGTGGATGCGATGTACGCACGTGCGCACGGAGTTACACGCGGGCAATTCGTTCTGCTGGGACGCAGGCATGCATAATTTCGTGCGCTAATAGAGAAGAAGAGATGGGGCACTCCTAGATTTTCCTCCGTGTCCCACCGGATTACGGATGGCAAACGGATCACTTTCCATAAAACAGAGCAGACGACGTCGCCTTAGATGACGCGCCGTTTACCCTCGGTTCAAGGCCTCAACTCGGAACTGTGGCGTCGGGGTCACCAGTCTCGCCTCGCGAAAACATGGAGCGCAATGTGCGAGCGCGCGGACTCCCGGTCCATTCAGCGGCTCGATGTGACGACGGCCCTGAACTTGAACTGCGCACAATTGAGCGGCGAGCGGGGAGGGAGCGAGGGAGAGGCACTGCCGGCATTGCAGCCTGAGTCACTCGACAGAGACCGATCGGCCCTTGTGCTGCTGTGTGCGCCGACGGCTGCCGAGACGACGAGGCCTCGCCGGGCTCGCAGTTGCAGCCGCGCATCGTCCCCGGTGAACCGGCAGAGCGCGTCGTACAATTGCTTCGCCGTTTTGCAAACGGCCTCAGTCAATGGGGTAAAAAAAAGAAGGAACTGCCTCGTCCCAAACAATGCGCTGTTGAAAACAAAACCCGCCGGTGGCGTGTTAAAGCCAAGCTCTTAAATTTTTGTTTGCCTCTCAGCCGCAGCGTTTTTTACTGCAAAGCAGTATATGTCTAACCCCCCCCCACCCCTCCTAGTTTTCATTCCTGTGTCATCGATTTACTCTACTCAGTGCCGCTTCGTGGCTCCTCCTCACCACCGTTGACACCTCTTTCACAACTATTTTCCCCCTCTCCTCCACCGATGCCCCTTTGGCAAGATGCGCAGTCGGCAGCTAACGGCGGTAGTGCGGTTACCAGATGATAGCGAAAAATAAACAGAAGCACAGATGGGCGTAAAGAAATGCAATGAGGATTACTAAACTCCCTAATATGGAAGTTGTGCGCAGCGCCAGCTGCAGTCTTCTCGGTCACGGTGCATTTCTGGTGCACCTCAGGAAGTTTTCGCGTGATCAGCGAATGCGTGGCGGCGTGCGCTACTCTGCTGCTACCTAGCAGTGCGCCGCCGCCACCGCCGCCTCCGCCGGCCAGCATGTTTCAAAACATGTTTTAACTTCCCGCGCTAATGGCACGTAGTTCGGATTAGCCCCGTACGAGGGAGCAGAGAGTGTGTTGTTGCATATCGTGTTTGAACTTCCCGCGCAAACGTCACGAGATTTGTATTAGCGGAGAATGGAACAGCGACTGGGGAAAGTGTCAGGGAGAGGGAGCTCCTTGGTGGCGATAGCTGAAACATGTGTGCGGGAAAGGCAGTGAGAGGGATGACGCCATAGCCGCACGTGTTGTACTCCACTTCACCCTTCGCTCCACTTCACCCTTTCTTTCTTTTGTCGCTGCCGCGTTCGCTCACTAAGTGGCGCGGATATAACTAGACGCCGCTGCTGCGAAGTCCAGGTAATGACTTGCAAAGGACTGCCCCCTAAAACGACAGACACCCGCCGTCGCCGTTTCCACTCAAATTCACTTCGCCAAGTAGCTGCAAATCCCTCCCGGTAGAAGAGAACCTTCCCCGGTTGGAACACCAGCTTCAGCCCATACTTGTTTTTCAGCTTGGAAGGCCTTCCGAATGATATTTTCGCCGGTGTCTTTCGCGCCTAAGTATGCGCCATCACCGGTTGCCGATTTATGCGTGCAGAGTTTGCGGGTAGAAAAAAGGGGGGATGCACGCACACCTAGGCTTCATGCCTCTACCGATGAAATCCCCGTTGTGCTGGTGGGAGATTTAGATGTCGAAATTACATGGCTCAATGCGGTTAGTCGGCTGTTCTTCTCAATCGAGTGGTTCGGGTGTGGGTTGATGTGTTATACAGACATCTTACAAACTTAGCAAGATGCATACGAGGGGGGAGGAAAACGGACAGCCATATGTTTGTGTGCGAGAATAGATCTCAAAGCCTTCTAGGTTATAAATCATTATGGGACGGGTGCATGCCGTTTGTTTGGAGGAAGAAGAGCAAGAATTGAAGCGTTGGCCCGAACACAAGCGCGAATGGGTGCAAAAACAATGGAAAGCTGCTGCACCGCCGCTGCCGCCTCAAGTTTGGCTCGTGGAGTAGCGGCGAATCCCTCCCGAATGAAAAGCAACTTTCCCGCTTGGAACGCCGGCGTGAGCCAACATCACTTCTTCAGAGGGATTTCAGGGGATATTTTCGACGGCGTCTGTCACTTTTAGGGACGCTCACAAGACTGGTCGCCGGTTTATGCATGCGCAGGTTTGTAATGGAGAATAGCTATAGGTTTTATGCTCGTACTGATGAATGACTTCTCCATTGTGATGGTGCGAGGTTAAACCACGGACATTAAACCGACCAATGGGACCTATCGGGGTCCTTAGTGGTAGAACGGATTGGGTTTGTCTGTTAGACTGTGCTCAGATTACCGACGCAAAACCCGTATCGCGATCTATGGACGTAAAAAAAATGCTATGTCATGTAGTTAGGTTAGCTGAGACGTGAATTGACGTCATTCATTAAAGTTATTACGACAGTTGCCGCAACAGTCTGAACCCGGCCTTACACAAACAGTAAGATGCTTACGATGCTGGAGAGCCACAGGCAGTTCCATGTTTATCTGCAGGAACAAAGCTTGGTTCCGTCAGAGGTTCATTCAGCTAATTGGCTATACTCGGTGACAACTTAAGAACGGCACCGGAAGTTGCCGCTGTGCCTTATCACCGTAGCCGGGTGTTTCTCCACGCGGCGCAAGTAGGGCGTTACTGGGAATATTTTAAACATGGCATGAGCCGTTCCCATGATTTTTCGAACTTAATATGCTTATAAACGACTCCAGTGACGACAAACAACTTGCGTGAGACAAGGCAGACGATATCACGCATTCATAGCGAATCCCTTTGAAAACGCGCGCGCACTGACGTCACGGGTCGGGCGCTTTGGCGGAGTGATACACTACATGAGGTGGTGCCGTTCTTGAGTTGTAACTGAGTATAGGAAGCCTGCTCCATCGTCAATTAGGATAAACGTTTTTTTGCTTCGTGCACTCCGTGGACTTCATCCAGCTTTGCAGGTCATCCTTCTTCACAGAGTGGAAGGGCACTAATTTCTTCTTCTTTCTTTTTTTTCGGCTGCGCTTAACGAGCAAATAACAGAGAAGCGCACCTTGTAGAGTTTCTGGGCATCATATTGCCGTGAACCAGGCATTGGATTTGTTTATTTGTATTTTGCTTTTGCCGCCCGGCTGCGCCGGTCTCTGTTATCGATGTTGTCTGTGGGCCAAAGGAGGCGCGTGTTCCGTTCTTTCTTTCTGTGCCGCATGTACGTTATCTCTTCTGATAGACAGAGCGTTCCGAACTAACGTGAACAGCCTAGAATAATCTTCGTTGATCTACAGTGTTCTGGATACACTTCCACTATTCGAGAAACCCTCGCCCCGAGTGATAAATTCCCGCAGAGCAGATGCCGCGGCATTCGAATCGTCGCGCTCGGCTTCACACCTCACTTTGTTGACTCCTGCTTCGCTGCCTGTATTCTTTGAGTTGTTAGGGGAGCACAAGTTCGCTCCAATAAACTCGTTTTCTTTGAAGACAACTGCGCCGTCTTTGACTCCGTGACAACATGCAACTGGGGTTGTTCTTTTTCGGGCAAAACCCGATTTCTCCACGAATTGACCTTTTCAAGGAAACGATCTGCACAGTTGTGGGCTGACAGCTGCGCCGTTCTCCACCACTATACTTGCTGGAAGTATGCCCAACAAACACATCTTCCCAAGTGATTGAGTATTGGCGTGACTGCTACCCCGGGCTGGCAAATGCTGCACTGACATTGTGCCTAGCTAATGGAAGGCTGTTATGTTGGGAGAACTTTCTCCCAGTTCAGATACGTTAAGCGATCGTACAGGTAGCGGAAAGGGGCCGACAAATATTGCGCTGCTTGCGCATGCGGATGATAAAGTATACGTAAACAAGGAGCTGTAAAAACTCGGTGACCAGCTTTTTGCGAATAAAATGTTGCATTTTTAGAACCTATCAATGCTCTTTATTGTCATCATAACTAATTCATTTACAAAGAAACGTTAAATTTGCAGGAGTATTTGCTGTACACAAAACCGTGATATCCTCCATGCAGCCTACCAGCTTGAAACGAACACCGATTTTAACGCGTTATAGTTAAGAGGCTCGTGGTAACTTCTGATAAAACAAAATTAGTGTATCACATAGTAAATCTGTAGACTTAACCCGAAAAAAACTAGAATTTCAGAATGGTCTTACAAAAAAAACCGATTTCTCCAAGACTATCAGTTTGAAAAGTAGCACCCAAATTTTACCCCCCCCCCCCCCCCCCCAGATTTTAACAAAACATAAAACCCGGAAATGAACAACCCTACATGTAACGTATTGATGAGAAATGCTTACTGACACTCCAAATGATAGCATTATCATTGTATTCACGAGAAAATAGTATTCTGCCCTCATTCATTCCTAAATTTGGCTTCACATGTCAGTACGTATCTCCAAGAATGCGTAGCAGTTTCACGGAGTTCCAGACTAGTTCTCTCTCGTCAGTTGTATCAGCACCAGTGTCTTGACAAGCTTCCGGAATTAAATTTCCTCCTCCCGATTTCGTTATCTAAGCAATAACTTCAATGACATTTTCTCTCCTCTTCTAGGTTTATATAATACGATTAACGTAGAGTTAGTTTCGCTGCAAGAAGTTTCCTTCGTTTATTGGCCATGCGTGCCAAAAAGGGGCCACTTCTTGAATATCAAGAACTGGCGATGCGACCTGGTGGGCCTTTGTGGAACACTAAACTCTACACAGCTAAGCAAGTCTGCGCAAGAAAGGTCACCATGAACAATTTTGTGGAGAAATATAAGATCTTCACGTATACGTCTGCAGTTCAAGGAAGGGACGGAAGGAACCATGGGTAAGTCAGAATCAGGACCTGGACTGTGAAAGTAATGGCGGTGTTTAAATATGGATAAAAACTTCTTCTGCACACATTCTATTAACTCCCGACTAGATTTGGAGTTCCGTTTCAGGCAATAGAAGCATATTCTAACTGAGGGATACATATTGCATTGTATAGCATTAGAAATGGATCTGGAGAAGAGAATTCCTTTGAAATCCGACACACATTTCCGAGGCTGCGCAGCGTTCGCCGAGTGATGAGCACAAGAATAATCCCTAAATAAATAAATAAATAAATAAATAAATAAATAAATAAATAAATAAATAAATAAATAAATAAATAAATAAATAAATAAATAAATAAATAAATAAATAAATAAATAAATCATTCAATGGTTTATTAACGTGCCCAGGAACAACCGGAGGGCGTTTGTGCTGGCCCACGGAAAAAAAAGGAAAGGTACGATGCCCAAATCTCACAAGTAATGCAATTACGGGACAGCGTTGCTGGCACACACGAAAAAAATTACATTGTCGTACACCTGAATATACACGCACCCGCAAAAACCCACACAAACCCACATATACACACAAAAACAGGTACAGCGCCTTGCAGTAAGGCATGTGTCACCACGCCAGTGGTCGTCATACACAGATAATTTCAAAACATATACGTAAATGACAACAATGTTTCGTTGTGAATCAAGGAGTGAATCAAGATAGCTTATATGTAAAAAAGGAGTCTATACTGAATATACATGTGGAGAACACCAGACATTCAATAAAGATAACTGAAAAAAGATGGAAAGGATTGTTTTGTAAGCATTTCATGCCCAAGTGACCGCGCGTGAACAGGGGATGAAGGTCGATTGATTGATTGTAGGGTTTAACGCGCCGACGCAACGCAGGCGATGAGGCGCGCCGTAGTGGAGGGCTCCGGATTAATTTTGACCACCTGGGGATCTTTAACGTGCGCCGAAATCTCGTACACACGGGCGTTTTTGCTTTTCGCCTCCATCAGAAAAGCGGCCGCCGCGGCCGAGGGGATGAAGGTCACTTACATGACAAGCTCACATACATGTTTGCGGAACTGTGTCGGGGAATTACTAAACATGTCTAGTTATTCGGAGTACTGATTGTACGTACACTGGAGGCCAAACATGGGGCACAATCCTCGCAGACATGTGGGATTTAAAAAATCTGTCGTGTCTTCTGGTGGATTTTTGCGGGACATAGAGTGGAACATGTTGCAGCACCTCGCCACAATACAGTGTGCGTGAATGATTTTTTTTAACAAGAAAAAGATATCCGCCTTAATACGTCTGGAGGTTAAGCACTTTATCATTGGTACAGAGGATGACCCAAAATTGTTATGACTGGAAAGCGATGGGGCAAGACAGATATAAACTTTTTCTGGACACTTGTAATAAGCATACAGTTTGTTTTGCATGTGCAATTCCATACCACAGAAGCATACTCGAGCTGCGGACGACAAATAGTCGTGTACAGCCTGAGAAAAAAGCCCGGCTCGTTGAACTCCTTTGATAGGCGACATATAACGCCAAGAGATCGGAGGGCCCGCCAAATGATCTCCCGGATGTGCGGGGATAAGCTCGACTTACTGTCGAAATTTACACCAAGATCAGATCCTTAACCTGCACAACACGTGGTAGTGCTTCACCGTTAATGTTATAGGAGAACAATATGCTGTCAGTTTTTCTAGTGTAAGTCATTACCTTAGTTTTTGATGTATTAATACGGAGTTTGTTGCGTGAGCACCAATATTAAAAAGACGTGATCGCTCGCTGGAAAGCGGAACAGCTTGCGGTGTTTGAAACAGCCTTAAATATTTTGACATCGTCAGCATATAAGAGAAAGTGAAAATCATGAATTACTGAGTAAACATCATTTAAGAAAATTGAAAAAGGAAGTGGCCCCAGAACAGGGGACACCGATAGGAGAGGGAAGACTGCCCGTTTTCATGCACGAAGCATGGCCTATCCGATAAATAATTACATAAAAGGGATGTGAGGCATGGTTGTAAATCGAGTTGACACAGCTTTTTAAATAATATATCATTGCAAACGACGTGAAAAGCCTTGCTCAAACCGAAGTAAATGACATCGAGTTGTCCTCTTCCCTACACAGCTTCCGAAGCATGCAACATAAAATATACAAGATTAGTGGTGGTCGATCTCCCAGCGAGAAGGCCGTGTTGCTGAGGTAATCATAGTGTTTTTACACTGTAAGTAAGTAGTATATGTAGTACGGCCTCAAAGTATTTTGAAGCAGTGCAGAGAAAAGAAATCGGGCGGTAGTTTGTGGGGTCTAACTTTGACCCTGACCTAAATATAGGAACAACCTGCGCAGTCTTCCAACGAGTGGGGAACTCACCGGTATTGAGTGTCGTTCGAAATATATGCGCCAAGACCGGAACAAGAAGATCCTCATACGCCTTCAGTACTGCCGAAGGAATGCCATCAGCGCCGCACGAAAATGAGGGCTTAACTCGCTGCAGAGCTTTTGACACATACTTTCCGAAACAAACTATTCTGAGCTTTTATCATACCCCGGAAACACTTGAGAAGTGCAGGCTGCACTTTTCTTGCGGAATACTGAACTGAATTGTAATCAATCAATCAATCAATCATTTATTCACGTGTCTAGTACAGCCGGGGGGCATTTGTGCTGGCTCACGGAAACAAAAACACAAGTAATGCCTAACAGAGAGGCATATTTGGCTGCCTCTAATAATCAATCAATCAATCAATCAATCAATCAATCAATCAATCAATCAATCATGCATATTTATTGTGCCCAGGAACGGCCGTGAGGCCTTCGTGATGGCACACAGATGGATACAAGTGAAAAAAAGGGGGAAAAAGTGAAAGGAAAGAACACTTTGACAACGTATAAGATAAAACAGTAAAAAAAAACTTTTACAGTGTATATTACAAAGTATAGCGCACAAACCACTACAAAACGTAGATAGCGTATACACTACATGCAATGAACACAAACAAAACTGACAGGATACAACAGAATTCGTAATTACATCGTACAGATGAAACAGAACATCTGCACACTACCGATAATCGTGTAACGTTATAACAGCAATCCACAAAATGGAAAACAACAAAAAAGTCATAATCAGCACACTATCCATATAGTAAGGCAAGCAGGTAAAAAGAAGTTACTATAACCAGAACAAGATCCATTCAGTATGACGGAGCAAAGAAATATTCCATATAGTTCCATGTAAGAGAATAAGAGGGAGCATATTAGCGAATGAAAAATCTGCAGGTGTTTGAACTGAACTGATTGAAGGAGCTGTTAAAAATATCTACGGCTGTAGAGTAGAAGTTACACGTGCTCTGCAGCCTGAACAGCGGGCAATGTCGGTTACAGGAGCTGACAGTACGAAAAGGATGACATTTTCTTGTGGTTTTAAGAGGAACTGTTAGCTGGAGCTCAGAAAGAACTTCCGCACTGCTAATTTGTCCATGTATGAGCTTAAAAAGAAATAAGAGGTCAGCTGTATCGCGCCTAGCCTTTAGATCAGGCAGCACTTGCAAGTACCGTGGTCCGGTGTCAAGACGGTGATACTCGCGAGGGAAGCGATGTCTAAGTATGGACAACAGCTTATTCTGCACTTTATCAATGGCCCCGCTGTTAGATTTGCATGTGCCATTCCAGACAACCGAGGCATATTCCAGCACGGGACGACAGACAGTGGAGTACAGTTTCAGGAAGGAATTTCCACTACAGAATTCTCTAGACATCCGGCAGATTATGCCCAAGCGGCGGAGAACTCGCTGTTTGATGGTCTAACATGCGGTGTAAAAGTCAGCTGGTTATCAAAGAGCACGTCAAGATCAGTTTTCGTCGAGATTCGAGGCAAAGTAACATCATGAACTGAGTAGTGATAAAGCAGGCAGTCTGTTTTACGCGTGTACGACAACACTTTGGTTTTCGCTGCGTTCACTATCAGTTGGTTCTCTTTACACCAGAGTGTAAATGCATCCACGTCTCTTTGCAAATGCCCGCAGTCGCTAAGACACGAAACTTTCTTGAAAATCTCGATGTCATCCGCATAAAGTAAAAAAGAAGAATGCCTTATAGCAGCGGAAACATCATTGACAAATAAAGAAAACAAAAGAGGGCCTAGAACAGACCCCTGTGGCACACCACTTGAAACGCAGTAATGATAGGATTGCTGGCCGTTAACATTTACGTAGCAGGTCCGCCCACGCAAGTAACTAATTAGGAGGTCAAGAATCGAATTATCTATGTTCAGGAGTGAGAGTTTAGAAATTAACAATGGGTGACTGACCACATCAAAAGCCTTGCTCAGGTCAAAGTACACAGTATCGAGCTGCCTCCTATGATGAACCGCTTCGGACGCTCACTGCATGAAAGAAACGAGGTTAGTGGTTGTGGAACGTGCGGACATAAACCCGTGCTGTTCGGAAATTAGTATGCCCTTAACACTGGAAGTTAAAACATCGTGCAACACAGTCTCAAAAAGCTTAGACGCCGCACACAGAAGCGAAATAGGACGATAATAATAATAATAATCAATCAATCAATCAATCAATCAATCAATCAATCAATCAATCAATCAATCAATCAAGTTTATTTACGTGCCCAGGAACAGCCAGAGGCCTGAGTGCTGGCGCACGGGTAGTTACATGAAAACAAAATACAAGAAACATACAGCAAGAAACAAACAAGCGACAAGACACACACAAATTGAAATAGTGAAAATGACAGAAATAAAGCACAGGCGGAGCCTGGGTACAGGTAAAAAATAAAAAAGAAGATGCCTATGTTGCTGTGCCTGTCGTGAAGGCCACACGACAGGCAGAGCAACAAAGCTTGACAGTAATACAACAAAAACAACGGCAAGAGTGTAGAGACAAATGATAAGACGAACAAATGACAGTAAACAGTTTCAAAAATAGGCAACTATCAGTTGGATAGACACAACCGCAGAAAAACCAAATTCCAGAAAGAAAAGAACGACAGACATATCATAGGTGTTTAACATACTGTATTCAACAGCGCTGTACGGTAAATTGTAAAGGATTTCTGAAAGATGTCAAGGCGTTCAAAGAAGCGGTTGTAACAATTCTGTATTCTGCGCACAGGAGAATGATTGGAGTTGCGCGCAGCGGTCAAGAACGGGCGATGCGACCTGGTGGGCCTTTGTGGTACACTAAACTCTAAACAGTTAAGCAGGTCTGCGCAAGAAAGGTCACCATGACCAATTTTGTGAAGAAATGTAAGGTCGGCACGCATACGTCTGCAGTTCAAGGAAGGGATGGAAGGGACTATGGGTAAGTCAGAATCAGGATGAAAGCTGTAATTGTGATGACGGTGCTTAAATATGGATAAAAACTTCTTCTGCACACGTTCTATTAATTCACTACTAGATTTGGAGATGCCGTTCCAGGCAACAGAAGCATATTCTAACTGTGGTATACATATTGCATTGTATAGCATTAGAAATGGATCTGGAGAAGAGAATTCCTTTGTAATCCGACACACATTTCCAAGGCTTCGGAGTGCTCGCCAGGTAATGAGCCTAATATGAGGAGAAAAAGAGAGGGTACTGTCGAAAAGCACCCCTAGGTCCCTAATCTCCTCAATCCTTTGCAGAGGAGCTCCCTCAATACTGTAGGAAAACAGCAGACGGTGGATTTTCCGGCTGTAGGTGACAACCTTTGTTTTAGTGGCGTTTAAAATTAGGCAGTTTTTCCTGCACCAGACCGATAATTCCGACACATCCCTCTGCAAGGCACAGCAGTCCTGAACACCGCTAATGTGCCTAAATAGTTTGACATCATCAGCATAGAGAAGAAAAGAAGAGTTTGTTAACACTGTTGAAACATCATTGATAAAGACAGAAAACAATAATGGACCCAGCACGGAACCCTGGGGTACACCACTTGTTGCAGGGTAAACACTAGACTTTTTGTAGTTAACATCTATATAAAAGGACCGGTCAAGGAGATAGTTGGACAACAAGGCAACAAGGCTTGCGTCTACACCGGACTTAGCAAGCTTGTTAATTAATAACTGATGGTTCACCACATCAAACGCCTTACTGAGGTCAAAATAAATAACGTCCAACTGGCCATTTTCACAAACTGCAGCCGAAGCCTGTGTCATAAAGCTTGCAAGATTTGTGACCGTCGATCGACCCGAGAAAAAGCCGTGCTGATTTGGTATCACAACGTTCTTGACGCAGGCAGCAAGAACTTTGTGCAGAGCTGACTCAAAGAGTTTTGAGGCGACACAAAGGAGTGAGATCGGGCGATAGTTAGAAACGGCTGACTTATCACCAGACTTAAATATTGGAAAAATTCGAGCGATCTTCCATGCACGAGGAAATTTACCTAAAAGTAAGCAGTTATTATAAATGGAAGTTAAGACAGGCACAAAAATGTTGCCGTAAGCCTTCATGAGGGCTGCTGGAATTCCATCTGCACCACAGGAAAATGATGGTTTCATCCGTTGGAGGCTATCATTGACAATTTTTTCATCGAACATAAGTGTGTTAAAATTAGAGTTATTAAACGATAGGCGTTCGTCGTTGCCATCTGGCAGTTGAAAGACAGAATGAAAGTACTGAGCAAAACTGGTGGCAACATCCTCAACCTCTTCACCATCGGAATTAAGCAGGCTAACGTGTTCTTTAGACGCCTTAGAACGGCCGCGTACATACCTCCAGAATTCAGCCGGTTTCTGAGACGCAGCAGCCTCTAACGATTCTATATAGAGCTGGTGGTCACGCCGGTAGAGGATTTTACAAAGTGAGCGATACCGACTAAACTCCGCTTTCCACTTGTCAAGTCCAGAACGCTTGGCCTTTTTGTGGGCGCTATCCTTAACTTTAAGCGAACTTCGAAGTTCTTTAGAAAACCAGTGGGGAAATTTGGAAGGAACAGGCTTATAACAAGGGATATACTTTTCCATACCACTTCTGACGATTTCGGTAAAACGTCGAACCTGTTCGTCAACATTATTGACATCCAAAACACTAGACCATTCAGCAGATGAATAAAAGTGATACAGCCCAGCATAATCTCCACGCTTGAAAGCATATCGCGGGACTGCACAATTGTCAACACCGCCAGAGCGATGCTGGGTCGCGACCGAGACAGAGACAATAAGAGGGGGGTGAAACTTGTCGGGGTGCACAAGGGATATTTCGGAGGCACACACTTGTACGTTTTTTTAAGTTTGAGAAGCACACATCTAGAACATTACCACAAGAGTTTTCTATGCGGCAAAACTGCTGCATTGAGGTGAACGATTGAAAATCTAATAGCATGCTGCATTTCTGCACTGCATAATGGTTTTTGTGCTCAAAGGAAAGACTGTTCCAGCGAATACCTGGGGTGTTGAAGTCTCCAAGTATAATGAGCTTATGGTTGGAGTGTGCATTTGAGACATTTTCTATGGATGTCAGTGTTCGATTAAATTCAGAAGGTAATACATCCGGGGATATATAGAATGCACCGATGAGTAGCTTCTCGCCCTTCGTGAGGCCTACCTCAAGCCAGACTGATTCGTCTAGGGTCTCGAGGTCAGCACGCCGCATGCACTGCACTGAATGATCAACGGCAACGAGAACCCCGCCACCTTTTTGTTTAGATCCAGTTAATTTTCTGTCGCTTCTAAAGATTTGATAGTTAGAAGAGAAATAGTCGGAAGACGAGATATCATCGGAAAGCCAGGTTTCAGTAATGACAACAGCAGAAAATTTAGAGCATACAATATTTCTAATAAATTCAGAGGATTTAGTTCGTAGACCTCGAGTGTTTTGATAGTATATGTCGAAACTCTCGTACTTACTGATCATTTTCAGTTATTTCAGAGCTGTGCAGCATACCAGGGTGGACCTTGCCTTGAGACGGCTTGAAAAGGCAGCCTTTTGGCCACATAGACGGGTCGCTCAGGCGCCTAAAACATAATAATAATAATCAATCAATAAATCAATCATTTATTTAACGTGCCCAGGAACAACCGAGAGGTCTTGATGCTGGCGCACAAAAAAAAAGAAACAAAAAAACTAAGAATAACACAATAGAACAAGATGACTGTTCAGAAGAAAACTATCAGAGATACAATGCGCACAGAAATATTAGGACGACAGGACAAAAGTAGATTAACACAGTATGAGAAATAGCTAATGATAATGACGAAAAGTCAGATAATATACATACATACATACATACATACATACATACATACATACATACATACATACATACATACATACATACATACATACATAGATACATACAACAATGCGCCAGATAAACTAAAAGAGAAGGATAGAGCAAATTGCACATGTGCTGTTATCTTATAACGGTAGAAACCTTGGAGGAAAACGATGACTGTGACCCATCAAAAACATCAAGGTCAAGAAAATAAAAATTATAAAGACTTTGTATCCTGTTGAGGGTTGAGTGCTGAGAGAGGCGGGTAGTTACAAGAAACGGCCTGCTCTCTCTTGTTTGCTTCCGCGGAATCCGAAAATTAATACTATTGAGCAGTATAGGACAGGATATAGTACCGTGAACGAGCTTGAAAAGAAAGAAGAGATCGGCGCGATTTCGCCGGCAGCGAAGTGAAGGCAGTGACAATAGTTGAACGGTGTTAGAACACGAGCCAGAGCCATTTTTAGCGAAGCGATGGTTGTAAACGCTTAGAAATTTTTTCTGGACACGCTCAACTACGTTACTTAAGGAATTAGAGATGCCATTCCAGATCACAGATGCATACTCAAGTTGAGGAAGACATATTGCGGTGTACAATTTGCGGAGTGGCATAGGAGAATTGTATTCTCTCGATATTCTACAAACACAGCCGAGAGAACGAAGACCCCGCATAGCAACACGCTTAGTATGAGCTGAAAAATGCAAGGTGCTATCAAAGAGAACGCCGAGATCATTGATCTCACAAACCCTACATAAAGACACAGAATTGACAGAGTATAAAAAAGATACGCTAGATGATTTGCGAGTGAAACTCATGACTTTTGTCTTTGAAATATTGAGAGAAAGGTTATTGTTTTTACACCATTCTGAAAAAGAACAAAAATCAGACTGCAACAAGCGACAGTCGTTAAATGAATGAATTTCCCTAAATATCTTTATATCATCTGCATACAAAAGGAAAGAAGAATTGCGAATGGCAGAAGAAACGTCGTTAACATACATTAAAAAGAGGAGTGGGCCTAATACCGAACCCTGAGGTACACCACTGGTCACTTTGTAAAAGGAGGACGTTTGGCCATTGACGGCAACATAACATGATCTGTCACGAAGGTAGCTATGCAATAGATTCACGACAGCGGTGTCAACATCAAAATGAGCAAGTTTAACCATAAGCATTGAGTGACTGACTACATCGAACGCTTTGCTGAGGTCACAGTAAATGGTGTCGACCTGTCCTCTCTGGAATACAGGTGTAGATATTTGCGTCATGAAACTGGCAAGATTAGTGACGGTTGAGCGGCCAGGGACAAATCCATGTTGATTATTATTCAATGAGTTTTTCACATTAAAAGACAGTATGTGGTGAAGGGCCAGCTCAAAAATCTTTGACATGGCACAGAGAAGAGAAATCGGTCGATAATTCGAGACATCACTTTTAGAGCCAGACTTAAATACTGGAAAAACACGAGCAATTTTCCACATGCTAGGAAATGTGGAAGTAATCAGACAGTTATTAAATATGCTAGTCAGTACTGGGACCAATATACTGCTATAAGCTTTTAGGATGGCTGAGGGGATACCATCTGGACCACATGATAAGGATGGATAAGGATAAGGATTATAATAATAATAATAATAATAAATTAATTTTCAGTGCCCAGGAACGACAGTGATGTGTCAGTGCTGGTACACTAACAAACATAAAAACAAACAAAATGACATCATACATACCACACGTATCACTAAAAGTAGGCTACACTAATAGAAGCACAAAGAACGGTAATAACAATGATATCACACTCTATAGACGGAAGAGTTAGCCACAAATAATGTACTAGTTAAGTGAACACACAGCCAATTAGAAGATAGTGAGGTAAGGATAAAAGCTTGTAGGGACGCAGCCCCTACGAGCGCACGGTGATTACGGTGAAGTGCGCGCGTCGAACAGCGATAGTGGCGTCAGTGCGTCATGAGCCCATGCGCGCGTGTTTGATGAACAGTGAGACGGGACAAATACGTGTAGTGCGCATACAACCCGGAACATGCGCACAACCAACGGAGTGGCGTAAAAGCGGCGCTCACAGGAGATCCGGGGGGGAGTGCGCACCGGGGCACACGCGAGAGCGGCTGCTACCGCGGGCTGCGGACGGGACTGACGGGCGGCCAGCCACAGCAATGACGCCCGGATAGCGAGGAGCAACCAGCGTCCGCGGCGGACGCTCTTTACCCGTCGTCGGCCCAAGTGACTGGAGACGTCGTCGTGAGTGTACGGCACCACGCTGTAACTTTCTGGACAAGCAGGGCGTCAACCGCCGCAGTGTTTTCTTTACGCGGTTTCCGTGATTGCTTGCTGTACTCTTTTTATATTGCTCTCAACTTGCTTTGTTTGTTTTTTCCTACCTTGGTTTTCCCGGAATAAACCGGTGATTTGTTCTCATGCGGATCGGCGTTACTTCGTCGGGCGGGTTGGGGCTCGCGAACCCTTTATGCTCGAAGGGGGATCCTTCAAGCTATACAAACAAGAAGTTGAATAAAATGCAGTAACGAGCAAACAAAGGAAGGTGGCATATCAAGAATTGTGTGAACGGAGTAAGACATATACTGTTAGCTACAAACAGCACTACTCAGCCCTGCACGAAACTGGGCCAGGGAGTTATTAAAAACATCCGATTTGTCCCAAAGAAAGTTGTACAGGCTTTGCAGTCGGTGGATAGGCGAGTGACGACTACTAGTTGCACCAGTATGGAATGGATAGCGCGATCGCGTGCACTTCTGGGGAACTCGGAGCATAAGCTGGGACAGAAGTTCTGGGCAGGGAATGACTCCGTGTAGTAGCTTGTGCAGAAAAAGAAGATCGGCTCGATCACGCCTAGAACTCAAGGGAATAAGCTTAGGTAGCTGATGTTGACTAGAGGACGAAACAGAACTGCGTCCTAGCTGGTGTTTATATATTGACAGGAATTTTTTCTGCACTCGTTCAAGATACTGGTGGTTGGACTGGCAGGTTCCATTCCAAAGTACAGATGAAAATTCTAATTGGGGGAGGCAAACTGATGAGTAAAGCTTTAAGAAAGAAACAGGAGAAGTGAAATCTCTTGTAAACCTGCACACCGCTCCCAGAGAGCGGAGGGCCCACCCGACCATCTGTCGTATATGGGGAGTGAAACTGAGGGAACTGTCGAACAGCACTCCAAGGTCTCTAACCTCGGAAACGTTTGACAGACGAGCATTATTAAGCGTGTAAGAGAATTGGAAGGGGTGTGTTTTCCGGCTGTAGGTGATAACTTTGGTTTTATTAGAGTTAAGAATTAATCCCTGCTCAGCACACCAGCACGCGAAATATGAGATGTCATGTTGAAGGGCGAGGCAGTCCTCTGGGCAATTAATTATTTTGTAAACCTTTATATCGTCAGCATACAAAAGGAAAAACGAGCTTTTAATAGAGGTAGATACGTCGTCAATGAAAAGAGAGAACAGAAGAGGGCCCAACACGTACCCCTGAGGTACGCCGCTGGTAGGAATGTAGTCGACAGATCTTTGGCCATTTGCACTGACATAACAGCGTCTGTTAAGAAGATAGCTAGCTACAGTTTTTTGAGCAACAGTGGATGAGTAACAAGATCAAAAGCCCTACTTAGACCACAGTAGACCCCGTCAATCTGGCCTCGGTCTGTGACTGCTTTGGATGCATGCGTCATAAAGCAGGTAAGGTTAGTTGTCGTTGACCGCCCAGTTATAAAGCCATGCTGATCGGGTAACAACGCATTTTTTACGCACGAAGACAAAACTGTGTGTAACGAGGACTCAAAAAGTTTGGACGCGGCACAGAGGATTGAAACCGGCCGGTAGTTCGTTAGATCTGTGCGATTGCCTGACTTAAAGATAGGATATATTCGAGAAATTTTCCTTGTAGCTGGAAATGTGTTAGTAGTTAAGCAGTTATTAAATATAGATGTTAGAACAGGAACTAGAATATCTTTAAAAGCTTTAAGAATGGCCGCAGGAATGCCATTTGGGCCAGACGACAAAGAAGGTTTCATGTGCTTGAGGCTTCAAATACAAGCTTCTCATCAAGAAGAACTGAACTTGCCCCACGCACGCTGTTGATAAATCGAGATGTCTCATTGTCTTTGGGAGGTGCGAAAGGGCTACGAAAGTGACGGGCGATGGAATTGGCTACATCGGTTACCTCAGCCCCGGAAGAATCAACTAAACGAATGCGATCATCTGCGTTATTTGAGTGGGAACGAAAGAACTGCCAGAATTTTGAAGGGTCCCGCGTTGCACTAATCTCCACGGACTCAAGGTAGGAACTACAGTCTTTTTTATGGAGCTTTTTACACGTTGAACGGTGAAGTGGAAACTCTTCCTTCCACTTATCGAGGCCAGAGTCACGTGCCTTTCTCTGTGCGCGATCTTTCAGCTTAAGGGCAGCTCGGAGTTCATTGGAGAACCAAAAAGGAAATATCTGCGAGTTCAGATTTACAATTTCAGTGAAGCAGTCGTCTTGCGCGTCAACATCAGAGTGGATCAAGACAGTGGACCAATCGGCAGAGGAAAGATATTGGTATAAACCTACATAACATAGTCACCCCGCCTAAAGCAATAACGGTGAGGGGTAGAGTATGAGGATGGAGCTATGTCACGCTGTACGGATAAAGATGCGGAAATGAGAAGTGGGGGTGAAATTTATCAGGACGGACAACACCAATGTCAGAATAAAAAACTTGTGCATTTGAAATGTCCGTGAAACCAAGGTCTAAAATGCTACCACTGCAGTTCTTGGTACGATTTAACTGGTGCAAAGAAGTAAATGCTGAGAAATCAAGAATCATGCTGCACTTTTGTTCATTGTTATAATTGTAGTGATAAAACGTATGGTTATCCCATTCAACGCCTGGTGTGTTGAAGTCGCCCAAGACAAGCAGCTTGTGATTGCTGTTAAGAGTAGATGCTTGCTCGATAGAAGAAAGGACACTATTGAACACCGAAGGGGTGGTATCAGGGGGAATATAGAACGCCCCAATAAGGAGCTTCCTGCCTTCAAGGAGGCGCACATCAAGCCAGACACATTCCCCTTGTGTTTCAAGCTCCGGACGGCGAACGCATTGCAGCTATCTCTCTACCGCTACAAGAACACCTCCGCCTTTTTTCTTAGAACCTTCCGAATTTCTGTCAGCACTATAACTTGATAATTGGGATTAAATACTGAGGCGGAGAAAATGTCATTTGAAAGCCAAGTTTCTGTGATAACAATGATTGGGTTTGTAGAGGACAGAACATTCGCGAAAAACTCAGAAGATTTAGTACGAAGCCCTCAAGCATTTTGATACAATATTGTGAAGCTAGCGTTACTTTTTGTCATCGAGTGGAACGGAGTTGGTGTTGGGGAAAAGAGTCATGTCCGAATGAAGTCTACCTCGAAAGGGCTTGAACAAACAGTCCGAGGGCCAGGTACAGGGGTCACATAAACGCTGAAAATACATGTCGTCGACACCGACACAGAACGATGCATACATTTCATACTTGGTCTTAAGTCGGTGGCAGACTAGCGGTTCAACGTTCACTGAAGACAGGTGGGCTTGGAGCTGCCCTGCCGTCGTACTTGGACTTGGTTTCGACAAGAAAACAAGCTTGGAGCGCATCGGTGGATGTACAACAACCAACCAAGCCAGTCGAGTCGGATGATCCAAGTAAGGCTGGTTCTTTGCTCTTCGTCGCCCGGACTCCACCACTGGGAGGTGTTACGTTCACTGAAGCGGTGGGCAGCAAGGCAGACAGTGGAGGCGTCGCAGTTGTCATCGCCTCTGGCGCGCTTGGCGGCAGGTGTGTGGGAGGTCGGAGAGGTGTTGTTGCAGCGACTGAGTGTGTCGTCTTCGATGCACCGACACTCTGAACGCAAGCCGTCGCAGCCAAGTTGGGGTTGGGAGGTGTAGTACCGGGAGGCCGTATTGATGCGGCGCTCAGCGACAGCTCGTCGCGCAGGCGTCTAACCTCCGATCGGAGAGAGGCGATGGTGTCCGTCTGTTGGGATAGCGCGCGTGCGTTCTGCCTGCGGAGCCGGTCCTTGCACTCCCGAAGCTCGGCGACCGAGTCGGTAAGGAACGAGATCACCTGCAGCGCGTTGAGTAGGAGCTCGCGCAAATCTGTTTCTCCTTCCCCAGGAACAACCAGAGGAGAGACGGCGGGAGCGGCGAGGGGCGCCGAGGCAGGAATGCGGGGGCTCACCATCGAGTCGTCCGGTGCGTCGCTAGGCCTACCTTCGCCATCCACAGTCGAACATCGGTTGCATAAGAACGGCTGGGCACCTGACTGTAGAAGCTGCAGTTCTTCGTCCAGCAGCACCACACACTTGTCATGAGCACGTCGTTTGCACGAAACACAGCGTTGATATTTCTGTCTACCATAGAAAACCGCGGAGCATAATAGACATGTGCCTGTACTGGGCGCCATAACAATAATAACATAATAATAATAATAATAATAATAATAATAATAATAATAATAATAATAATCCTTATTCGATCAACGAACATGTTACACGTGAAAAACCATTCCGTGAAAACGTCTCCATGGAGGGAATTCGGCTTGTCTTCCGCGTCAACGGTTTTGGGGAAAACTGAACCGCTTCCCTTGGCGGCCGTTTTGCAGCACGGGAAAGGAGCGACAACGGCTTAAACTGGTCAGGAAGACAAAGTACAACTGCGTTCAATTTGAAGGGATTTGGTGGCTCCCTCAGCTCTTCTCCAGCCCCGAAAGGCGTTTACTTAACCGGAAAAACGCGATAAATTATTGAAAAACTTCAAATTTCGCGCAACAGTCACGTGTTAAGAGACACTGAAGTGATTTGTAAACATTGCGGGATTACTTGCGCAAATTGTAGTCTGTAGTCTCTAGGCCATGCTTCGACCCGTCTCGCTGTGGTTACGCGACTTTATTTAGTAGAAAAATCAATTCACAGTTCTGTCCTCCCCTCTGCATCCTCCTTACCGATTTCCTCTGAGGTTCCGTGACTGCGCTGCGTCATGGCTCGCCTACCCCCCTACAGAATCAGTCGGCGCAGCGTTTAGTCGGCTGGCCGTCAGCGGGTAGTCGCAATTCGTTCGCTCAGTTGACACTAAGCCCCAACAGGACTTGTGCCTGGAATAATGTGCCTTTAGTTTGTAGACTGCATCAAGCTCTAAGTCCAAGTAGCTCCACACAAGCGCACATGCGACGCTTCGCTGAATGGCACGCTAGCAGAAAAATTTAAGGTCAATAAAAGGCGGGAGAAGAGTCAGCGAAATTAATATAGGTACTAAGTAATTAAAATCAACCGAAACTTCTAACGTACACCATAAAATCAAGGTGCTGGAAGCATTTTCTGGGCTGGGTAAACTAGCACGGCGGTCAGCAGCAAAACCACACATTTGCGACTCCGTTTCTTCTTAAAGAATGCAGTCGCTACAGATGGGATATTCGGGAAAATTTGGGAGACGCTTACTGCACGGGCGTTATTCAAGAAATAGTCATCTAAGCTGGTTGGAATCCTAAACCTAAATAAAAATGTGAACAGGCTATACAATACTAACTCAATATTTCCATTCATACAGCGCTGGCTCATGGAAGTGGTGTGGTGCATCAGTGCATTGTTTTGCCATTCGCTATTTGAATCCCCGATAGCGCTTTTTTTTTAGTTGGTTTATTTATCCTTGGGCAATGTTTTCTATATTGAATTCACCATTTTTGCGCTCGAACGTTCATTGCTCCATGAGCGAGTTCACAGAACGCGTGCAGACTGACACTGACGCACTGGCGAGTTCTCGTTGGCGTGGTTTTGCAATAAGCACCGACTGCTTATGGGCACAGCCCCGAATCAGCTGACCCTTGGCTTGGTGCGAACACACCTCTTACGATACAGGCACGAGCGAGGCTAGCTCCAAAGGAGGGGGCAGAAGCGCGGTATGCCGATTACTGAGATATAGAGAATGCCCAGCCAATGATAACGTCGGATGCCAAGCGTGTTATTTCGCACAACCGAAACCGAAGCTGGTTTGGATTTAAATATTGGACATCGTCCAATCAACATCGCAACTCGTATGCCCATCGCTGTTTTTAGTTGATGCGGCCACCGCAAATGTCACATGGCATTATTTCTTCTTCAATGCTTTATAACGTAAATACTGCTTTATCGACAGAATAAACGATGACAAGCGTGTTCGTTTGAGCCAGTCTATGCAATGCAAACAAAAACAAAAGTTTGGCAAATTCACTTCCTTGTCCCTTGAGGGCACGGAAGTCATGGGCCAGCAACAAAATCATAGTGATCAGTGCGCTAACTGCCTGTTACCATTCGAGTGCAATGATCGAACGGAAGTTGACGCCTCACAACCATCGCCCAGTCATGTTGCTTGGCTGCGGCGGAGGTCGACGGCCGCCAGTCACACGAATAAGATTCGGTGGCGTCAGACGGAAATCTCCGGAAAGTGGCAGAGGAGTCGCCACTTCCTTATTTCTCTTCATGATTTCTTTGTCGTCATGACCCCTTTAGTGTGACCTTGAATTTCCGTGGCGGGTGCGCCACCCCTTCAGCGGGCAGTCCGCTGCCTGCAGCGATGTCACTCTGCACGCATCGCCCACATTGAGTCAGGGTCCCCATTCCGTTATCTCTGGTCGCATCTGTCAAGCCCTGGTTGAGTCTGCAGGGGTCACATCTGAGTGCCGCCACGAGGGTACGAGTGAAACCGGAGGACGTCGCTGGAGGAAAAAGCGAGGAGAACCCAGGCGCAAGGCGCTGCTCGGTGCCGAGTGCTGGTGGCTGCGTCATAACCTTGAAATCGAGCCGGCTGAGTGGATCACGTCTCTCAAGACGCTGGCCTTTGGGTGATGCGCGCGCGACCCAGACGAGAGAAGGGCCTGCACTCAGCGTCGCCACATCGCGCCCTTGACAGGATGACGCCTTTCAAAGACGATAGTCTTTCTTGGGCTACTTAAACCCAGAAATTTTGGTCTGTCTGTCTGTCTGTCTGTCCGTCTGTCTGTGACTCGATTCAGCCACCCGACCAAAGTAAAAGTGATATTGCGCAATAGCCTTATATACTCACAGCCACATGTAAAACGTCTAAGCCCGGTTTATATGTTCATACTTGTCAACTTTGTTGAACAAGAACAAGACATTACGCAAATATAAGACAGGAAATTAGTACACAAGGGATATTTGCAGTGTTCTTTTATTAAAAAATTCATGGATGCTTGGTTTTTCGGTAGCAAATGATATTCTACATCTACTGCAGAAAACCGCCGCCTCCTGGCGGCATATGAAAAATCACGCGGCAACAGCAACGACAGGTTCCACTAGCTAGGTTCCACGTTCTGCTTGGAACGCACGGGGAGCACGGCCACGCGGCTCTATAAACATTCTAGTCGGCCGCCTCCATTCACGCGCGTCTCCGCCGTACTGCAGCGCTGGCATCGAGGAACCCGGCCTGCAGTGGAACGCGGTAAATTCAAATCGCCTTGCGCAAACCTTTAGTGTGTTCACCTTGGAATGAGCGCGACGGTACAGGAACAGCATGAGAGGTGAGCGGGAAAGCAAAGGAAGGCATTTCCTTGGCAAATGTCTACAAAGACTATCGTCTTTTGACGACATTTGCAACAAAAGGAACAGATACGCGGCCAATTTTTTCATGCTTCTTCGCCGTTTGATGTCCGCAGCGCCCTCTTGAATGAGCAGCTCATGTGCCCCACATGCGCATACGGGCTTGGTCGACTAGTTAGGCCTCGGGAAGACTCGGAACGGGGATTTCAGAAATCTCGAATTAGGACAGCGACAATTTGCGCCGGCGTCTTCGGTCTCTCCCTTGCGGATTTATCGTCCCCGCTGCTAATCCATGGCCGTCAAATTCTTGTTTGTTTTTTCGGCCCTTACTGCTGAATGTAAGCTCATGGTTTCTCCACACTGACCATTTGTTTTGGGTGGTTCGCAGCCGATATTGTGGGGCGGAAGGACCACATTTGTTGAGGCACTGTGGCGAGCTGTCCATGGATCTTGCGAGTCGGAGGCTACAGTGCAGCGCCGCCTAATGGTTGGGCTTCTCATGGCTAGGCCACACGCGACAGATGATCTGGCACGACCCAAGTGACGACGATGCTAATGTCGGCAGCGCTGCGTGACGCGATGGCGATGCAACTAGAACTTTCCTCCATGAACTAGAACATTCTTCGGCCCGCCCGCCAAGTTGAATCTGTGGCTGTGCTCCATGCTGAGCATGGGATCGACGGTCAATCCCAACCCGCAGCGGTCGTTTTCGTGGTGAATGCGTAAAACGAGAACACCTGGTATAGAACATTTCGGCACACGTGAATAAACCCTAATGCTCTAAATACCGGCAGCTCTTGATTTCGGAATGACTAATTATATGCTGTCACGTGTAAAGCGCATGAGCTAAACAAGAGACGAAAATAAATCACATGGACAAGCCCATGGTCCACCATTCCGGAGTGACAAGTCTCAGTATTCCCTGCCGTATCTAACCGCGAAAGAGTTGCAATCTTCCCCTTTGACGCTAGCAACGACCCTCCACAGTCACGACAAAAAAGAATAAGAAATAATGACAGACGGCTTGGCTGCGCCAATCACGAATCGTCATGCGAAAGCAGCATACACTCCTACCATACCGCGTCGAGCGATTAGTCTCTGCGGTCATACGCTACAGTGGGTGTGTAACCACAGCTGGGCTTCAGAGTACCAGCACATATTTCGAGTGCAGAGCACATTAGGGCCTCGCGTTGTCGTCGTAGCTCGCTCGCTGGACTCAAGTAGAGCCACACGGCGTTCCGCCATATCGGCTGTCCCACAGAGGCTCCGAAAGCCAAGCGGTTTATAAAGTCATATATGCGTTCGAACTTCGTGAACCGCTCGCGCTTGTCATACATCTCCCCGTTGTTTAGCGCGAAGAAAACTGCAGGTACACTTGAGGCAAAATATACGTAATTAACCGGCACCGCCCGCGTTTATTTAGTTATGAAAGCAATTGGGTTGGTTTTTACGATAGTAAGCAAAAAAAAAAGTGGCAGTGCAATGCTGGCGCATGCGGGAAGAAAAGCAAGCACAAAGAGAACAGAACTCCCGCTTGCGCAGTTTCAGGCATGCTGCAGGAGGCGCACGATCACTGCGAAGGCGGGAAATTTGAATTGCATTGGGTGGTAGCAGCGAGCGCATAACGGCGCTACAGCCCATTATGGCGAATCACTGTTCTGCACTTCCGAGAGCTTTCACGTTGAGTTGAACGGCTTTGATTTTTTTCACACTGTTTATTCTGTGGAGCAGACGACAGAATAATGATCATCTTTACTCTGTGGTCCAGACCATAGAGTTATGTTCTGTTTTGAGCTACTGCTAAAACGGTTCCGCTCGTCGGCTTCCGTGGCGCAGAGGTGGCGAATAGGGTTTGGCGCTAATGCTCTGTGCTCACGTCCGAGCAGTTAGGTGGTTTTTTTTCTTGCTGTAACTTGTTCTCTTAAGTTGATTTTAGGCATCATTTCTATAAATAAGTGTGAATTGGCATCCTTTAGGTTGCTTTAGACGAATAAGGATCAATTATACCGTGGTACGGTCCACAGAATAAACCTGAACATTAGCCTGTGTTCTGTTCCGCGGAATAAGGCTGCACATTATCCTGCGGTCATGATCATCATTATCCACAGGTCCACAGAATAGGCACTTCCACGTTTTTTTTTTTTTTTTTTTTTGTATTCACCCACACCCCACCACCATTCTTAGGGACCCACGACAACCACATATCCCTTGCGGTATACATGTCACCAGCAGTAGCACGTACTATATATGAACTTTGCAGCCAGTACCGGTCTCGTGTCCCCGTGGGGTTTGCTCCCGGATGGTACGTACAGGGAGTCCGGCATCAAATAAAAAAGGGAGCAATAGGCCCTTCGGAAATGTTGCAGCAGCCTTAACGCTACGCCAACTCTTCATCAAAGGCAAGCCCCGCTTCTTCCAGTGAAGGCAGCGTGTCCGTCCCAAATTGCAAGCAAGGTGCGAATATTTCATTTCAAAACTCCTTGTCATGAGTTGCGATATGCAGTGCTGCCCTGAAAGGAGCTCAGTTTATGGTTTGGGGAAACGCCAACCTCGCCATGTTTCTCTGTTGTTGCTGTCGTCGTCATTGTCATTGCCGTTGTTGTGTTTATCGCTGTTGTTGTGGTTGTTGCTGCAGCTGCTGTTGTTGTTGCTGCTGTTGGTGTTGTTGCTCTTGTTGTTGCTGCTGCTGCTGCGGCCGTTGTTGTTGTGGTTGTTGCTGCTGTTGCTATTGTTGTTGTTATTGCTGCTGCTGTTGTTCTTGTTACTGCGGTTGTTGGGGCTGCTGTTGCTTCTGTCGTTGTTTTTGTTGCTCTTGTTCTTGCTACTGTTGCTGTTGTTGTTCTTGTTACTGCAATTGTTGAGGCTGTTGTGGTTGTTGTTATTGCTGCTGTTGCTGCTGCTGTTGTGGTTGTTGGTGTTGCTGTTGTTTTCGCTGTTTCTGACGTTTTTGTTGTTGTTTTCGTTGTTGTTTGCTGCTCCTGCTGCTGCTGCTATTGTGTTGTTATTGCTAATTTCGCAGATTCTACTGCCTGTAGTGCTCCCTTGGTGTCACGTGAATATTCGACCACTGGTCCGCAAGGCCAGTAAGCACCTTCGAATGCCTGTACAGGTGCACACACAGCACACGTTCCGTCTGCAGCCCTTCGCGTTTGAACCCAGCAGGAAAGCGCTGCCCGGTCGGTGCCCCCTCAAAAGCCGCCGTCTATTCCTCGCTGCGCTTCAAGTTTAACCCGACGTACCCCTTGGCCAGAGTCTTTGGCACCTCGAACAGTGCCGACAAAGAAAGGGGTAGAAGCTCTCGTTATGTGCGCGGTGTTGTTTGACCGAAATCGGTGTCGCTGGAGTTGCTAGCCACTTCGGCTTCACTGCGGGCGGCTAAATTTCGGGCCGACTGAAGCTAAATCTTTGACATCCAGTAGCGCGCTCTCAAAGAATAACGCGGACGCTATGCAGATATGCCGCCATAGTTCTACACTGAGCAACTTGTCGCAACTGCGAAACGGCTGTAGCTTTTTCTGAACCAACTCGCACTAGAACTAACGCGCGCGTGTACGTTGTCGCACGCTTTCTCATCCATCGGCATTTTCGTTGCCTGTCTCACCGCTCTGCCTCCGCAGGGACTCTCAAAGTGCGTGCGTAATTGAGCGGGAGGCAACATCGTATCACCAGCATCATTACAAATGCCAGCGCACAACCACTCGAAGCGCCACGCGCAATTTAACGACACGCGCACATTAGCGCAAGCATGCCGCCCGAAATACACCTCCTTCCGTTTACCAGTGAGCCAGCAACTGGAACAAATGAAGTCGTCTGTCAGCCTCCGTGTGAGCTGGGAGGGAAAAAGCTCCGTCGGCGGTTGACTTGTTGGATTGCCCCGGGCCGCCGAGTCGCGGTGTCCGCGCTCGGTCGGAGCCCTTTTTATCTGGGCCACTGGGGGAGGAGGGCGGCTCGGAGAGGACAATCCATTTTCCCGGCGGCACGGGGTGACAGCTCCTGCGACGGAAGAGAACGCGGGGAGGACGAAACGCCGGAGAAAGCGCGCGCTGCTGGCGACGACGAAGACGACGGGGTCTTCGGGAGATCCGGATAAAGCACCCCGGCGAGGACAGGGCGCGCAACACCCGTCGGAGTGCCGGCATTTAGCAACCATGAGTAATGGTTCCCGACTGCGGGAGAGAGCTGCAGGCAGGGGCAGCAGGGCTCCCGATGCCGCTCGAGACGAATCCGTTCGACAGCACAACTATCGGCGTGCAGTTTTCGGTACTGTAATTCTTTTGTCAAAGTCACCTGTTCACCCGGCGTAGCTGCCAGATTGAATTGGAACAGGCTGTCCCCGAGACGAGCTTTAAGAATTGGCGTCAAAAATACTGCTGCAAATAAACGTACTCGCTCACGGGAATGATCGCCATCGGAAATAGAAACCAATCAGTTTTTCAGTACGGTTCTCCGCAGCTCATCTCTAGTTTTTGTGCGTTCCGACTGATTAACTAATCAGCTCATATTCAATGAATAGCTATTTTTGTACACTGAAGATAGCTGTACATCGCCAATTGCAAAGTTGTGTAGTGCTCGAAGATACGTTTATTTTATTGTTATTTATTTTTCTGGCTCCGTACAAACCCATTCGCCCGACTCGCGTTAGAAACTGTTGGATTTGGTACATTCGCTAGACGACCGGATAGGAGGAGGAATGAACAATTATTTTACAAATTTAGAGCAAATGTGTGGCCGCTTCAGTCCACGTAGCCGCGTCCTTTCGCTGCTCGAGTGGCCCCCTGGACCAGGTTTTGCTTGTCATGCAGGTACGAGCTGGTCAGCGCGCGTTCCCACTGCTCGGATGTAGTAAATGATGGGAGTGAGGAGGAGTGGTGCGGGCAGAAGATTACGAGGTGGGGTAGTGGCTGGGGCGTGGCAGTCAGGGCAGTTGTAGGTGAAACGGCTAGATGTGAACTAGGATGGTGCCGTTGTATATGTTTGGAGACGTCGCCAAATGAGGGATTCTTCGTTGAGCGTAGGGTGTGCAGGAGGGTATTCTCGGGGGGTGCGGCGGTCGTGCGATAAGATATCGGAATAGGTAGCTTGTCTGTCGTGCGCTTAAGGTCTCTACATCCAACGAGTCAGGAGACCCATTTGGTCACGTGATGCCCGAGCCAGACGATCCAACGAGTCAAGAGATCCACCCGAGTTACTAGATTCAACGCGCCAGTAGATCCGACTAGTCATTACATCCATCTGAGTCACTACATCCAGCGTGGCATTAGATCTATCCAAGGAGTCCTTACATCCAATGGGAAGAACCGTGCGGGTTGGGTGCTTATTGTGTTTTCGGTTTTACTTTTCGGTTTTACTTTTCGATTTTACTCGGTTTCACATAAAAGAAATATTTTTGATTTTGTTCGTTTATGTTCTTTTTTTCCTTTTCTGGGCGTTTTTATTTCGTTGTTTCTTTTTTCTTTGGGACATCAGATTAACCTTAGTGGTTTAATTCGCTCACATTTCGGTTTTTTGAAGTTTTATTTCTTTCATATTTCTTTTTGCTTCTTTTAATTTGGAAGGCCGCCGCGTTTGCATGGGACAGCCTACCAGCAAACAATGCGGTAGGATCGCCAGGGCTAACGCGGTGGTGAAGTGATTATACGTTGGGCAGTGTGGACAATTGCTATCTGCTGCTCTCTACCATATAAAGATGCTCTTATTTAACTGCCCTCCATAAATAACCGGTTCATGAACTACTTGCGCTCTCCAAATCCCTGAGTGTGAAAGCAAGAAAAAAAATCACTGCAAGATTTTTTCACCATTTAAGTCTGGCTGTGATTTTCTGCAGACCACGATTAAGTCTCAGCCGTGAATTGGATATACATAGATCTTGTAATTAGAAAAAAATGTTGTGCATACCTAAGTCATCATAAATTCGCAATTTCAGTAATTGATTTCAGTAGTGAAATATATTTCTATTCGTTCTGCTGGCCGTCATTGTCTTCGCTTTGCGGTGAAATTTTTAAAGAGCCATACTATTTCTGTTTTGAACAGCAACAACTAGGACACATCCGCTTTTGCCATTGTCTACATTATGGAATGTGCGGCATGGCATGTTTCCATTTATCGTGCCTATGAAGACGAAACAAAAGTAAATAAATTAAAGAGGATCAAGGAACGATCCTCAATAAGTAATTGCTGGAGAAGTCGTTCAAAAAAATACGCGTAAAATAGTTATGCGTAAAATGACTATAATAAAAACACACAGTTACACAAAAACACTCTTTATAGGAATATATTTTGGTGATATTTAATAAATATAAAATGAATTAAACGGGATTGAGGAACGACTGTCAATTAACTAATTAAGAGAGAAATCGTTCCAAGGAAGTTGAGTGCGTTTAGGATTATGCGGAACGAAAACAATAATAGGAACATGGACATTAACCCACCGTATGTCAAAGACGCAAGCGAGATGGTATCACGAATTCTAAAAAAGGCACACACGTCGCCCACAACCCTGTCAAGTCTTCGGCGACTGATGCCACAACCATAAGCGCGCCGCTAAGAGCAAAAACCCAGGGAGGTCATATTTCCAAATTTTCTTGTGCGAAATCGGGAATTTCCCACCCGGAACGACTCCTACAGCGCGAAACGACGAACTAAAGTCGGACATTCAGCGCAGTGCAGTAACCGAACAGCAGAGTAGCCGAATAGTAGAAAGACGCGGGGATAAACAGACATTCACAAAACACAAACGCGTACTCGGCGGCCGGAAGCCGTTAGGATTCTGTCGCCGGGGTCCGTCTCACAAAAACTCCCACCTCCCCTCGCGGGAACCCCTGTGTGCCCTGTGTAGATGCGACGCATAGGCGGAGCGGCGAAGGGACCGCGTTTTATAGCGCGCATAACGTTGCGGGGACTGCGTAAGCCGGTCCCAGTCGATGACGACGTTGGCGTACTTGTAAAGCGGCGTGGACTCTTGGTGTTTGAGCCAACCTTGGATGTTGCTTCGCCGGAGAACGGCACACCGGTTATATGCGCAGCGCGCCCGAAGGAGAGGAAACCGCGGAAGAGAGAGTAATGCACATGCGCCGGCCCCAGCGCGTCTGCCGCGGCTATGACGCAACGTGCCGCGGCTATGACGCAACACAATCCAACACAATACACTTTAATCCAATCCAATCCAAATCCAATCCAATCCAATGCCCCTCGCGAGAGAGTGTTCGCTATCGAAGAGGAGAGGGGGTGAGCGGCGGAGAGCGCAGCTGGCGCGGCGAGGAGAATGGAGGAGGGGTGGACAACGCCGCCGACGACGACGACGACAACGACGACGACGCCGGAGGGACAAGGCGAGTGAATCAGATGCTCTGCATCTAAAAGTTCCACGAAGTACTCGCGGCGTCGCTTTGTCTCGAACGATCGCTTTGTCTCGAACGATCGCCGGGGCCCGGGACCACTCCCGTGTCGGTGCGCTGCCTCGAACAAAATAAACGGGTCAGCCACAACGCCCAGGCGTGGGGTTTGGACGACCGAAGTATTCTTATATTTAAAGTTGGCGGAAGAGTAAAGCCGGAATAGAGAACTCAGAATAGCTATATGCGACGGGGGGAAGGGGTTTTTATTTATTTATTTATTTCACAATACTGCAGGCCAATGTGCTGGCCCAAGCAGGAGTGGATACATTAAAATATAATTGTAAAAAAACAACAGACAACAATACAAAAGAAACAAAAGTAAAGAAAGAAGGTGACGCTCAAGGTCACCAACAAACCTATTAGAATGAAAGATGTCACACGGCAAACAATTCCAGTCATCCACAGTTCTAGGGAAAAAAACTATATTTAAAAGCATTTGATCGGGCAAAAATTGGGGTTAGCATGTTCATGACCATGACGAGTACGTCGTGCTGATAGCGGCTTAACACAGTCAGGAAGATCAATTTTTACATTACCACACAAACAATTGTAAAGAAAGGAAAGACGACTGAATTTTCTCCGAGCTTCTAAAGTAGAAATGTCGTTTAAGTGCATTAGGGTGGTCGGGGAATCAAACCTATGATATTTGCAAAAATAAACCTTACAGCCTTTCTGTTAATACGTTCCAAATTCATAATATCTTTCTTGGTATGCGGATCCCAGATAATGGAAGCATACTCAAGCTTAGAACGAACACAGGCATCATAGGCTAGAATTTTAGTGCGCGAGGGTGCAGATGCTAGTTTTCTTTCTAGAAACCATAGCTTACGTAATGCGGAAGTGGTAATGTCAGATATGTGGGTTGACCAAGTTAATTTGCTTGTGAGAGTGACCCCCAAGTACTTATATTTGTCTACATTATTTATGTTAGTGCCTCTTAGAGTATAGTGGAATTGACTAGGACTTAGCTTCCTGGTGATACGCAGTAGCACAGTTTTTTTAGTGTTAACTGCATGCCCCCGTTCTGACACCAGTTGTCAAATAGCGATAACTGCATCTTGTAAAGCCACATGATCACACGGTGAGGAAATTTGTTTAAAAATGACACAATCATCAGCGAACAAACGCACAGACACATTTTCAGGAATAACAGAAGCTAAATCATTAACATAAATTAAAAACAAAAGTGGCCCTAGCACACTTCCCTGTGGGACTCCAGAAGACACACGAAGAACAGTCGATGAAAAATTATTAATCACTACATACTGACGTCTATCTTGAAGATAGGCCTGAATACATTGAACAATTTTTGTAGGTAATCCTATACGCTGTAATTTGTGTAACAACTTCCCGTGTGGCACTTTATCAAAGGCTTTACAAAGATCTAAAAACAGTACATCAATTTGCCCAGAAACATCAAGCACACGTGAAAATTCATGGACAGTTGTAACTAACTGGGTAACAGTAGATAACCCCCCTTCTGAAGCCATGCTGATGCTTTGATAGTACATTGTGTTCACTGAGAAATTCATAGACGTAATTAGCAATAACGTGCTCAAGAAGTTTGCAACAACTGCTTGTAATAAAAATGGGGCGG
Source organism: Haemaphysalis longicornis (assembly GCF_048455015.1). NCBI lineage: Eukaryota > Metazoa > Arthropoda > Arachnida > Ixodida > Ixodidae > Haemaphysalis > Haemaphysalis longicornis. Next base: position 2,870,936 of record NW_027526460.1, read on the forward strand.
TAATTCTCAAACGATAAAGGGTCACCTTTTTTATGAATTGGTTTCACACGTGCTATAACCCAATCAGCCGGTATTTCCCCCGTAGCAATTGAAAGATTAAAAAGTCCAGGAATTCCGATAAGTATTCAGCGTAGCGGTTAAAAAAAGCATTAGGAATGCCGTCATGCCCCGCAGGTTTTTTGGGATCAAGTTTTAATAGCATGCGCAATACGTCTTCTTGCGTCACTAATAGGTCCTTGTCTGAGTCAACGAATGAATTCTCAAGTTTATAATCATCGGGTTTGAGAAAAAACGCTCTGGAAGTATGCATTAAATTGTTCGGCAATAGTACGAGCGTCCGTTATTATTACACCATTAACCTTCATTTTGCTAATCCCTGTCTTAGACTCGCCAAATTTTTTGAGGGCTATTCTGAAGAAATTCAGTCAGCGTATTACTATAAAAATTGTTTCTTGCTTGTGTCAAGCTTGTTTGTAGTTTGTCTTTCAGTACGTTAAGCTGGGGTGTCATTGGTGCATGCTTCTTGCGAAGCCGTTTAATTTTACGCTTCATGTGGATTATTTCCCGGCTAATCCAAGGGTTTGCACGATGCTTGTAAGTTTTTCCACACGGTACAAAATTCTCAACACAATGACATATGGTTCTAACAAACAATTGCCAAGAGGTCTCAACATTGTGTAACAAGGGTCCGATATGGGTTTCAAGGTAGTCAATTATAGCTACATCATTCGCCCTAGTAAATTCCTTTATAAGTGTGGCAGGTTGAGTATTTTTAGCTCGATCTAAAGCCTTATTCCAAGTAAAAGAAATCTGTTTATGATCAGAAATGCCCGGTTCGATTGTAACATAGCCATCAGAAAATATTTCACTTAAAAAGAGTAAATCCAAAATCGACCCGCCTCGAGTACAGACATCCACCGCTTGCTTGAGGTTGAGCAAAAACATGATGTCAAGAATTGAGTCACCCGAAGGAGAGCAGCCATAGCTTAAATCGTCCCAAACAATTGATGGCAAGTTAAAATCACCTGTTAGCAATACGTTTTTCCCACATAAACCTAGAAGTCGATCATATAATTTGATCAAAAACATATCATCTGCATCGGGTGTACGGTAAAGAGCACAAAGAAAGAAGGTAACACGGTCAAGCGATATTTAAAAAAAAAAAGGCTTTCATGATCAGCAATTTGATCGGCGAGACAGGCGTCAACGGAATTTTTAGAATAACCGCCACACCACCACCACGAGAGCCTCTATCCCGCCTAAAAACTTGATATCCAGGCGGTACAATTTCATTGTCACTTATCAGACCATGTAGCCAGGTCTCAGTAATGACGCAAATATGTAGGTCATATAAAAGAAGAAGATTTTCAAGCTTATCGACTTTGTTAGCTAGGCTCCTAGCATTAAAAGATATCAAGCGAAGCTGGAACGTTGGGAATTGCTATGCCTTAGCGGGGTGCTTTTTAACCTTTGACAGCCATTGACGGGAATTTGAAGAGTCGTTCCAACTGTAAAGGTCGGTACCAATACGGAGCCTATCTTCAACAAGAAATACATCTTTACCGGCATCTTTTTCTGCCTTAGCTGACTGCCAAAGCAGTTTACGTTTCCGACGCGTTTCCGCACAGTAGTCGTTTTCAATACTAATCTTAGAGAACGTTCTTCCAGATAGCCTGTTTTTCCCTGTAGTCTTGGAAATATAGAATTATCAGCCTGTTATCTTTATTGCGTCCAAGCCTGTGAATACGAGCTACAGAGGAGCAATTCACACCTAACTTATTCCCAAACAATTCATCAATAACCTTACGTCGCAGATCGGATTCAGTTCCATCCTGATATTCAGTAATACCAAAAACTATCAAATTCGACCTGCGGGTGTTTCAACCCCAACTAGAAAGTTGAAACACCCGCAGGTCGAATTTGATAGTTTTTGGTATTACTGAATATCAGGATGGAACTGAATCCGATCTGCGACGTAAGGTTATTGATGAATTGTTTGGGAATAAGTTAGGTGTGAATTGCTCCTCTCCCTCCCTCCCCACCCAGCCACTAGATCCAACAAGTCAGAACCAGGGTGTCGAACCGGAACTTTTTCGGTTCGGTTCGCGTACGGGTTCAAGCCTTTCAGATTCGGTTCCGGGTTCGGTTCCCGAGCACCGTTCCATTCCGGTTCGAACCGTTCGAGTTAGAGTGTCGAACCGGAATTTTTTCGGGTTCGGTTCGGGTTCGGGTTCAAGCCTTTCGGGTTCGGTTCGGTTCGGGTTCGGTTCTAAAGCACCATCCCGTTCCGGTTCGAACCTGTTCAAACGGGCTCAAACGGGTTCGAAGAAAAAAAGCAGGCGTGTTTTTTTTCTGTTAATTTTTTTGTGCTCATTTTTTCGTTTCCTTATCAAGGCGGCATAAAAGCAAAGTCATAATGAATGTTTCCTTGTGCAAATATTTTGTCTTGGCCAAACTAAAGCGACCCCGGAACACTTTTTTCAACTTTTTTCTAAATCTTGAGTGCTTGCAGAAAGTAGTCGTCCAACACATCCTGTACTTAGATTATAGTGTCGCAAAGTGCCTCAGCCAAAAATAACTGCTCTCTCCTCATCAGATAACTTAGAAATTTGCTTTTAAAATTCTCTCCTTCCCGGTCTTGGCGTTCTTCGACCGCTGAATGACGTCATTACAGCGGTGTAGTGGCTATTTGCCGGCTTTCCTTAAATTGCAGAATAGAACGCATTTGATAACCACTTTAAAAAGAAAGCCACAAAAGCGAAGCAGAAACGGAAGCTGCATCCGCAGCGACGAGCAAATCACGCACTGTTGCTCCATGCTGGAAATAGCAGAAGAGTGAAAGCGTTTACAGAAAGTGTTTATTAAAGACGATAGTCTTTCTTGGGCTACTTAAACCCAGAAATTTTGGTCTGTCTGTATGTCTGTCCGTCTGTCTGTCTGTGACTCGATTCAACCACCCGGCCATACTAAAACAATGTCGGCGCAATAGTGGTATGTAGTCACAGCTAAATCTACCCGTCTAAGTCCGGTGTTATGTTCATACCTGTCAACATTGTTGAAGAAGAACAAGACATTACGCAAATATGAGAGAGAGAGAGAGAGAGAGAGAGAGAGAGAGAGAGAGAGAGAGAGAAAGAGAGAGAGAGAGAGAGAGAGAGAGAGAGAGAGAGAGAGAGAGAGAGAGAGAGAGAGAGAGAGAGAGAGAGAGAGAGAGAGAGAGAGAGAGAGAGAGAACAACATCTTTATTGGCCGGCTAAATTAGTCGCAGATACCAGCCTCCTGTAGGGGAGGCAGCATCTATGACTGCTAGCGTTGGAGGGCCTCCATCGCGAACTGGACGGCTCCCCGTTGAGAGTCTAAGTCTTCCTTGCCCACCGAACGAGCAAGATGGGGTGGAAGCACGTCTGTTGGGTCCGGAGTCACAGCACATGTCCATAGCATGTGCGCCATAGCACCGCGACTAGCACTGCACAGCACACACATCACTCGGCTGTAGTTCGGGGTGGACGTGTTTCGCCCATACAGGGGTCCACGTCGCACGCACTTGCAATTGTCTGAACAGTACTGCATCTTGCCTAGAGAGGTTCGAGTGAGGCCCAGGGTATCGTCTCCTGGAGTCCCGGAAGCACTTCAGTACCTCCCCGTACGTAGTAATCGGGTTGAAGTCTTCACCTTCGTCGTCGTGATCGTCCGCTGGAGGAGGGGAGACCGAGCCGGCGTTGCGTCTAGTGAGCGCACTCACCATCCGGTGCGCGTCCTAGTTGCGGTTCGTTTCGGGTCCCACTGTGCCCATGTGGGCTGGGAACCACTTGATGCACACCGTTGTCTGTGATGACCGTAGGGCCCCGCACACCCTCACAACACTCGGATGCACCTTGTTCTCGGCGAAACGCAGGACGGCCGTCCGGGAGTCGCTGAGGACGGTGGTGCAGTTAGGGTTGGAGAGAGCCAGCGCGATGGCCAGCTCTTCCGCTTGTTCAGTGGATGATGCCACGATGCTGCCGGCCGTGTAGAGCTCACCGGTGGTGGCTGCGACGACGGCGGCGGCGTACGTGTTCTTGCGGTCCGGGTACCTGGCCACGTCCACGTAGAAAGCCCCGGTGTCGTTGGAGTGAGTGGTTGTAAGTGCCCGCGCTCGAGCGAGCCGTCTTTCGTGGTTCTCCCCAGGATTCATGTGGCGGGGAAGTGGGGCGACCTGCAGCTTGCGCAGTAGGTCCCGCGGAAGCGGCAGCCAGTCCCTACCTTCCTGCAGTCTCGGTTGATCCTGCCCGTTCGGGTCTGTGCGAGACGTGTAAGCTGCGCGGTTTGCTGCGCCTCGACTATCTCGCCTAGTGTATTATGCACGCCTAGCTCAAGGAGCCGTTCGTTATTAGTGTGGTTGTAAAGACCAAGTGCAGCTTTGTGTGCCTTGCGTATGAGCGCCTCCAGCTTTCTACGCTCGAGGTCGGTCCAGTCATGAAAGGCCGCGACATAGGCCAGGTGGCTGATGGCGAAAGACTGTACGAGTTTGAGCAGGTTGTGCTCTCTCATGCCAGCGTATTTGGTTGAAATCTTCTTAATTAAGCTTATGGCTCTGGAGACCTTGGAATCCAGTAGCTTAACGGTGTGGCCGTTGTAGCGTAGCTCTTCGATGTGGAGGCCCAGGACACGCAAGGTGCTGACTCTTGGGATGGTAGTACCGTCACCCGCATGGAGCTGTATGTCAGGTGCGCTGTCGGATCTGAACTTGCGGCGTGGCAGTAGTAGGAGCAGTTCTGACTTGGCTGGGGAGCACTGGAGGCCCGTGCCTTGCAGTTGGTCTTCAACGACGTCGATGGCTTACTGCAGGGACGCCTCAATCTCGCCGTCACTGCCACCCGTCATCCAGAGGGTGATATCATCGGCATAGATCGTGTGTTTGACTTTCGGGAGGGCACGGAGGCGTTCGGCCACTCCAATCATGACTAGGTTGAACAGCGTCGGCGAACAGCGTCTTCCCATTGCGCTACAAAACTGAGACAGGAGCAAGCGCTACGAACGAGCCTTATGTCCTTGACTCATTCAAACTACGTAAAGAAGCTAATGATACAACGAAGATACGCGAAGCTGAACGTCAACGGAAACGACGAACTGAAAACTTTAGAGGAGGATGTTAGCGTCTCTTGCTCAGGGGGATGTCCCGCGTCCGTGCCCCGTCCGCAGCGTCTCTGATGATGATTGTGGCAGGTTGCCCCTAGGGACTGGCCAACCAAAGAATCCATCACGAGATAGCTTCGCGTTCAACCACCGTCGTCATCTTCCCGTAGGGGAACCGCTAAAGACGAAGGAGAAGAAGACAAAGCTGCAAAGACGAGGGCGTGTACGTTGCTCTCAGCCGGTGCACCAACGTCAACAACCTTTACCTCACCAACGCTACTAAACACCAGATCACTCAACATAACGGCAACACAATGGAACCACACGTAACCCCCATGATGCTTCGCATCCTCATCAGGGTTCCCCACGGGAAGATGGTGCAATTTTTTTCGATGTGATCGAGCGGGGCTCTGACAGCTGGGGGCCCGGGGCTGCAGCCCAGCCCCCCACCCACCCCCTTTATCCGGCCCTGAGTACACTCACGAATGTATTGACTCGTTGGATCTAGTAACGCGTTGGATCTAGTGACTCGGAATGTATCTCCTATCTGCGAGTGGAAGCTAAGTCGTCCGGCCTCGTCGGGAGTGCCCGTGTGGAGTTCATGGGCTGCTTCGTTCCCGGGGAGGGAGGTGTGACCTGGGGTCCAGACGATGGTGATGTTAGGAGAAGCTTGAGGGCAGGAAGATGAATTCTTCTCCGAGGACGTATCTTCGACAGGCTTGCTGCGAGTCGGTGATAATCGTGAGGCAATCCTACGTTGCTGTATGCACTATGAGGTCTATTTCCATAGCGGAATGAAGATAGGTGGCGGTATGTGGCGGTGGTGTGGATGATTCCGCTGGTGTCGGCGACCACTAGTGTTGTACGGGGAGGTGAGCGAGCGATGTCGGTGTAGCGGGTGTCGTTGGCCGATGAGTATTTCTTGTGAAAGTCGCGAACGTCCTTTGCGACGTATTGCGACGTCCTTTGTTGTACTCGGAGTGCATATGTCTTGGGATTTTGGTGACTTTGATGGTGGCCCGTGGTATTGGTTGTAATGCTTTATGGGATCTGGTATAGGGCAGCTTAAATTCTGGAGGGCTGCGCGGCCTGTAGGGGTGAGCGTAAGGCGAAGAGCTGGCTGGTACTTTGAGTTTCTATGAGTTCGGAGAGTGAATAATGTAGGCCAAGTTGAAGGAGCTTATTAGTGGGACTAGTGAAAGCCCGTAGTCCTAGTCAGACGGAGTGAAAAAATTACAGCCCTTCCACTGCTGTGAAGATGGACGACCAGCGAAGCTGCATTGGTGGATAACATTAGGTTATGAATGGTGACTAACTACTTTGATGGAATAAAGACACACGCGCATAACTTCCTGAAAATGAATTCTAAATTAGTTCTCATATAATTTGTTTAGGGATAGTTTTGATAAAACAATATTTGCAGCCGTTCTCTGTAACCATACTCCCTTTGTAGACGGCCACACAACACACGGGAATCCTGTAACGTTTCCAACTTAACTGTGAACTCACCAATCATAACACGTAAATGAAAGTCGGCGTTACGATAGAGTCAGTGGCCAGTTTGAGTATAAATTTTTTTTTCCAAGATGCCTATATTGCATTGAGAGGTACATCGAATTTTACACCACCTCCGGAGCAAGCGCGTGTGATTCTTTGTCAACGCGATCCGACAGACGTACGCACTTTGGTGGAACCCTCGCCAAAACTGTGAAAGCGCCTCGAGTCCTTAAAGTTCCGCAGCCAAAGCGATGCTCAGCCCTGTCTGCACTCCATCCAGGCAGCAAGAGAGTCCAACGTGCCAAGAATTTTTTTTTTTAATCGTCATAGTGGTACGACAAAATCGGATTGTCTGTGGTTCCGAAGTTCCCAGCAGGAGAGTATAAAACGGAAGGAAAAGTCAAATAAGGTCAAACCGTGATGGTTGAATGGCAGTTTTGTAATACAGAAAGAAAATCCTCACGGACTGATAAATTAAACATCCTCTAAACCCGCCTTCGCGTCCAGCTTGCGATACCGTGCCGGCGCTGTACCGCCGACTAAACTGCCGTTCGCTCAATTCGTTGCCAGGACAAGTTTTCCCTGAGCCCAAAACAATGCGCTTCGGCAATAGCCTTAATTTCAGTGCCCTCAGGCGGCAGTTGGTCATCCATGCAGACGTGTGTTGGGGGTCGCGCATTCGTCCCCCGAGGTCATCGGCTGGCTGCCGCAGAGAGCGATGGGGCCTCCCCTAATCGGGGCACGGGGGAAGGCAGCGCTCGTATCGGCGCCCAGGTGCTCGGCCCGGCCCACACGGGCCTGCCGGGCGCCGGAACGGAGGAAGCGAGGAACGACGAGCATTTCCCGGCAGCCTCCCATGTCTATTCCGGCCCGGAAAACGCCATCGGAAGGTGTGCGGGCTAGGAAGAGAGGAGCCCGGATTGGGTCTTTTGGGAACTGGAGCTGCGCTGCTTCGCACTTGCATGAACAACAAAACGTTACTGCATGCTTCGATAGGGGAATGTGTTTTGCGGCAGCGAGAGCGGAGTGGTAGATGCACGGATTTTAAACAAGGCAGTTAACTGCTCCAAGTAAGAGCACCGAAGCGCGCCGGAGTACGATTACCCCGATTACCAGTTTATTTTCTACATCGCTTTCTCGATAAATGCGGCCGGTAACTAAACCCGCGCCCTTGTTTTCGGCATCCGTACGCTCCAGAGTCGGTGCCGCACGAATTTAGAGTGCAGTTCGCCGATTCTCTCCGGTCGCTCGGTGCCGAACGCGCACAGTGGGCGTAGCGGCAGCGTCGTGAGCGGCGGCGCAAAGACTTTACGAACTCGACCTCAAGGGCCTGAGGGGGCGACCGCGCTTTTCCGCGTCCCGCCGACTTCCCCGGACATACCACTCGCGCTAAACGCACGCGCATCGCTTACCGACTGCTTGGCGAGGAGCGCCGCTCCTTACGTATGCGTCGTCTCACGGTACCGGCGCACGGAATAACGAAAAGGCCGAGCCACTCGAGTTGGCAACTTGCCGGTCGTGTTTTACGACACGGCAGAGGCGACGTGTGTGTGCGCGCGCCCCTTGGACTGAACGGAGAAAGTGGCAAGTTCGGAATGCGTAATCGAGCGGTCGTCCCTAGCTGGGCGGCATAGCCTGCAGTGCGTTCTTGTTTTCTCCGGAGCCCCGCGCTCACTCGCAGATGGGTCGAGTAAATTTCGTAGTTTCGTGCGCCGCGCGCACTTTGTGTATTTCAGCTCCGACTTCCTGCATTTCACGCGATGCAGATAAGTGCGCCACTTTGTAAACCCTGCTAAGCGGCTATGCAACGTTGTGAAAAGTGGGCTGGCTGTCTCACGTCGCTGGTCGGCGGCCAAAGACGCATGCCCCGTTGCAGCAATCATTTATTCAGTGCTCCCAAGTCACGCTGCACTGGGTACGCAACCCTCTGCGATGTGTTCTCAGGGGGAAAAAGTGCCTGTTTGTGCTCATGCCTGCGTGGTTAGTCAATAACAGGAATCAGTATTTATTTCCAGCTGTGCGAAGTATATTCAGATTCGCCGGATACTGTTGCTGCTAGGTCCTGTAGCGGCCTTTTTATTATTCTGGCTGCGCCCTGCTACTGTGTTTTGTGACGAGCGTCACTACTGTTCCGCCAATTTCCGGCTCCCTTTCGCTTTTTCTTCACCATATTTATAATACCGAACAGGATTTTCGCTACCTTCACTATGATGTAGTACCAGTAGTCTCTCAGTTGCACAGTTATAGTACGTAGCAGAATTTCTAGCCAACAAAATAGCGATAACACGCCTAGGTGTACCTCACATGCCAAATGATCCAAATGATGTAATTACAAATCTTTGAAGCGCGAGATAACTATACTATAGTATGACGACGGCACTGTCAAAATAAACAGTATGTTCTCATCTCACCCTATGTTTGAGTGCAAATAGCCACTGCAACACTCCTTGAGGAATTGCTGTTGGAAGTACGCGTCAGTTGCGTTTGTTTCTTCGCGGACCGTAGACGTTCGCGTTCCTTAAACATTCACAACATCCTGGCATCCTCTGTACCGTCCTGCGCACGCGCAGTTCAGACGTTCTGTGGAATTCGCTAAATAAATCGGTGCTAGCACAGCCCGATGATAAAAGGGCTCGGCCACTGCTACCAGCGCAAAAAGAAAAAAAAAAGTTTAAAAGAAAAGGTCTCTAGCGCTTCAGCCGCGGCTTGCGCATTTGCACTGCGGTATTAGTGCACTTAGCGCTTATTATATTTGCCTTTTATGTTATTTTCTCTCGCGTTACTATCTTGGACGTTGCTTGATTGTTTTATGTTTACTTTAAAATTTCTGCACGCCATGGGCTCCCAAGGCACTAATACGGTGGCTGGACAGTGGAAAGACTACGTGGGCGACTTTTACCCTTCCCCTTTGAGTATTTTGACAAAAGTGAACTATATGCGAACGCTTAACGCATTTAGAGGGAAAGCTTAGGTTTGAGAGAGCGCTGCCAAAGCCCGCAGAAATTACGTTATTTACCTAAAAAAATAGCGGCAGGGGCAGAAACCGAGCACGTGGGCGTCGCGCTGACAGGCCTTAACGTGAAGCATTGGGCTCAAGATATGAACGAAGGCGTGCCAAAAGGAGTAATGACACACAAGGAGAAACCGCGCGCCCCTGGTGGCTCCATTTCCGTGCCTAACAAAACCCAAGGGTGAGGTATCGAGACAGGGCGCAGTGTACTTTTTTCGGCGCTGCCACGCGGGTGATTCACGAGATAGCCCAAGCTGGTTTTGGTGATTGTGGGGTTTAACGCGCCGACGCAACGCAGGTGATGAGGTGCGCCGTAGTGGAGGGCTCCGGATTAATCTTGACCACCTGGGGATCCATAACGTGCGTCGAAATGTCGTACACACGGACGTTTTTGCTTTTCACATCCATCAGAAAAGCGGCCGCCGCGGCCGGGAATCGAACCCGCAACCTCGTGCTCAGCAGCGCAAAGCCTTAGCCACTGAGCCACCTCGGCGAGTAGCCCAAGCTGGTTGGCTTTGTTTTTTGTCTCACAGGCCTCCTGCGCTGGGGTTTTGGCGACATGCAGCGCCCCTAGTGGCCGACGCCTCTGGGTAGTACAAAAGCAGACGACCCTCGCCGCCCTCCATGTGTTTTCAATTACAAGCCAGAGTGAAAGTTGGTTGTACTTAATTTAATCGCTTTGTGGCGGGTTTAAATGACTGCATACTGTATGAAATAGCCCTTAAAGTAGTTGCAGAGGCTAAACAAAATAATATCCGCTAAAACAAGCCGATTTATCGGCTTTCTTTTGAGCGAGCTGTCGCGGTCGTCGCGGCGTGGGACAGTATCGCCAGGTCGGGTGGTCTAACTTCCTGACGACCATTACCGTTCTTTCTTCTTGCGTGCGGTCGACAAAGGAAAGTTCACGAGTAGCATAAACACGGACGGCTGCTGGTAACTGCAAAAGGTTGCTTCAGCGGGAGCATGCAAGCTAACGCAAGAATTGCGCAGCCGACTCAGCTGACACCGCATTGAAAACGAGTGGGAATTTCGTTTGGTATTTTCGCAAACTAAATGATTCTTGCGTAACGATGCCCTGCCGCACGATTTACGAACGGCAGGGTACATGCATACTAGCGAGTAGGTGAGGCAATAGCGTCAAATAAACAAATTAAGGGCTATTAAAGGACGCAAAACAAGCACCAAATCGCACGCCCGCTGCCTGCAAAGATGTATACTTCTATATTTGCATAACATAACAGCCGCATACACGGCGAGCGGCCCCGAATGTTTACATACGATCATCACTGACTCTGTTGGTTATCTTCTAGTGCAGGGGTCGTCGCTAACAATCTGAACTCCGACAGGCCAGTTTTGTCCTCAAATGGAGTTAGGCAGCAAGACAAGAACAGAGAATTGGTCGCTTCCAGTTGAATTGTCCCCCATCTTCACACTTCGCCAGATTATTGTCAAGTATTATTGGCTATTCGCTTTTTTTTTTTTTTTGCGTTCAAAGCCCCCCTCCCACCCGATTTGCCGTCCAGCCCGCCGCCGTGTCGGCTGCATGCTACTCGGCCCTACAATTCAAAACGTTGCTGACCCTCATTCTAGCCTATTAAGTGCGAACTGGGAATATATAATGGAAGAGCGTAATTAAGTAAAGTGAGAGCAAACAGGGAAAGCGAGCGGCCTCTCAGTTCGCCCGACCACCTTGTTTTACCGCCACTAATTTCGGAATCGCAAAACAGATTTCACGCTTCTGACGCTCGCTGCATTTTCTCACTAAGACACGCAACAAAACGGCAAGCTAACGCTGCACCATGTATTCGTAACGGCGACGCAAATAAGCACTGTTTAATGAAAGTGCACGCATAGTGCACAGGTACGCAAAAGAGCGGCTCACAGCAGCAGACGAGCCTGCAGTCCGCCGGACTCGCTGGCTTTTTAAAGTGCGATCATCGCCGATTGCGTCACTCTTTTTTTTTTTTTTTGATCGGCTGTTGTTGAAAAGTCCTTGTCACCTAGAGTATTAGTTTAAACAAGAAGTTTCACTTCAGATTTCACTTCATGCAACCATCAATCGGTAACCTGCGAGTGGCAGAGCGCCGTCACCGTCCCGGCACTTTCGCGGCACTGTAAACGTATTTAGCGCTTGTTGCGACCAGGCGGGAGCACCCGATCCTAGTTCCGTGGCCTCCAACATACGATGGGTAGCGTGTATGATGCGAGCGGCCAGCCGCTGTTGCAGCCGTGAAGAAGTCCAGAGCAGTAGGATAACGTAACTGTTTACTTCATAGCGAGAGGTGAGCCGAAGCCAAAAAAAACATACAATGCCCTGACGGGCGAGGTTACAATACAGGACTCGAGCAGAGCGACCGCATGGATTCGCTGCTCAGACAGGAATGAATTTCAGCGTTTGTGCTGCTTCTATTTATACCCAAAAAAACGCCCCCAAGAGTAACACGCCACGAACATCACAGACACCCACACGCTCTTTCCATAGTTCGTGAGTCACCCATGGCTTCGTCTCACGTGGCGTCCGAGAGGGGGGGAGAGAGTGTCCTTGAAAGGTGCCGGGGTCGCGCTATCGAATGTTGATCGCCGATAGCGAAACGTCTGAGCCGGGGATGTCAAGGCGGGACTCACCGACGCGCAGGTGCCTGAAGGGTGTGGCACTGGCAGCCGCCGGAGGCGCGTTGCAAAGCGAGGTGACTGACCCGGCATGGCGAGACACGAAAGTACGATTCACCGACACGCGGGCGCACATGGTCCATTCCCACGTGGTGGCTGATGCGGGAAAATACGGCGGAGTTGGCGGATTCGTAACACGCTGCAAAGCTTTTTTTTCCCCTAAAATCCCCTTCCAGAGCTAGATTCTCTCTTCACTATGGGAGAGCTTCAGACAGCCATCTCACAAGGCCGTTCAAAATCAGCACCAGGGCATGATCATGTCAAATGGCAGGATCTACGAAATCTTCCCCCGCACGCCCTGGACGTTCTACTTAACCTTGTGAACGATCATTGGACCTCAGGAACGATCCCTGACCATCTTAAAATTACCATCATTCATCCAATACTTAAGCCTGGTAAGGACCCAAATACCCCCCAGAACTTGCGCCCAGTAGCATTAACTCCGGTCCTATGTAAACTGATCGAGAGAATGATAAACAATAGACTAATGCACCACCTTGAGTGCTCAGGATGGTTCCACCCCGCTCTCACAGGCTTCCGACCCCATCTGAGCACTCATGACTACCTATGGCTAACAACGTCGCGTCATTAACAGAACTGCTCGCAAGGATTTGCCAGATTATGTGATTGCACTGGACATTCACAAAGCTTTCGATAATGTTAGTCAATCGGGCATATTGCAAGAATTGGCTAGTGCGTTCCCCAGTCGAAACGCTCAAAATTGGGTACGAAATTTCCTTCAGCATCGACCCATTCGACTAAATGCTTCCATACACCAGCCGACCACTTTCTATTTAGATCGCGGTGTTCCACAAGGCTCCATCTTAGCTCCAATTTTGTTTAACCTAGCCATGAATCGGGTGGCACGAACACTTGAACAAGACACTGCTGCTCGGTTTGCCTTTTATGCGGACGACGTAGTGGTCTGGACAGAAGCTAAAGACTATCCCTCTAAAGATCCCATGCAAACGGAACTGCAGGCTGCCGTTTTGAGCCTTGAACGCTCCCTTTCCCAGTTTCAACTACGGCTATCACCCACTAAAACAGAGCTACTCAGCGTTGACGGCAAAAATCGCACAAATTCAGATCAAATCATTTCCATCCAGATCGGGGATATGCAGGTGGATTCTCATAACGGCACCATTCGTCTCCTCGGCCTTCCCATTAGCAGTTGCAATAGCCCCCGTAAATGGATCCTTCATCTGAAAGCCACTTGGCGCAACACCTTGCACGCCATCCTCCGCCTCTCCAATAAGTTTGGTGGTGCCCGTCTTGGCCGTGCAATAGCACACGGGCGCCTCACTTACGGCTTTCAAGTATATGATCTTCGCCCAGCTCACGTAAAGGATCTTCATATATTAAATCGGCACCTTCTCCGTACAATTAGTGGTCTTCCTCAATTCACCCCCGTAGAGATTCTTCACAAAATTGTACCCCTTCCCAACCTTGATACCCTCATCGAAGAGACCAAGCTACGTCTTAAGGAACATCTTGAGCAGTCCCCCCAAGGCAAGGCTATCGGATCATGGGACTATATGAACAGTAAATTCGACCCCACTTGTTACCCATTGTCCCTCCCGCCCTGGGAGCGCCCTGCGATTGGCATCCGTCGGCGTCGCCCTATACCTCGGCGGCAGGTGAGAGCACGTGAATTATACGTTCGCACTATCCAGAACGACAAGATGGAGAACGAAGTCGACATCTTCACGGACGCCGCCGTGCGCGGCAATGAGGCTGCGATTGCATGGACATCTTCGGACGCCCCCTTGCTAAATGGTTCCCGGAAGATCTCCAATACATATGGCCTAGCTGAAGAAGCTGAACTTATGGGTGTCCTGGGGGCTGTCCATTCCATCCGCGACCATTGTGACTCACTCTCATCCCGGAAATTTCGCATCATTACAGATTCTCACGTCGCCCTTAAAGAATTGAACCAAACATTTTCACCTAATTATACGGCCACGAATATACTACATGCCATCCGAGACCTTCAACTGGAAGGCATCACCATCCGCATCGTCTGGTCCCCGGGACACACGCCTGGGGCACATGGCAACCACGCGGCTCACACCGCCGCCCGGGAGAGACTTGACACACCTCCAGTGGTTTCCAGTGCCCCATTGCAACACCTACCACGACCAGACTGGCAACTTCATCTGCGGAAATTCAAGGCAGAGAGTCGCAAGAGGCTTCAAGATACCACCCCGGCGGGTGTGCTGGGCCCGCTCAAGACGCTCACACACTCGGGCGAGGTGGTAGCTAATAAGATTTACGCTAACACGGCCCTAACCCCTCATGTACTACATAAATGGACCCACGGAGCCAGCTCGCACATCCAACGCTGCCCGTATTGTGACGAGAGGTGTATCCCTAACCTGTACCATTTGATATGGCACTGTGAGCACTTCAAGACCGATCGCGAGCCACTATTGGACCTCGGTTCCCCACCCGGAGATGAAGAAGCGCACCTGCAACGCGTTCGAGAGGACTCCTCAGTACTTGAGAAAGTTATTGAATACGCACTAACCAGTGGTCTTTACAAGCTGGTGTAATAACCTGGACCGACACCTCTAAAAATCGTCGCACCTATCTCTTCACGGTTTCTGCGAACTATATGTTCACGGATTTTACAATGCTATCCACCATTTAAGGTGATTGAACCTTGAACATTGTTCTTTTTTTTTATTATTCCCTCCCTTCCTTCATGTCCCTTTCCTTCCCCACCAGGGCATTCATGCCCCCTCTGATAATACAGGCATTCCTCCTCTCCCCTAATGCCAAGTTGATCGCCGGAAGAGATCGGGCGCGTCGGGGATGGTCTGGTGACCATGTCGCAAAAAAAAATTACACTATCTTCCCGTAGGGGAACCCTGAGTAGTATGCAAAGCAGCCATGGGGTCGATTCAAGTGCCCATTAGTTTTCAGTTCGTTTCCGTTAGGCTGAGGTACGTAGCTACCGTTATATTTAGTTTGCTTTCCATGATAACTACCACACTTTTCACTTACCGGAACTACGAAATGGGAAATTGCGTTGAGCCCATGGCTGTTTCGCATACTACTCAGGGTTCCCCTACGGGAAGATGGTGTAATTTTATTAGATGCGACGGGGCTATGTCCCTCCCTTGTTGTTGTTGCGCCGCCCACACCCCCACTGCGCATGCTCGGCTTGCTGAACGCCTGGTGGTGTCTTACCCTTTAATGGCTTCTGGAGCGACAGTGTTACCGGCAAGGAGGCAATTTTTTTTAACCTCCTTGGTTACCGGTGTCTTCCTGGGCCCATAGAGTTTCTTAAAATATACACTAGAGATGAATCTGGCGCTAGCGTCTATGCGGCTCACATCAAGGTCGTCTGTGTCGTCATGCACCGCCATTATACATCGCGCTCGCCTTAGTTTCATCATTGGCTTGGATTGAAACGTTTTAAAGACCGCAAATTTAAACAAAGTGCCAGAAAAACGCGAAGAATAGTGTTCAATTGTGTAAGTGGAAAATAAAAACAGGCTGTTTTAAAACTAAAGAAAAAGGAAGTAAAGCGTATTTTTGCCGGAACGGTTGGGCCTGCTATTCCGCCGGCCAAGGTTGTAGTTACGAACAATGTTAATATTTGGGGGGTAACTCATTAGAGAGTGTGATTTTATTATTTTACCATTATTTCAAATAATAAGTTGTTTGAAGAGTTTCGAAAGTTTTTGAACGTGCCTATCAAAACGTTGCCTTCGTGGCGAACCGGTGCACCGACCGCCAGCTAGTTTAATAAGAAAAAATAAAACGTGGCGTTAAACAGTCGTGGACGATGACAAGATAGGACGCACACAAGCGCCCGTATCTGCCGTATCTTATCTTCGTCGAAGTGCGTTTTGTTTGTTCTTTTCGTGGATACAAATTTCTCGGCGGCATATTACACCCTTAGTCATACGTCCTTCGACTGCGGCATGAGCAACGTCAGGTGCGATCACGCATTGCCTGCTGTTTCACTGAACACGGCTACCACAGAAACGGGGGGATTTCGGCTTCCTTGTAGCTCGTAAACGTGTTAATGCATAGTGAAGAAAGCAAATCCTAAAAACCGCTTAAGAATCCAACTGTAATGCCAAGCCCAAGTCAAAAAGGGGGGTCTTCCCATGAACCCCCACGACGACATGGCTTACGAGGCGCAGTTTCCTCTCTAGTATGCTTACTAAGAAACTCTATGCCTGGGCCGGCCTGAGATGAGCCGAGCATGCGCAGTGGGGGTGTGGACGGCGCCACAACAAGGGAGGGACATAGCCCCGACCATGAGATCCTGGAGCGGCAGTGTTGCCGGTGTCTTCCTGGGCCGGCTGATGGACGGACGATGGACGACGGAGCCGAGAGCAAGAGATGCTTTGCATCTAATAATCGGGAGCATCGAGCTCATTTTGCTTCTGTCAACACGGGATCCTACGGGACCCACGCAGCTTTGTACTACCCGGAAGTACTGACCGGAAGCCGCTTGCGCAGCGCCACCTGGGCAGCGCAGGAGGCCTATAGGCGTAGCAAGCTAAGCGAAGCCGCTCGGCTAACCTCGCCTTTACCAATAAATAAACTCTCTCTCTCTCTCTCTCTCTCTCTCTCTCTCTCTCTCTCTCTCTCTCTCTCTCTCTCTCTCTATCTATCTATCTATCTATCTATCTATCTATCTCTCTCTCTCTCTCTCTCTCTCTCTCTCTCTCTCTCTCTCTCTCTCTCTCTCTCTCTCTCTCTCTCTCTCTCTCTCTCTCTCTCTCTCTCTCTCTCTCTCTCAAGCGTGTAGTTTCTCCCTGAGGTACAGAACCGTGCACATTGCATGCTGGTAGTGGCGACCGGCGGCGCCATAAAGTTTTCATCGTCCGAAGTTGGATCGCTGCCACGGATTTCATAACAATATGTTTAGGGATCCTTTGCAACTCTTTATTCTTGAAGACCGTTGGGGGATTTCCATCATTTAGTATATATCAACTTGACACCTGATGAAATGAATGTATTCTCAGACACCACTAAAATGTAACCAAATGGAACTTTAATTTTTAGCGTTAACTGAGATATTGATCACAGCTGTTCCTTAATATTTATACCCATCTATTCGGCGGTATTTCTTGAAAATTCATTTTAATAGTTTTTTTTTTTTTGCTTCCTAGGTTTTGTCGGGCGACTATGCGAATGAGGCGAGGTTGCAACTGGCACCATTCATGTGGCAAATGCAAAGCTCACATGAGGCCGTAAAAGATGGCGCGGACGGGGAAAACACAAAAGGTGCTTACCTTTTGTCGCGTGTTCCTCTCCCTCTCTGCTAGGACCCGTCAAAACAAAGCCCCCTCAGTGCATCGTCGTTTGTCTCCTCCTGTAGCGCTACACAGTAACCGCTTGCTTCGCCCTGCCAATAACAAGTGCTAGTTAGCTCAGTTCCCACGGAATGTCAGGAACACGGCGCTTGACGAGAAGCTAGCTTTGCCCCGCTGCACGCTGACAAAGGCGCGGCGCGCCGCCGTCTGTCCCCGTCTCGTTGGGGCCCAGCCAAGAAAAGCCTTTGTCCGCTCCGAAAAGCGAGACAGGCGTAAACACGCCGGCCGAATCTCTTCCGTGCAGCCCGGGCGGAAACTGCGCGCTCCTGCATGGGCGAAGTTCCCGAGTTGGGTGAAGAAGCCATAACGGGGCGGGAGGCGAGGCCGGTTTGTTCGAGGCCGTGTTTTCTAGCATGCGCCGTTCTTTTCGGGCACTTGTGGGCGCGTACACTGGAGCGAAAGGGGAATGCTGTTCGTTCAGAGGCAGCCGATGGGCGGAATTGTTTACGGCGAGATTCTAGAACTCGCCTAGTTTTGTTGCCTCCCTCTCCGCCAGAAGAAATGGTGTTTGATTGAAAGATTAAGTAAAAAAACGAATGTAGGGGGAGTGTAGGAATGATTAATGCACCGGAGCGGCAGACCGCGAACAACGATGAAGGGGAGGTGGGACCGTCGAGGGAGATAAGGTGGAGGAGTGGGGGTACGAAGCATACGTAGGTACACGCAGACTTATTAGGAGCCACACTAGAAAGACGCGAACTTATCGAAGAGACACTCGGCGATAACATGCCTGTGGGAGTGAATGTGACGAAATGAAAAATGAAGTCACCCGCCGAGTCGTAAACTAGCCCCCGCATAGGCTGCTCACTGTGTGCGGTGTACTAGAAGATGCACTGTGCTGCCCAGAACATGCCGCAGAGCATCGTTTGCTGCTATGCAAGAGAAAGCAGCCCCGCGCACGTCGGTGGACTTCACCGTCTCGTGCACTACGTCTTGCGGGGAGAGGCGTCTACTTATTGCCTGCCTTTGGCACTCAGAAGCTCATGACGCATGGTGAGGCGGGGCTATTTTTAACATAAATGGTGCCGCTCGGGCGACAGTTGCGCCGTATTTTGCCGGGCAAGAACCGCCTGACGCAGCAACAGCGACAACCAATGTAGACAGAAGGAGTGTAAACTACGAGTGCGCAACAGCGACTAGCAGCAGAGATGAAGTATAAGCCGAATGCGCCGTATAAACTTCATACCTACTCAAATAATCAAATAATTTCAATGTGGACGTTCAGTAACGCGCGGGAAATTCTGTGCTGTTCAAACAGGTCATTAGTGCACTGATGCCTCGCTTCTTTATCCTAGGATACAGCGCGACTTGCATGCCTGTCTAGCGATGTCGAGGCCAATCATGGCCGATCTCAGCATTGCTCATTCCACAGTGAGGTAAATTCATCAGAAGTGGTGAAAAACTTGCCGTGTGTGGTAACGCGCGCTACTTCGTTGGCGAGAAGAAAGAATCAACTGCAATCATCCCCGGAAAACGGTGTCCAGCAGTTATGCCCATTCACTGACACAACTACTCCGCACAAAGATAAAACATTATTCGAAGCTCCTTTGTTGAATTTTAAGGATGCTCGAGCACCTCGTGCCTCTCCTTGCGAACCTGAGGCTCGTTCCGAGCACACGCCTTGCCCCGGCTTCAGAAGTCCGCAACGTTTCCCGCACGCCCCTCGTACACCGTGTCAACCATGCCTGGTGCTCTGACCGTCCCAGTGGTCATATTTTCTCGCTTCAGTATCGCCATACCTATCGCTTCTTTGATGCCCACCGGTGCCAATATATCGTCGATTGCCGAGGTTTAGCATAGCGGGTAGCGTCCGATAACGCTTCGGCGGCGCTGGGTTACCGGTACCCGACTGCGCATGCGCGCGCAGGAAGGGCGAGGAGGTCGCCCCTCACCGAATGAGTGCGCGGAATCGGTGAGGCAAGGGCGCCGTCCCCGCGGAACGAATGCGCACCTGCCCAGTCGTGCCCGGCACCCGCCGCCGTAGCGTTAGCGTACGCTACCTGTTATGCTAAAACTCTCTTCCTGTCCCTTCACCCCCCCCCCCCCTCACCCAACCTACGAGCAGTGGAAGTGCGTGCTGCGCAGCGGCGAGCTCAAGGACAAGCTGCACTGGTCGAACGGGCTAGGTCAGCGGCCGTG
Organism: Haemaphysalis longicornis; assembly: GCF_048455015.1. Lineage (NCBI taxonomy): Eukaryota > Metazoa > Arthropoda > Arachnida > Ixodida > Ixodidae > Haemaphysalis > Haemaphysalis longicornis. The sequence continues at coordinate 2,890,706 of NW_027526460.1, forward strand.
GCACGTGGCCTACCGGACTAGGATGGCCGCCCTTGCCCGTTCTTCTTTAACA